>NC_039359.1:3031209-3631209 GCF_003573695.1 Papaver somniferum
TAGCTCAGACTATCTAGGAAACTTCAATAACCCCCTCCAAGTCCCTGTGGACAAACCCTTTCTTCCCATCACTAGCTACAACTGACCCTGTGCACTTGCAGGTCAGTTTGTAGGTTGTTTTCAAAACCCACCAGAAGCCCAACTTCTACTCCCTTACTGATCCAACTAGAATTGTTCTTCTCTTTTTGGATGTGAAGAAATTCTTCATCCTTGAAGTACTTAGCTTTCATAAGTTTAATACACAATAAGTCCGGTTGAGTACTTATTCTCCATTAAACTGTGGTAAGTAAATCATGGTTGAGTTTCTCCAGATCTCTAAAATTAAAACCACCTATTTCCTTTGGAACACATAAACTGCTCCATGAGACAGGATTATTAGCTCTATTAGATTTATAAGCCCAAAAAAAATTCCTTTGAAGAGAGTCAAGTTTCTTAATTAATTTCCTTGGAATTTTGAAGGTACTCATCTGGTACATAAGCATAGCATTTAGAACAGCTTTAATCATGGTACCTCTCCCTGCTTGACACATAGAACCACCCTGCCAATTAGCTAATCTTCTTTCAAAGGCCAAATTGATGTCTTCAAAGGAATTGACTTTAGATTTACCAATAAGCAGAGGAGAACCCAAATACTTCTATTTACTATCCATGTTCTTTACTCCAAGAATGTGACTAAGTGACTCCCATTTAGAAGGATCCATATTATTGCTGAGTAAAATGGAAGATTTGTCAAAATTAATGACTTGACCAGATTGTGAGCTGAAATCTTCAATAACTTGAAGGAGATTAGACACAATGGTTAAATTAACATGAGTAAAGATAAAACAATCATCTGCAAAGAGAAGATGATTAATAGGAGGAGCATTTCTAGCTGCTTTAATGCCTGGAATTTTCTTAGAATTATGAGCTTCAGATAGAGTCCTTGAAAACCATTCCATAGATAAGATGAAAATATAAGGAGACAAAGGATCTCCTTGTCTAATACCTCTTGTGGGCTTGAATTCTTCACATGGAGAGCCATTAAGTAAAACCGAAAGAGAGGTAGTACTGATGCATTGTTCAATAAGCTGAATCCAATCATTTCAGAAACCAAAACTTTTCATAACCTTTAATATGAAACACCATTCCAATCTATCAAAGGCTTTGGACATATCTACCTTCAAAACAAACCATCCACTCTCACCTTCTTTTTTCTTCATAGAATGAATCAATTCATGAGCAATTTCTGTGTTATCAATGAAAATAAAGCAAACTAAAACTGATTATATTAGAGAGACCGGGGTTCAAGATTTCACTATTCACCAAAATTCATGTAATTTAATGTTAATTTTTATCATGAAATTCTAGACAATATAACTCCAATCAAAAGAAATTGTGATTCTAATCATTGCCTAAATTAGATTTTCAAAACATCAATTGTTAATCGCAAGAATGAAGTATCAAAATCCCTAAACTAAGCATACTTAATCAAGAGAAAACACAACTAATTAATAAAAATCATTACTCAATTTTCATTCGGTGCAAATAATCATAAAAGAATTGCATAAATAAATTCAAATAAATTTTACCACATAACTTTTGGAAGAATGGCTTCCTCCATCACCCCGGAAGATTGGGTTTAGCTCATCATTGTGGAAACGCGCTCAAAAGTTGATTTCATTGCTCAAAGTGTTTACATATGATGAATTGGAGAAAAACTATTAAAAATCGGGTGTTTGTAACGTTTTTAATTGTTGCAAAACACTGTTACATAAAACGATAAAAGCCAACTGTCGTTGTTCAACTTCTACGACCCCCGCCTCTGTGTCGTTATCACTGTTGATAAACGACTGTCTTCGTGAGTCTGTTCTTCGTGTTCTTCAGTTCTGCAGCAGCAGAAATGGTGTTCTCTGCAACTCGATTTTTCGGCTCTGTGATGTTCTGTAACTCTCCCAAACTCTCTAGACTCCTTCTATGTGATCCTAGGAACCTATTTATACCCAGTAGCACCAAGAAATCTCGCTATAACTCAAGATAATTCTCTCTTAACTCGGCCTTGATGAAAAATATTCAGGGAATATTTTCTTCCCTGATTTAGCTTCTCACGCTGTTTCCCCACGCCAAATTACTCTCAATGCATCCAGTCATTTTCCAGAAGTGTTCCAACATGCAGCAGCCACGCGAAAATCTCTTGGTCACTCAATCAGGACTCGGAATAGAAAACCAACCCGTGATGCTCTGATTTCATATCTTGGGTTATCTAACCAAATTTGATCTAAACAAACACCCATACCAGCTCTGTTAGGACATATCACAACTACCCATGAAGTTTCAGTGATTGAATCGCACAAAAACTCCTCCAAAATCCGATAGAAAAATCTGCAGTGAAGTGAATCTTTTTTCCGCCATTTTCTATTTTTGAAATGTTGAAGATGAAGTGCCCCTATCCTTTTCCTGGGTGCGAATAGCATATGGGTGTTGAGGAAAAATTTGGGTGCTGAGGATGAATTTGGGAAATGCATAACCTTGGGTGTCCCTTAGCCAAATCTGGGGTCTGTATAGCAAATGTCTTCCAGGGGTCCAAATAGCACTTTTTTGAGCAACTTTTTCCACACAAGTGTATTTCTCCAAAAACACCTACACAAACATAAAAACACCATAATAAGTACAAAATCAAGCACTAGCAATACAGACACTGGGGACAATTCAGACACAAAAATGTGTCTATCAAATACCCCCAAACTTATTATTTGCTAGTCCTTGAGCAAATCTAATCTAGAAAATAAAAATGACTACACTTAGCACGTGAAGAAAGCCGTTAAACCACTAGGTGGCCCTAGTGGCGGAGTGTTGTCTCCGGAGGGTTTACCAGAGGTGTACCCACAAAACCTTTACTCCAGACCCTAGCTATCTACGCAAAACCTTGGAAAGCACTAAAGAATCTCCTTGTTTGGCATACTCTCATTGACTATAGGAGGAAGTACCCTGATGCGAAATTCCAATTATTGTACACGAGTTTGCACTCAGTATACTAAAATTCATATATAAGTGACAGAGCTCTACTCAGATAGTTTCTGTGCATCATAACCGGAGTCAACCAATCACATGGAAAGATTAAGAAGATGGATAAAGAGATGGTTAAAAGTGAACGGTGTTTCCCATATCTGTCTGAAGGCCTCTGCCAAGGTGAACCTATCCTAATGGACTGAGATACCGGTCTGACTAATATCAACACAACTGGCATATACAAGGGGACCAGTGGTCGATAAACCTAAATCTAGGTCAACACAACTGGCATATAAAAGCGCACCAGTGGTCGACTTTATTGAATTTATTCCGGTTGGTCTAATGGTCTGGTCTCATTTTTTTTTATTTTTTTGGTATCTCAATCACTCTATTCCACCCTAGCAAAGGTAATAACTTGAATCGTGTGCCCCACCAAATCACTTAAGAAAAAAAAAACAAACAGAAGGATTAGGATTCAACGAGATATGGCGAAACTACCATGTTTTTTTTTTTTTTTTTTAATTCTAACACCTGAGCTCTGTGCTTTTGAATAGACTCTTTAGATGTTTCCATCTAATCAGATTGGTTCCTCAACTCCTACAACCAAGATGTTCCCATCCACTTAGATTGGTTAGTGCCAACCTTAATAAGCATAAATTTCTAGGCTCTGGAGTTTATTTATTGCAACTAAAAGCTAACAAAAAGTTTCTTCCCCACCCCCAAACTTAAATCTAACATTGTCCTCAATGTTTCTAATGAAAGAGCAATACCAAACAGTAAAGTAACATGAGGAATTAGTAAAGAGAAAGTCGGAAAGATAGTACCTGGGTGAAGAGAGAAATCAAAAACTAATATACAACATACAATCGCCTCGATGGTCAATCAAGGGTAAACAGGGTCCTCCAGAGGGACCTCCTCAATATCACCTGTAGGAAAGGGCTCTAAAAAGGGTTTCAATCTCTGACCGTTAACCTTCGAAGAACTACTACCATCCGGTGTCTCGATCTCAACAGCTCCATGAGGAAAGACAGTGCGAACAATAAAGGACCCGTCCACCGAGAACGTAACTTCCCAGGGAAAAGATGCAAGCGGGTATCATACAGAAGAATTTTTGACCTGGAGAAAATGACTTTCTTAAGATATTTCTATCATGCACAAGTTTCATTTTGTTCTTATACTCCTTAGCACTATCGTATGCATCTCTACGAATCTCTTCCAACTCATTGAGCTGGAGTTTCCTATGGGCTCCTGCCTTGTCAAGTGAAAAATTTAGCTGCTTAACACCCAATAAGCTCTATGTTCTAACTCAACAGGTAAGTGACATGCCTTGCCATAACAAGTCGATAAGGCGACATTCCAATGGGGGTCTTAAACGCAGTACGGTAAGCCCATAAGGCATCAGTAAGCCTAGACGACCAGTCTTTCCGATTAGGATTAACTGTTTTCTCTAATATACGTTTTATCTCCCTATTGGAAACTTCTACCTGACCACTAGTCTGTGGATGATACGGGGTAGCTACCTTATGTGTAATACCATATTTCTTCATCAAAAGCCTAAAAGGTCCATTACAAAAGTGCGACCCTCCATCACTAATTATAGCTCGCGGTGTACCAAAACGTGTAAGTATATTATTTTTCAAGAACTCAATCACAACCCTATGGTCATTGGTTTTACACGCACCGCCTCAATCCACTTAGAGACATAGTCTACAGCGACAAGGATGTATAAGTTACCAAAAGAATTAGGAAACGGACCCATAAAGTCAATACCCCACATCAAAGACCTCACAACTAAAATAGGGTTCAAGGGCATCATGTTCCTACGGGAAATGGTTCCTAATTTCTGGCAACGTTCACAAGTCACACAGTAACTGTGGGAGTCTTTAAACAACGAAGGCCAATAGAATCCACACTGCAATATCTTAGCAGCAGTTTTCTTAGCACTAAAGTGACCCCCACAAGCATGATCATGACAAAAGGAAATAATACTGGACTGGTCACTCTCAGGTATACATCTCCTAATAATCTGGTCTGGACAATACTTAAACAAATAAGGATCATCCCAAAAAGTGCTTAACCTCAGCTAAAAACCTAGAACGATCTTGTTTACCCCAATGTTGGGGCATTCGACCAGTAACAAGATAGTTCACTATATTCGCATACCAAGGTAATTGGGTAACAAAGAACAATTGTTCATCAGGAAAGCTATCCCTTATAGGAAGGGAATCATCAGGGGAACTAACAACTAGCCTAGACAAGTGGTCTGCTACAACATTTTCGGCACCCTTTTTGTCTCTAATGTCTGGAGAAAACTCTTGCAACAAAAGGATCCACCTAATCAATCTAGGTTTTGTATCCTTCTTAGACAAAAGATATTTCAAAGCAGCATGATCAGTATATATGATGATCTTAAACCTAAGAGATAGGGTCTAAACTTGTCTAAGGCAAACACAATGGCTAACAGTTCCTTCTCAGTAGTGGTATAGTTCAACTGGGCATCATTCAGAGTTTTGCTAGCATAGTAAATCACATGAAGTAATTTGTTTTCTCGCTGACCTAGCACAACACCAATAGCATAATCTGAAGCATCACACATGATCTCAAAGGGTAGGTTCCAGTTGGGTGCCTGGACTATGGGGGCGGTAGTGAGTAAATTCTTAAGCTTCTCAAAAGCCTCTAAACAAGCATCATCAAAGACAAACTTAACATCTTTTGCAAGCAAATTGCAAAGAGGTCTAGAAATTAGGCTAAAATCCTTAATGAATCGACGATAAAAACCTGCATGCCCTAAGAATGACCTAATATCTCTTACGGTTTTTGGGACCTGTAAAGTCTTAATAAGGTCAACTTTGGCTTTATCTACCTCTATACCCTTAGAAGATACGATATGCCCTAAAACAATTCCTGAACGAACCATGAAGTGACATTTCTCCCAATTAAGCACTAAATTCTTTTCCTTACACCTAGTCAACACTAGTGACAAATGATGCAAGCACTCATCGAAAGACGAACCAAACACTGAAAAATCATCCATAAAGACCTCTAAGAACCGTTCTACCATGTCAGAAAATATGCTCATCATGCAACGCTGAAAAGTCGCAGGGCATTACAAAGCCCGAAAGGCATGCGTCTATACGCAAAGGTACCAAAGGGACAGGTAAAAGTGGTTTTCTCCTGGTCTTCTGGGGCAATAACGATCTGATTATATCCAGAGTAGCCATCTAAAAAGCAGTAGTGACTATGTCCAGCTAATCTCTCTAGCATCTGGTCGATGAAGGGAAGGGGAAAGTGGTCCTTCCTAGTGACCTTGTTCAATTTCCTATAGTCAATACAAACACGCCAACCCGTGGTCACTCGGTCGGGATTAAACTCATTGTTATCATTCTGGACTACAGTAATACCGGATTTCTTGGGTACAACCTGAACGGGGTTGGACCCACTTACTGTCTGAAATGGGGTAGATAATGCCTGCATCTAACAACTTAAGGACTCGTTTCGAATACCTCTTTCATATTAGGGTTTAGTCGACGTTTCATCTCTCTGGAAGGTTTGGTATCACTCTCTAAAATAGATCCGATGCATACAAACAGTGGGGACTTATACCCTTAATGTCAGCTATGGTCCACCCTAAAGCTTCCTTGTTGTTTTTAAGGACGTTACTAGCCTACTTTCCTGGTCACTATCCAAGACGGAAGAAATAATCACAGGTAAAGTCTCAGACGGGCCTAAAAAACCTATATTTCAGGGAATCTGACAATGGTTTTAGGTCCAACTTAGGAGGCTCTTCCAATGAAGGAACTAGGGTAGACTTAGAAACTGGTAGTGGTTCGACTTTAGGTTTCCATCCATTACTAGTATCTAACAAAGGGGTTGAATCTAACAAAGCATTAACTTCATTAATCATTATCATCATCAAAATCAATCCCAAAGTGAGCTAGGCATTTCTCTAATGGATCTTCTAACAAAGTGTTTTGGTAATGACTCCTCGACTAATGTTCCTATCATGTTCACCTCTTCTATGTTCGAGTCATCTAGTTAGAGGGTAGCTTACTAATATTAAAAATGTTCAGCTCAATAGTCATATTACCAAAAGACAATTTCATAACATAATACCATTTCGACAGTTAATGATCGCATTGGATGTAGCTAAAAACGGGCGACCTAAATTACCGGTATCTGGTTCTCTGGGTCAGGGACAGGTTGGGTATCTAGGATAACAAAATCCACTGGATAACATAAACTTGTCAACCTCTATGAGAACATCCTCGATCACACCACGAGGAATTTTAACGGACCTATCAGCTAACTGAAGTGTCATCTGGTAGGTTTCATCTCACCAAGTCCTAGCTTAAGGTACACATGATATGGGTAAGTTCACACTAGCTCCTAAGTCAAGCAACGCTTTCTCAACATGGTATTACCTATTGTGCAAGAAATGGTAGGGGACCCTGAGTCTTTATACTTAGGAGTAGTGGTATTCTGAATAATAGAACTCACCTGACTAGCTAAAAGGTTCTTCTGGACATTAAGCTTTCGCTTTCGCGTACACATATCCTTGAGAAACTTGACATAAGAGGGAATCTGCTTAATTGCATCTAGTAGTGGAAGGTTGATAGTTACCTGCTTAAAAACCTCCAATATATCATTAAATTGGACTCCCTCTTAGTTGGAACTAGCAGCTGTGGGAATGGGGCTCTAGGGACAAATTCGGGCTCAATATGACCCTCATTGGTCTCTTTAGAGACTCTATCAGTCTCCTCAGTTTCTGGTTCAGAAGGGTGAACTACATCATGTTCACTATCAGGCATGGAAACCTTGTTGTCTATCACTCTACCACTCCTAAGGGTCTTTCTCTTAAAGACTCATTTATCTGACTAACCTGGGTTTTCAACTCGGAAATAGCCTGAGAGTTAGCCTGACCTATTCTCTTATTTTCTTCTAAACCTTGAGCAACAGATTGCTGAAACTGCACAGTATTACGAGTTAACAAAGCAAGAGACTCTTCTAAACTCATAATCTTCTTATCCGAAGGGTTCTGAAACTGTGCCGGAGCTGAAGGATTCTTAGTGTAGCCAAAACCTGGGGGAACCTGAGCATTACTAGACTGACCTTGATTCTGGCCCTTGGACCAAGAAAGGTTTGGATGGTTTCTCCAGCCAGGGTTATAGGTTTCTGAATATGGGTCAAACTTCTGTCGGTTATCAAACCTAGTGTTGTTATAAAGAGCATTGGCTTGCTCTTCAACGGCATGGCCTTCCCAAAAAGGCTCATTTCTTCCACTACTACCACTAGAATGACCTAATCTAAGGCTTCTAACCTTTTGGCTATAGCTGCTATTTTGGCATCTGACTCATGAGATCCTTCTACCTTATTAACATTTCCTCTACTTAGAAGAATTTTTTTCTGAGGTTCCCTACTCTTTTCCCATTGTTGGGTCTTATCGGCAATTTCATTCAAAAATGTCATCGCTTCATCAACAGTTTTATTCTCAAACGCATATGGACTCAACCATGGTTGTTGTTGTATAATCTAAACCCTCGTAGAGGATCTGAACTAACCTAACCTTCTCCAAACCATGATGAGGACATTGAGATATCAAGTCATTGAACCTTTCTAAGTACCTATATAAAGATTCTCCCTCTTGTTGGGCAAAAGTACATATTTGTGTCCTAATAGACGATGTTTTATGCCTTGGGAAAAACTTATGTATAAAGGCAGAAGTAAGTTGGTCATAGGTTTCAATTGACCCAGAGTCCAAACTATACAACCAAGATTTGGCTTTATCTTTTTAGGAAAAGGGGAATAACCTAAGTTTCAACGCATCATCATTTAGGTTTTTAATTTTCAGAGTACTACAAACTTCCTCAAATTCCCTAACATGAAAATAGGGGTTCTTATTCTCCTTCCCTAAAAACATTGGGAGCATCTGTAAAGTCCCAGGTTTCAGTTCATAATTTGCCTCGGTTTCATCTAACTTGATACAAGACGGACGAGAGGTCCTAGTTGGATTTAGCAAAGCTTTCAAAGTTTCCATTTCTGGCACTACCAAAGGACTAGGAGTACTAGGGGTACTTTCCTCACGAAGAGACAGATTCTCAAAACTGAAGTTTCCGAAAACGAGGCTCTCAAAAGAAGAGTCTTCGAGCTCCCCGCCTTCACAAGAAGAACTACTAGGTTTGTCACTAATCAAACGACCTAGAGTGTTTCTTTTCCAAGACCGTTTAAAAACTTCGGGCATACACGATAAAAACAAAATCAAAAATAAAAGTCCTAAAAAGGAAGGGATGTTCTATGCAAACACAATCAAGGGTGACTCCACCACAGCAAACCTACTGATTTCTAGCAAACAAAAAGCATGATGGCTCCACTTAGATTGTTTCTAGACCAGCTTCTAATTCTTCGAACGGGAATTCATTACAATTTAACAAACCCCTATGGAATCAATCCGAGTCAAAATAAGTTGAATAGAGGCGAGGAAAGCTCGGTGGAGCTTTGATACCCAAGGCCTCACCGGTATTACAAGGCGGCGCAGTCACGCATTCAACTTACAGAAACCGTCAAGAACTTCGAAGTATGCTTAAAAGAGTAACCAATATTTTTCGAATGACTTTCCTGTTAAGCTCGTTACCCTATCGGTCTCGTTCTAGTCAAAATTTTAGGCTTAGGTTCGCGTTTGGTGTCGTTTTCCTAAGGCGGGCAAGAAGAGAACAGTGATGAAATCCAAACCCTTATCTTGTATGGCCAGTTCTTGCCCTTTACTAGGAAAATAAAGCAGCCGTTTTCAAGTCCTCAACATATATGCATACGAATGAAGACAGTAACTCGCTGACAGGGGATTCACGAGTGTTTCGACAAACTTACCTCCCGTACCAGACGGGGGATGAACCTTTGTAGTCGACTCGGGCCACGACTCCTATGTCATGTACGAACCCGAGGGGCCGAGGTGATATCGTAATCACCGTCCTTCTCTGCAAACAATTTATATTTACCCTTCCGTAGGGTTTAAAAATAATGTCCCAAAATTTAATGTCCAAAAATATAAACTGCAAAAGAAAAAGAAAGTCTAAAAAAAAAAAAATCTACAAAAATAAAAATGTCTCTCTTGTTTTTTTATAAAAAAAAATCTTCTTCTTTCGCTCCTTTCTCTTTGCCTTTTGCTCCAGTCTTTAAGTATTCACCAAAATCTTTGGCAAAATTTTCTTTCGCTCCAAATTCCAAAATCTGAAAGAAAAATACAAAAACCCAAAAACGTAAAGAAGAACAAATAAAAATAAAAAACTAAAAAAAAAAAATCTAAAAACTCTAGCCTAAAGACAATTCCGCGTCGGCGGCGCCAAAAGTTTGGTGTATTTTCAAAGTTGTTGTAGTAAAAAAATAGAGTTCGTTCAAGACTTGTGAAGGTTGTGCTTTTAGATTTAAATTTTAAAACTAAAGAAAATAAAGCAAATTAAAACTGATTATATTAGAGAGACCGGGGTTCAGGATTTCACCATTCACCAAAATTCATGTAATTTAATGTTAATTTTTATCATGCAATTCTAGACAATATAACTCCAATCAAAAGAAATTGTGATTCTAATCATTGCCTACATTAGATTTTCAAAACATCAATTGTTAATCGCAAGAATGAAGTATCAAAAGCCCTAAACTAAGCATACTTCCTCAAGAGAAAACACAACTAATTAATAAAAATCATTACTCAATTTTCATTCGGTGAAAATAATCATACAAGAATTGCATAAATAAATTCAAATAAATTTTACCACATAACTTTTGGAAGAATGACTTCCTCCATCACCTCGGAAGATTGGGTTTAGCTCATCATTGTGGAAACGCGCTCAAAAGTTGATTTCATTGCTCAAAGTGTTTACAAATGATGAATTGGAGAAAAACTATTAAAAATCGGGTGTTTACAACGTTTTTAATTGTTGCAAAACACTGTTAGATAAAACGATAAAAGTCAACTGTCGTTGTTCAGCTTCTATGACCCCCGCCTCTGTGTCGTTATCATTGTTGATAAACGACTGTCTTTCATGAGTCTGTTCTTCGTGTTCTTCAGTTCTGCAGCAGCAGAAATGGTGTTCTCTGCAGCTCGATTTTTCGGCTCTGTGATGCTCTGTAACTCTCCCAAACTCTCTGGACTCCTTCTATGTGATCCTAGGAACCTCTTTATACCCAGTAGCACCAAGAAATCTCGCTATAACTCAAGATAATTCTCTCTTAACTCGGCCTTGATGAAAAATATTCTAGGAATATTTTCTTCCCTGATTTAGCTTCTCACGCTGTTTCCCCACGCTAAATTACTCTCAACGCATTCAGTCATTTTCCAGAAGTGTTCCAACATGCAGCAGCCACGCGAAAATCTCTTGGTCACTCAATCAGGACTCGGAATAGAAAACCAACCCGTGATGCTCTGATTTCATATCTTGGGTTATCTAGCCAAATTTGATCGAAACAAACACCCATATCAGCTCTGTTAGGACATATCACAACTACCCATGAAGTTTCAGCGATTGAATCGCACAAAAACTCCTCCAAAATCCGATCGAAAAATCTGCAGTGAAGTGAATATTTTTTCCGCCATTTTCTATTTTTGAAATGTTGAAGATGAAGTGCCCCTATCCTTTTCTGGGGTGCGAAAGCAGATGGGTGCTGAGGACAAATTTGGGTGCTGAGGATGAATTTGGGCTACGCATAACCTTGGGTGTCCCTTAGCCAAATCTGGGGTCCGTATAGCAAATGTCCTCCAGGGGTCCAAATAGCACTTTTTTGAGCAACCTTTTCCACACAAGTGTATTTCTCCGAAAACACCTACACAAACATAAAAACACCATAATAAGTATAAAATCAAGCACTAGCAATACAGACACTGAGGACAATTCATACACAACAATGTGTCTATCATCAAGGTACATATACGAGTATAAAACTTGTCTTCCAGATGAGGGTTTGTGGTAGTACTGATTTCTTGAAAATTATGTGTAAGAAGTTTGGCCATCTGATCTCTAGTATGCAACCAATTACCATTACTGTCCTTAAGAGAATCAATATTGTTTCTAGCTCTTTTCCTTTTGGTTAAAGTATGAAAATACTTTGTATTGTTGTCCATATGTTTAAGAAAGTCATCTCTGGATTTCTGCTTATTGAACTCATTCTGAATGTGATGCCATCTTTGGAGCTCTTTATTTACATGTAAAGCCTTGGATGTATTGTCTTGAGAATGAGGGAGAGCAATTGATGATGATGACGACGAAGATGAAGATGTGTGTAGAATTTGTCACTTAAATGATGTTGCTTTCATATAATTGTAGTAGTTTTATTGGGATTTTTTTCAATCATCAGTAAACCTTTTCAGGATCAAATGATTGTTTATTGATCCCATGTAATCATCCCAAATTCTTATATTTTCTGTATTATTAATGTAAGTCAATATTACACAATTCAGGAGTTTATCTAATTTCTTTCTTGTTTCTTTTTAACTTCGTTTGGAAACTAGATTCATTCTTGAATCAGTATGTGAATCTATTTTTTTAGTTGATTTCCATGAGGATATGCAGTTTACAAGTTTGTTCTTATCCTCCATAATCATCAACCGCTTTTTGTCAGTTTTAAAATTCAAAGAAAATTCTTAAACTGCTCGTAACTTCTCTTAACTACCCACCATATTGGTTAATCAGATAACCCCTTTATATAGCCTTCAAGGTTTCTTCTCGCTCTGTATCAAGAAAATATCATCATGGCAGACAATAACTTCCCTGGACGTTATATGTCGTCCAACCCATCATCTTCAGATCTTCTTAATCAATTTGCAAACCTACTATTCCGTGAATCATCAAATGCTACAGTCAATATCAATACCAACTTCCCTAGAACAAAATTAAGACACCAAAATTGTTTAATCCTGGAGATTATCTCTCCAAAATATTTTTGCATCAATGTTGTCCGAGAAACCTTACAAAAAATCTGGAAAACAAATCAATTCTTTTATGTTTCAGTATTTACTGATAATACTTTTCTAATCAAATTTGAATCCCAAGCAGATGCCTTACTGATACTCCAAGGAATCCCGTGGATAATTAAAGATTATCTCTTTGCTTTGGAAAGATGTATTCCTAACAAACTCCCGGAATAGTATAAATTCGAAACTGTCGAATTAGGACTCCAGATTCATGGATTGCCGGTGGAAAATCTTTGTTCTTTATACGTCTATGATTTGATTTCTCATATTGGGGATACTCGACCAATTCCAACTTATGAATGTACTTCATGGGGAAAATATGCTAGGACCAAAACTCATGTTTCCATCAATCATCCACTTCCAAAGGCAATACCTTTCCCTCTTCCTGGAAATCGAGATTATGCTTTAGAAATAAGGTATGGAAGCCTTCCGAGGTTTTGTTTATTTTGTGGCTTGATAGGTCATTGGATGAAGTTGTGCCCCAAAGTGTGTTTCTATAAAGATCATGTCTTCAACAACTTCCCAAGTCATCTACATGAAGAAGCTTTGGAGTTAGTGAAGCCAACTTACAAGCCTTCAATATGTGTTTCTGGTAGAATTGTTGAACAAGAAAAACCTGTTTTCAAGGACCTTTTTGTGGTGGATGATCCTCATTATAAACAATCTGAAACTAGAGAGGGTCAAACAAGCAACAAACAAAATACTCCTTCTTCTGTCTCCAATTACCGTATGTCTCGAGGAAAAGAAAAGTTGGATGATTATAGGAGTGCAGTTTCGTCCTCAACAAGTCTCGTATTCAGGCGATGGATCTTCTCAGGTTGCCAGATCTAATTATGCTATGACAAGGGTTTACGTTCTGAAATTCATGTGGCAGATATTGAAGTCTATGAGAGGAGTATCTGGAACTCTGAATTGTGTCTTCATCGTGAATACCCAAGTCGTATATTGGATGATAAAGGTAAACAAATTTCTATTGCTTCTCAGTTTCCGAAAAAGGTTGTTGCAAGGCCAAAACCATCAGCCTCAAAATCACAGGAATGGGAAAATACGGCTCAAACTTCAAAGGAATATCAGATAGTTGGACTTGGTAGAGGTTTTGATAGCAGACTGCAAAAAAGGGCTCAAGATGAAACTTACATCATTAATAACTCTCCAAGATCCAAATATGCAGAGAAGGCTAGATCTAGTTCATCTCATAGTAAAGCGACAATTCCTCAACAGCCGCATGATAAATGTTAATGATGGCTTAAAATTGTTGGGGTTTAGGGAATCCCCCAACAATAAGAGCATTAAAAACATTCCTCAGAGGTACTAGTCCTTCAATCTTATTCCTTTCTGAAACTAAAATGTCTGAACAAATGGCTTTACAACGTGTTTCTCAATTCGGTTTTGATAATCATTATATCGTAAGTTCTGTGGGAAGAAGTGGCGGTCTTTGGTTGCTTTGGAAAGAAGATATTAACATCGAGATAATTTCTCAATCTTCTAATCTCATTCATGCCACTATTGTGAATGACAATATAAGTGATCCTTGGCACTTATTCTGCATTTATGGCCCTCCAGTTGCTTCTCACAGATCTGATTTCTGGCAAAACATGACATCTTATGCTCAACAGTTCAGTGCCTTAAATGTTTCATTGGCGATTTCAATGCAATTACCTCCAGTCAAGAAAAATTTGGTGGTCTTCCGGTATTAAATTCTAATATCTATTATTTCAATGATTTCATTCATATGTCATTTGATTGATTTGGGTTATAAGGGTCCTGCTTATACTTGGACAAATGGAAGAGACATTGAAGACTTAATGAGGCAACATTTAGATAGGGTTCTTGCAAACCATGAATGGTGCATCAGGTTTCATAATGCAGTTGTTCTTCATCTTCCTAGAATTGCGAGTGATCACGCGCCAATTCTTTTAAATACAAGCAGGAATATTGCTAGAGGTCCACCAAATTACAAATTTGAAGCTCATTGGCCATCACATCCGGAATTCCTTGAGAAGGTTAATGAATGTTGGTCCCAAGATGAGGAAGAAGACATACAATCGAAATTGAGAAAACTTGGTTTTTTTTATTACAGAATGGAGTCGCAGGAGAATTGGCTGCATCAAACATAAAATAGCAATTTTGAAAGCTAAATTACTGAGAATTCAATCTTGGCGTCCTACTGCCACTAATATTCAAAAAAAAAACTGGTGATGGCTCATCTTAATGAATATCTGATCATGGAGGCTACATACTGGGATCAAAGAATGAAGCAATAGTGGGCGAAAAGTGGAGATAGGAATACGAGACACTTCCATCTTTCAGTGCAACAAAGAAGGAGAAAGAATACTATAAGTCATCTGTTGAAGAATGATCAAACATGGACATCAGATCAACCATAAATTTCTCGGGAACTTATTCAACACTTAAAAGCCTTATTTCAAGAAGATCCTTCACCAGATCCTCCTCAACTCAATATTCAAGGCCAGGCAGTATCTAATTTGGAAAATAATGAATTGAGTAGAATTCCGACTATGGAGGAAATATGGGCAGTTGTTTCAAAGATGAGATCTTTCACATCACCGGGATCAGATGGTTACTCTCCTGTATTCTACAAAAAGTGCTGGGGTACAGTATGTAATGATGTTTTCAAGTTAATAAAAGAAATATTTCAATATGTTGTTTTTCCTGAGTTACTGAATCACACTAACATTACTCTAATCCCTAAGATTAAAAATCCTGTAACTCCTTCAGATTTACCGCCCTATATCTCTTTGCAATGTTTTATACAAGATTGTAGCCAAAATTCTTTCGAATAGACTCAAGCCATATTTGGAAGAATTTATATCTTGGTCACAGAGTGCATTTGTACCTGGTCGTCAGATATTAGATAACATTGTCATTGCGAAAGAATTACTTCATTCCATGAACAATTCAAGGGATTTTAATGGGAATTTCGCGCTGAAGGTGGATATGGTTAAGGCGTATGATCGTGTAAACTGGATGTTTCTTGGTGATATGTTACATGTTATGGGAGTTTCTGGTAATGCTCATTCCATAATCATGGCATGTGTGATGACTACTTCATTTTCAATCAATATCAATGGCTCTCCACAAGGTTTCTTCAAGAGTGAAAGGGGAATATGACAAGGTTTCCCTTTATCTCCTACTTCATTTATTATTTGTTCTCAGGGGATCTCTATTCTGATGAATCAATTTGAGTCTCAAGGCTTGTACCAGGGATACAAAATCAACAGATGGGCGCCTACAATTACCCATTTAATGTTCGTTGATGACCTATTCTTTTTTGGTGAACATTCCAGAATCAATGTGCTTAACCTGAAGAAGCTGTTACAGCAATATGCTTCTTTGTCGGGAAAACTTACAAATTACAATAAATCTGCAATTTATTTCAGCAAAGGAAGTTCTAACATTAGAAGACAAACAACCATCCAAGATTTGGGGGTTAGAGAAATTTTTTATGAAGATAAGTATCTCGGGATTTTCCCCTTAAAATCTGATTATAGGATTGCAAGTTTTGATTATATGGTGGACAAATTTAATTCAAGGTTACCTGGATGGAGATTCCATTTTACAAATATGGCAGGAAGAACTGTTTTGCTAAAATCTTGTTTATCATCTCTTCCTATATACTGCATGGGAATCTGTCTTCTTCCGAAAGGAGTTACAAAAGAGTTGGATAAGATAATGAGGTGTTTCTGGTGGGGTCATACTACTGATGAGAGAAAGTTACACTTCTTCAACTAGTCGAAGGTCTTTCTAAGCAAAGAAGATGGAGGATTAGGGATTCGAAATATGGATCTAATGAATATAGCGTTGATTTTTAAGCTGGCTTGGAGATTTCTCGAAAATGAAGATGTTATGTGGGTGAAGCTCTTGACTGCAAAATACATTCATGATGACTCTTTCTGGACAACATCTGAGCCAAATATTTGTTCTGCAATATGGAGTAGTTTACTGGAAGTAAGGCAGTTTCCGATGAATAATGTAATATGGAAAATCTCAAATGAGAAGGATGTTAATATTTGGGATAACCCTTGGATTCTTCAAATAATGAATCACATTATCCTTAAACCGACGGATTTACAGATTCATGTTAACAAGGTTTCGGATTTAGTTCTATCTGATTCTAGAGAATGGAATTTGGAGATGCTAAAGCATATTTTTTCTCCTGAGGAAGTCACAAAAATCACTCGATATCTCAGTCAGGGTGATAGCTCTAAGGATACTCTGGTTTGGAAGTGCACTCAATCTGGTAAGTTCTCTATAAATTCTTGTTACAAACAACTTTTAAGAAATCAGCCTACTTCATCTGAATTCAGTTATTTTCCTTGGAAGAAGCTGCGGTCGTTTGCCTTTATCATGCCAAAAATATTGATGTTCATTTGGAAATTTTGAACAATGGTTTAGCATTTAAAACAAATGTTGCTAGATTTGTGCCTCAGATTAATACTGCTTGCACGCTTTGTGGCCAAGATGAAGAATCGTTGTTTCATCTACTTTTTGCTTATGCAAGAGCACAATTGGTATTTGATGATGCAGGTTTACACTCTGGTTTGTTGTTTTAAGAGTTTAGTGTTATGGAATTGTAAGGAACTGAATTGAAGACAACTCAACTCATGAATTTGTAAATAGAATGTGTGTTTTATGGAATATCTGGAAAACAAGGAATGATATCGTTTTCTCCCAAGGAACTTTTTCTGTCAGTCATATTTTGAA
Organism: Papaver somniferum; assembly: GCF_003573695.1. Taxonomy (NCBI): domain Eukaryota; kingdom Viridiplantae; phylum Streptophyta; class Magnoliopsida; order Ranunculales; family Papaveraceae; genus Papaver; species Papaver somniferum. Next base: position 3,048,878 of record NC_039359.1, read on the forward strand.
GAATGTTCATCAAGACGTCGAGTTGTGTATGGAAAACTTCAGAAACCATGATGCAGATCTTGTTACACCACTGCAGGAATGGTCTCCTCCTGATCAGCCTTTTGTGAAGATTAATGTTGATGCGGCTTTCATTCCTAATAATGGAGCGGCAATTGTTGTAGCCCAAGATAGCAATAGAATATTCCTTGGTTGTGCATCTAGTACTTTTGATTGTATATCTTCTCTTCTGGCTGAAACGATCGCCTTCATATTAGTTTTAGAACTTGGTTTAAGGCATAACTTTATGAATATCATTATTGAAGGAGATGCAGCAAATGTAACTGCTGCTATTCTTGGTGAATCAAGGGATATTCTGTGGTCAATTCGATCTGAGGTTCTGAAAATCAAAAATGTAGCAGGTCGTTTGGAGTTATCAAGTTTCAGCATGTTAGGAAGAGTGCAAATTGTCTGGAACACGACTTATGCCAACATGCTTTTCATGATAATGTAAATAATTGGTGGAATGCTAATTCTCCACCCCTTTGTATTTCTGCAAACCTCAATTTTGAGGTAGTTTAATAAAGTTGGGCTCTTTTTGAGCCCTTTTCCCTTTTTAAAAAGGGAAAATTAGGGGGAGACCCAAAAAAAAATATTTTCATTGTCAGGCCCACAATTAATTTTGGATACCGTGACACCCATAAATATTTCTGTGACACCCATAATTATCCGAAATTATTAAAACTTGTATGCATGGCGGTTCATCCACATGACGTGTTATGTATACTATTTTTTTCAGGGATAACTCGTTATGCATCCTAATTTTCCAGGGGTATAATTGGCAACGCAACTTGGATATAACATATCTAAAAATCCGCGCCTTGGAATTTTACAAATTTTATATCGTTGAAAATCTTTTAAAGAGAGCTACGCAACGAGTACAAACAACAATATCAAATTTTTGTTTTTCACGAAAAAATCGGAGGTGATCATCGTTTTAGGGAAAATTTTCGAAAACTGACTGCATATTCATTATGCAACCTCCAAAAAAGATGCATAACACATTATGCAGATGCATAACGAATTATGCAACCATTTTTTCGACTACATAACAAGTTATGTATCTGCATAACAAAGTTATGCATCTATAACAAGTCATGTAGCCATTGTTTTGGTTGATTTTAGTTCGTACATAAAAAAATTGGTGCATAATGCGTTATGCAGCCATATTTAACTGATGCATATCAGGTTATGCATCCATTTTCTCGATGCATAAAAGATTATGCAACAATTTTCTCGATGCATAATGCATTATGCAGTCATATTTTCGGATGCGTAACAGGTTTTGCATCCACTTTCATGACTGCATAACTTGTTATGTAGATATTATTGTAGGTGCATAACAAGTTATGCAACCTTGTTTTTTGTTGGTTTCAATACTAAGAAAAAAGTATCTGCATAACGTAGATATTATTTCCTTCATCAAACCACTCATTTCTACTCTTTTAATAGTTTGTAAGCATTCATCCTTAAAAGTGCGTGGCAACCATAACGTAGATATTATACTGTGTCTGTCTCCAAACCCTGAATTCTCTTCTGAATCATAACTCCTATTCAAAACAACACAACAACTAAAGAAGAAGATAAGGAAACGAATTGATAAGCAATCGCATACGAGAACACTTTCTTCACATACGAGATTCAACTATCTTTTTCTACAGTCCTAATTGTCTATTTTTTTCATGTGCAGCCTAATATACTTTGATTGTTTAAACATCGTTGATGTTTAGTTTGTTACCATGACTTAGAGAAACGATGGAGCAATCAGTGAGTGTGATTTCAGATCTAAAATTGGGTGAAGATTGGTGCGAATTTGTGTGGGTTTGAGCATAATTGAAAAGGAAATTTTTGTGTCGCTGCTCAACAGATGGGATTAAGGAATTGAAGTTAGGGTTTCAGTGTTCTTGAGAGATAGAGATGACATTGTTGATAAGGGGTCGGTGGTTTGAATATGAAGATGATTATGGGTTTCCTGTTGAACTCAAAAGAAGAAGATAAATCTGCTCTGAAGATCAAATGATTGAATCTGTGAATAGGTGGAGGTTAACAAGATGAATGGGTTGCTGAGTGTTGAATCGAATTGATCCAAAATTAGAAGATGGATGATGGGTTGGGGCGTTGTTGAAGAAAAGGAATTGAAGAAGAAGAAGAAGAAGAAGAACAACAAAAAAGAACGAAAGAGAATTTTATAAAATATGGGTTTGAGAATAATTTTTTCCTACAAAATGGGTGGGCACCTTCAGATTTATCGGCGTGGGTTTCACAGTGAAAAAGATCTGAAAAATGGGTCTCCTTTTAGTTTTCACTTAAAAAAAAGAAGAAGTATTAGTTTTATTGGTAAAAGTAGAAACATGTTGGGATACCGCCAACCGTTATCCTATGGCACCCCAACCAATTTGCATATAAAGCCCGTGGTAAAGCCCGGTGCCGCTTAAAAGCTTGTTTTGGCTGGAAAATCTCTCTCAGGTTTCTTGTGTTTCTCTCTCCTTTTTTTCTCCGGAAAGTCACCAAGACCAATCACAGTCTTTTTGCTAACCTCGACTCGTCATCACATCGAAATTTCGATTCAAATTTAAACAATCAAATCAATTCAATTTTGCAATTAACAATCCTAATTTGTTGGAAATGGAGATTGCAATTGAACAATCGAAATCTAATGAAGAAGAAGAAGAGAAGAGGGAAAGTAATGGCATTTTATTAGGAGGAATCGAAGCAGAGGGAATCGAAGGTTCCTCTTCTTCTTCTTGTAATTCTACAATCACAACAGAAGAGACTACGACGACGACGGCGGAAACTACTTCTAATACTAGCGGGAATATGCCTGATGGATATATTGATGATGATGATGATGAAGATGTGTGTAGAATTTGTCGAAACCCTGGGGAAACTGATAATCCTTTAAGATATCCTTGTGCTTGTAGTGGGAGTATTAAGTTTGTTCATCAAGATTGTTTATTACAGTGGCTTAATCACAGCAATGCTCGTCAATGTGAGGTATGGAACATATCTCTCTCTTTCCTCGATTTGATATTTGAATTACAGTAGGTCTTATTTTTATGAATAATTTATGAAATTGGTGTAAGTTTAAGGGTTTTAGGGAATTTAAGAATGTGAATCTGTGACTTTGAATAAGTGGGCATGGAAACTTAACCGCCCTTAACCGAATTCAGGTACGGTACTAGTCTGGAAATTTTAAAGAAGATAAGAGTGGATTTTTTTACTTTGATTCCTTATCCAGGGTAATGAAAACTGGAAATCAAATGTACCTGCAGAATCCAACTATCTGCATTTGTTAGTTATGTTGGCTGGCCTTGAAATTTTTAGTGGAGCGGTGTACTGATTAAGAGTATCCAGTTAGGATTTGGCATGACGTGCACAATAGATATGGAACTATAGAATTTTAATTAGCTGCTAAGATTAAACTGATTTTACCACTTGCAAAGTTTTAAAGCCCAACCGTTATTGCATTTCGTTCTACTTATGTTCTTGGTTTTCTATTAATTGCGATTTGCTTTTTTATTTTTATTTTTATTTTGCTGACTTAGATTTATTTCTATTAATCGCCTAATGCGTGATGCAGGTGTGCAAACATCCTTTTTCGTTCTCTCCTGTTTACGCTGAGAATGCTCCTGCTAGACTTCCTTTCCAGGAGTTTGTGGTTGGGATGGCAATGAAAACATGCCATGTGATGCAGTTCGTTCTGCGACTTGCCTTTGTGCTTTTTGTCTGGCTCCTCATAATACCCTTCATTACGTTTTGGATATGGCGACTGGCTTTTGTTAGGAGCCTTGGTGAAGCCCAGAGACTATTTATGAGTCATTTATCTACTACAGTGGTTCTTACTGATTGTTTGCATGGGTTTCTGCTTTCTGCTAGTATAGTTTTCATTTTTCTGGGTGCCACCTCTTTACGAGATTATTTTAAACATCTAAGAGAACTTGGAGGGCAGGATGTTGAGAGAGAAGATGAAGGTGAAAGAAATGGTCCCCGTGCCGCTAGAAGACCTCCTGTCCCACCTAATAGAATTCCTGTTGTTGATGGGATAGGTGAAGATGCTGCTGGAGGGCAAGGGATTGCTGGAGCTGGTCAAATTATCAGGAGAAATGCAGAGAATGTTGCTGCCAGGTTGGAATTGCAGGCAGCGCGCCTTGAAGCACATGTTGAACAGATGTTTGATGGTCTAGATGATGCTGATGGGGCAGAAGATGTACCCTTCGATGAACTTGTTGGTATGCAAGGGCCTGTTTTTCATTTGGTTGAAAATGCATTTACTGTAAGTCTAGTTTCCTTTTCACTAAATACCTAAACTCTAATCATGTCGATGTTACCAATTGTATATTTTGACTTCCTTGCTTCAGTTATATATTACTGCCATACAAAATCATGTTTGATTTGAAATTGGTAGATCATTAGATTTATGGTGTGATATTCTGGCGCAGGTTCTAGCAAGCAATATGATATTTCTCGGTGTTGTCATTTTCGTTCCTTTTTCATTGGGCCGGGTCATCCTTCACTACATATCTTGGATTTCCTCAGAAGCTACTGGTCCAACGGTCATGCCATTGACGGAGTCAGCCCTCTCTTTAGCAAATATCACATTGAAGAATGCGTTAAATGCGATGACAAATATGACATCTGATATTGAGAAACGCAGTCTGTTTAACCATGTCGTGGAAGTGGTTACAGAAACACTGAATACGAACACAACTGAGCTTGAAGAGGTCTCAAACAATATAGGGAAACCACTTTCAGCCAATCTTTTAAAAGGGGCATTTGGTGGGATCTCAAGCCTTTCCGATGTTACTACGCTGGCCATTGGTTACATGTTTATTTTCTATCTGGTTTTTTTCTACCTTGGGTGCATTGCTTTGATTCGTTATACCCGCGGCGAGCCGTTGACCTTGGGAAGATTTTATGGTATGGCTTCTATGATAGAGGCAGTTCCCTCCCTTATCAGGCAATTCTTGGCTGCAATGAGACATTTACTCACTATGGTAAAAGTCGCTTTTCTCCTGGTAATTGAACTTGGGGTATTTCCTCTAATGTGTGGATGGTGGTTGGATATTTGTACGGTAAAGATGCTGGGGAAGACTATCTCTCAACGGGTGGAATTCTTCTCAATCTCTCCCCTGGCAAGCTCTTTGGTACATTGGGTTGTCGGAATCATGTACATGCTACAAATAAGCATATTTGTCAGCCTTCTTCGAGGGGTATTGCATTCTTTTTTTTCACCCTTGCTTATAATGATTAGTAGCTGCCAGTGATCTTTATTGAATTTTTACTATCATGTGTTTCTGACAGGTATTACGAACTGGAGTTCTATACTTCCTACGGGACCCAGCTGATCCGAACTACAATCCATTTAGGGATCTTATTGATGACCCTGTACAGAAGCATGCTCGCCGGGTTTTATTGTCGGTTGCTGTTTACGGAAGCTTAATTGTGATGCTGGTATTTTTACCAGTGAAACTTGCCATGCGTTTGGTGCCCTCTATGTTTCCACTGGATATATTGTAAGATGTTCCAAGCATTATTTATGTCATCTATAGTGTAGCGTTACAATGAAGTTTTAATCATTTTAAAACTATTTGCATATTGCAGGGTATCTGATCCATTTACTGAGATTCCCGCGGATATGCTTCTGGTGCAAATCTGCATTCCTTTTGCTATTGAGCATTTTAAGTTGCGCGCAACAGTTAAAGCCCTGCTCCGCCATTGGTTTAAAGCAGTTGGCTGGGCACTTGGCTTAACAGATTTCTTACTACCCAAATCTGAAGATAATGGTGGACAGGAAGCAGGAAACGTAGAAAGGAATGATAGATTGCGTGATGTGAACCGAGGCGGAGTTGGTCAGCAAGATCGTGCTTTGGTAGCACTTGTAGCTGCTGAAGATCGAAACAGAGCCCCTCATGTATTGAGGAACTCTGATGTTGCAGAAGAGTATGACATTGATGAACAAGCCGATCCTGTGTGGGTATCTTGCATCAGGGCGTTTATAAGAATATGCTGTATTTATGAACTATAATGCTTTGCTACCTGCTCTAACTTTTGAATTTAATACTTGCAGATATGGTTTTGTACTTCGCATTGTTTTGTTGTTGGTGTTGGCATGGATGAGTTTGCTTTTTTTCAACTCCGCACTGATAGTTGTACCTATCTCTCTTGGACGCACATTATTTAATGCCATCCCTCGTCTCCCAATCACTCATGGAATCAAGTGCAATGGTAACATAGTTGCAAAACTATTCTTGCATTCACATTTTCCATTATTCCAAGCTGAAAATAACCAGTTCCAACTGTTTTTTATAGATCTATATGCATTCATTATTGGAAGCTATGTCATCTGGACTCTTTTGGCTGGAGCAAGGTATTGTATTGAGCACGTAAAGACAGGTAGAGCAAAGATTTTGTTGACCCAAATTCTGAAGTGGGGCAGCATAGGCCTGAAGAGCTCTGCACTTCTCTCAATATGGGTAGGCAATTTTTCTTCGTGGCAGATATCTTTACTGCGTCGTTTTTCATTTCTTCGTGTTATGGGTACTCGTATCTTTTGTTTTTAGATCCTTTTATCTTGTCCTTCAATATGTTTTCAGATCTTTATTATCCCCATGATGATTGGCCTGCTCTTTGAGCTTGTGGTGATTGTTCCAATGCGGGTTCCTGTGGATGAAAGTCCAGTTTTCCTCCTGTATCAGGACTGGGCACTGGGGCTTATCTTTCTCAAAATCTGGACTAGACTGGTAGGCGTTCTCTCATATTCTGAAGCATGCAAGTTCTTGTTTACTACGTGTTGCACAAAATAAGATTGCCTAGTTTATGGGGTTTTATTCCTATTAAGATGCTCATAATCCTGGCATACACCAAGTTAGGATGAAAAATGCAAGATTAATATCCTAGAAATGAACAATTCAAGAGTTACCTAGTTATGCTCATGTTAGAATATGACCGTTTCACTGGGTAGCTGAGGTTGTTCCAGATTACAGTCGGCTAGGGCACAGCATGCCGATTTTAGGTTCAGGCTGGTCTTTGGCTTACTCCATAAACTTCTCTTGCGAAATGGCTTACCTCATAAAGTTCTCTTACAAACATAGTCAGTGACTTCACGCAGTACATCTGCATAACAAAGAGATGTTCTAAAGGGAAACCAATTAACTGAGTCGATATGCACATTATTCTGTATTGAAACAGGTCATGCTGGATCACATGGCACCTCTTGTTGATGAAAGTTGGCGACTAAGGTTTGAGAGGGTGAGAGATGATGGTTTTTCACGGCTGAGGGGGCTCTGGGTTTTGCAGGAGATAGTGATCCCAATAGTCATGAAGCTGTTGACAGCGCTCTGTGTTCCGTACGTATTTGCAAGAGGGTTTTTCCCTGTCCTAGGGTATTCGTTGATTGTTAACTCAGCTGTCTACCGGTTTGCGTGGGTGGGCTCCCTTAGCTTTAGCGTGATATTTTTCTGTGCTAAAAGATTTCACCTCTGGTTCACAAATCTCCATAATTCTATAAGGGATGACCGTTACTTAATAGGCCGAAGATTGCACGACTTTGGTGAAGACAAGATGCCAAAGAGAAATGAGGCTGAGATTGTCTCCGAAACAGCAGAATCAAGTCAGCAAGATTCTGGGTTATTGCAACAGGGGCAAGAAGCTGATGTTGGATTAAGGCTGAGGCACCCTAACCAAATGCAGGCTGCATGACAAAAGGGTGTTAAGAATCAGAGTCAGCTGGAAAGGTCAAATGCACTTGGGCAATGAATCTTCGGCTGTGCTGCTGCTTCAACTGCGTGTTGTGATATTTTTTTTTACCGTGTAGTATACTCGGAAATTTGGTAGTAGCTTATCTTTATTAACATTCTTGTGAATATATGGAAATTTGTAATTGAGAAGAATCACCACTCCCCACCTTTCAAAGGGGAGGATAATGCGATGTAATTGTTCATAACGAAAACAGATTACGTGTTTCTGTCAAAAGACTAGTCCTTTGATGTTCACTCCAGGCTCTCGCCCATGTAATCTTATTGGTCATTAATAATTTATACCTGCAGTTTTTGTATTATTAGTAGTTCGTTTCCAATCATGGTTCCTCAAACTGACTTTTTTTTTTTTTTTGAACAGATTAAAGAGAGTTGATTTCTATCGTTTAGCCTGAGTCGTTCTCTCTCGGTCAGGTAAAAAATAAAAAGAAAATCTGAGCTAAAAATGAGATGGCTGGAAGGTGGTCTTACTCAAGTATTGGAATATTCAGACACTGTCAGATGAATTATTCAATCAAATCATGGACAGTTGTTCCCGTGAAGAAGAAGCTCTTTTATGCGATCAGATCAGACTTATCTTTCTCATCGACCCCACTGACTAGACTAGAAAATTGGGATGTAATTCATGCTCGAAATTAGGTGATCATTTATTTAACATCGAGTCATAGATTACTCACGTAGTGTCATTTTCAAGTAAATATAGATGATATAGATTCATAGATAGGGTTGAGGTTGAAGAAGTAGGCAAATGAACGATAGATAGAGAGGTTTAACGTTCCACAATCACAGACAAGTTTCCCACATCTCTGTTCCTTCCTTGCTTTTTCCACTTTATTACTCACACCCTTTCCCTGCCGTTTAAGCAATGTCCTAAAAAAGAAATTTTTGATACTCACTCTATTTCTTTTAATAGAATCAAATTCATGAGGTAAGGTACTAAATAGTAAGTCTATAAAGAATGAACAAGCAGTAGGTACTTCTAGACCAACTACGCTTGAGAAATTTGTTCGAAGCTTCGTGCACATTGCAATTGAACCAAAATGTCTGGAGCTCGAATCCCACTTGCATTATATCTCGTGTTCTAGTACGGTTGCAGTAATAAAGTCAAATAATATTTACATTAATGTTACATTGGGAAATTGGGATACAAGTGGGTTTGAATGCTCTAAACCAAAACAACTCAAAGGTAGCAGAGGAGAGAAGAAGTAAAGGAAAGGTTGGTGTGAGGTGAGAGAGATGTTGGTGGCCATCTTAGGTAGCAGAGTTTAATAGATCTGGTATAAAGCAAAGGATCTAAGAGAGTGTATGATTTTAAGAGGATTGTTTGTGGTGGTCCTTGCTGTCTTTCTCTATATCTCTACATCATTGGTATTGTTTTTGCACTGTGGTGGTGCCATGAAAACAGACTCTACTATATAATTCAGGACCAGACTGACCCAGTTAATTGCCAATTGAGAAGTTAAGTTTAGAAGAGAAGAGGAAAACAAAAATAATACAGTTGGATGGACCACTAAATAATACCATATCGAAAAGGAGCTCGATTTTGGGGACATCTTAACAAGCTTTTTCTTTGTGTTGTTCATTTAATTGCATATTTGGTTAAAAGTTAAAAGTGGACCAGAAAACCATATAAAACTATTTCCTCTTTTATTTGCAACCAAAAGTATCTCTTTTTACAACAACTAGTTTTCTGTTTACACTCTAATTACCTCTTTTTTTAATCTTAAAACATTTTTCATCTTGAATTTCACGTGCATGTCGACTTAATTAAATCGAAAAGGTTTAAAGTCAAAGTTGCTTAACCACATTTGAGAATAATTTCAAGAAACAAAAGGAAAAAATAATATTGTGAAGCAAAATCTTTTTAATTCCGTCTTCTACTTCTAATTACGGAACAAATATCGCGTTTGAATACACATCCAGAAATAACTTTTTGACTTCTATAAGTGAAAAGAGGCAAGAAGCTTGTTCGGGTGTAAAATTTTAGAAAAATTTGTAGGAGCAGAAAAGTCTATTTTTTATAAAGTAAAATATCTCTCCTTCCGACTTCTGTGGAAATTTCTACCTAGTCACCGCGGGAGGAGTGAAATTTATTTAGTTAGTTAGAAAAGGTAAAGGGTCAATTCAATATGAACAAAGAAAAGCTAATGAGTTTCTAGTATGTATTCATTAGAAGACTATAAATACAAAACCCTAATTATGGGGGTTTCCCTAATTAGGTTACAATTGTGGTGAGTGTTTATAGTACTCATTACCCACATTTGAGCTTTCATTACTACTCCTCTCATTATCAAAGCACATAAAAAAAAGAGGGTGTAGTGGTGGGTATGTGTATTGAAAGCAAAGATTATCAAGTCCCTCTCAATCAATAATGTCTGAAAAATCTGACTTTCATTAAATCATCTACATTAACATTGTTAGCCAGTTGTGAACCGATCTTTTTTATTTATGATTTTGGCACCTCACCTTCCACCATCTACCTTTGTTCACAAGTTTTACTTTTCTTCTATAATTTTTATTGTTATTACTTTATTAGGAAATTTGGTAAATATTTAGATTTTTCTTCTTTTGAGTGTGAGGAAATGGAAATACAGAAATTAGAACTTTTTACCTATAAATAGAAATTAAACCATAAATAGGAAATATAAATGAGTGCCTAGAATACCTTTAATAGGGTAACTTTTAAGTGCTTTATTGTTCAATCAATCTCCTCCACCTCTGTGACCCCCTCCCCATCTCATCAAGTCTTACAGTACAATCTCAACGAATCGTTTGCTTTAAATAAAAAACTGACCGTAAGTGAACGGGCATTGACCCATGGAGACCACACCAACAAAGATGGAAATGAAATCAGGTTAGAAAGTTAACCCATTGAGAATCTCTCTTCCAACGATTTCATGTTATTTTTCTGTTGTCTTGTTTACATGATCATTGAGGATCCATTGTTGTTCTAAGCTAAGGAGAAAGCTTAAAGCAAGATTCATGCCTAGAAATTACAAGACCCACATATATGTATGAGAGAAACTAAAAGGAATGATCATATAGTTGATCAAGTGGGTCTTTTAAGTGATTGGAATCCATTGATCTTTGGGAACCAACTTGGAGTTTTAATGACTTGTGATGGGAATCCTGATGATGCTGCTGTGGTTGCAAACATTGGCTGTGATGGTGATATATAACAAGGCCATCCATTACTATTACTTTTGTTTGAAGTTGATGATGAACTCCATTGCTGCCTTCTTTGTAGTTGCTCAATTGTGTCTACTTTGACTCTACTACCTCCATTACTGCCACTACTACTTGATAACTGAAACATCAACAACAAAGATTTGATGAGAACAAATAAGTTTGACTAATAAACATCCACCTGATAATTTTGAAGACTCATTGCTTACACCCACCTGATAATTCTGAGGATGTGATGGTGGTTGTAGATGATGAAATATCGGGCTTTCGCCAATAACTCTGAGCTGCTCATATCTGCTTAACTCATTGGTGGATGTTTGAAAGTATGGATTGTTGTTTCTAAATTGTTCATCTTGTAGCTGTGCGATTCATTAAAATTCTCATCCCATAATTATTTCCACAAAAAAGAAAAATGAAATCATCAGTAAGATTAATGTACCTTGAGTTTAAAGCCGCGATTACTCCTATTAGGTTGAGATTGGAATTTTGGAAGTGGTTGGTTGCCCTTGAATTCAAGCGTTGAAGCCGATGAGCCGAGACACAAATCAAGACTATGATCCTTGTTACTCCCTGTATAATTTTCAGAAAGTTCAAAAGACATTTTAGTATTTTTGAAGGAGAGAAACCATAACAAAATCTGTAAGCAAGACTATATTTGCAGCCACATACTAACCAGCTCCTGCATTGAGTTCACTGTCATATATACTAGGATCAAAGTTGGTCACTGCTTCCTTGCCATTGCACTTGATGGCAGCTTTATCATAAGCTCTATTGCAAGAAGATGCAAGAAGATGATTATAAAAGAAATTTATTTTGCCAAGAACAATGAAAATAATTTGTGTTTATAGTTAGATGATTTACCTGGCTGCTTCAACTTCGGTATCGAAAAGACCTAAATACACATACTTTTTGCCTAAGAATTGGCCCATTCTAGCTTCCCATCTCCCACATTTGTGCAATGTTACTCCTCTGTATTTGGAACTTCCTCTTGGAAATCCAGTACTTTGTCGACGAAGTACATGAACAAATTCTTCCTTGGTTAAATTGGTCATCTGTGGTAGTAATGCAAAACAATTAATTAATGTTGTTTCAGGAAAAATTTCACTCAGAGTTTGAATATTGTAATCTCTGACTGAGATATACCTGTTTTAAGTCATCTTCATAGTCATTAAGAGTGAAATTAATATCTGCTTCAACTCCCCTGAATTTGATTGCTGCTCTGTCATAAGCACTAAAAACAGATAAAATAAAATAAGGATCAGGAAAAACTGTTTTCACAAGAATATCAGAGAATTATGGTTTAAGTTTAACCCACCGAGCTGCAGCATGCGCGGTATCAAATCCACCTAATAATATCAAACCAACCAATCAGCAAAAATGTAAATTCCGATCAAACCCAAATAAAAAAATGTTTTGAAAACAGAGTTTAACTTAAAAAAAAGGCTTTGATTTTTACCCAGATAAACTTGCTTCCCGCAATCCCTGCATCAAATGAAACCAGAAAAAAGGAAAAGGATTAAAAATCTAACCACGAGATGAAATGGTAGAGAGAGTGGGTGAAACAGAAAGAAGACTAACCAAATATGAGACTCCCAACGACCAGTTCTTCTGTAAAAAGTGACACCTCTATACTGAGAGCTTCTAGACCTTGGCCCTCTTCTACTTTTCTTCAAGGGTTGTTGTGATATAACCTCCATTGATGTTTTTGAAGCTCCGACTGGTTCAGTTTGACAGAATTTTACACCAACCCAATGAGCTCTTGGGAAACTAGTAGAAGAAGAAGAAGAAGTATTAAACCCACCTCCTCCTCCGGTGGACGCACCAGTTATTGTAGTACTATTGTCTGATTCTTCCATTGGGAAAAACTGTCTAGTAATCATAGGTTCACCAATCTCTGTAGAAGAACAATCATGGGTTACAGAGAAACCAAAGATCTTACTACTTTTTCTCTTCAAACTTTCATCTTCTTGTGATACTGACGAAGAACTTGAATTTGAAACTGATCCAATCCCTTTTCCTTTCTCCACTTCTTCTATTATTTCTACATCCTCCATGGAAGTCTGCCTTGAAGAATCATTAAGATCTAAAGTGGTCTCCATTAGAGAAACCTTTAATATATATTTTTAACTTCTTTAAGACTTGTTTCCTCGTACCAGAAGAAAGGTTTGCTTATTTTTCTTCTTAGATCACTGATGATGATGATGATGATCTTATCTCTTCCATGAAAGTAGGATATTAAGTTTTGTCGGTAAAAGATATATTATTCCTCTCTTTTTCTCCATTTTTATATACATTTCTTTGTAAACATCCTCTGTTCTCTTTCCAATTTGTCTCTGTATTTTGGTTGGTGAAGATGGGTTGCTTCTTCAATTCAAACCTAAGAATTTCAAGACTTTTTATTTTGGTTCGAATTAATGGAAGGATTTCTTTTCTACCCACCTACTTAAATTAACACCAGAGGGTTTGAACTAGCTCTTTACCAGTAGAAGGGAAGGGAGGCATTTTTCAGTGCCTCTTTTCTCTCTCTAGCGATATATATCTCTCAATCTCCCTGCATGAATTAATGAAAATAACTCATGCCTTTAAAATCTCTTCTGCTTTAAAAATTAAATTATTATTTTTCCATTTAAATTGATTATTACTGATTACTAATGAAGAAAGAACAATCTCTTTCTAAAACTTATTTTCAGAACGTAACCAAATTTCAAGGCAATTCCTAACTCTTATTCCGATTATACGCGTGCCTGATTGGTGACAACTATCAGAGCATCTCCAGGAGAATGCCCACAAAATTCTACGTGTAGTTTTTATTTAGTCCTTTAATTTATGGGATTTACACATAGAATAAATATAGGACCTCAAATCTAAAAATCATCTCTAACAGTGAGAATTTCAACCCTTAAAATTACAAGAAAATTATTTAAGGATTATATGCAGAAGTAGGTCTGGTCTGGACCCTCACTTTCATTTCTAGGCCACTTTTTTTATTTCTTGCAAAACTAGGCAAGTTAAACGGATTCCATCCACTTTAACCATCTCGGTCAATTTATCACGTTGACTTGTCAATATCTCGCCAAAATATCATATAGGGAGATCTCATACATGTGGTAAGATTACTGAAATGTCCTTCACACGTGTGTATCAGTCACACACGTTAAGATGTCCACGTGTTGCTAAAATGGGCTTTTTACAAATCTAAAAGGCAAATTCTCCGAGTCGATTCAATCTTTATCATTAAAACCCAAATATGAGTATCAATTAGCACTCGATTCGGCGATATTCAACATGCATACAACCCTAAAATCGGCATCAACTCGATTTCAATCTCCTACTGTACTTTCAATTTAATCGATTATAATGTATGAACCAACATCGTGCTGTAATTGACTTGAATCTATGAGTGTTTATGCAAAGATTGAAACAAGAAAATGAAGATATGAGATGTTTAATGATGAACAGAGTGAATCGATGTTGCTGACGGTCTAATCAATGTTTTCATTAATGGGGTTATGTTGATGAATAAGAAGATGGGTTGCTCAAATTGAGTTTGAAACCATAAGATTTTTTTATTTCAGAAGGATGTTTGATTGATTGTTAGTGCAGAGAAAGATAGCGTTCGCTGCAGAAAGGGTGGTTCATGTCGAATACAAGCTGAGAAAGGGGTTTCAATTGTGGTTGTTATGAATTTATTACAGAATTAGAGTGAAATGGTTGTTGTGGAGGTTGAGATCGATGGGATCTGTGCTGCGGAGGTTGAGATTCAGAAGAGGTTGTGTAATTTAAGAACCAAAATTGAGACAGAGATGAAGAAGTGGAAGTTTGGTTTCAATTGAATTGAGAGATCGAAAAGGTGTTGGTTGTTTGACCTTGAAGTTAAGAGAAGGATGTGTTCTAAGAGAGTTGTAATGATGTTGATGTGAAATAGGTGATGGTAGAATTGATTTGAGTCCGCTGTTGTTGTTCCGAGCAGTATCTGAGAGAGGGTTATGTTGCTCAGAAATGTGGAGAGCTGATGGTTTGAGAGAGAGAATGGTTGTTACAGAGGAGCTGGAGGCACTTGTGGAACTGCAGAGTGGTTGAGGTACTGTGTTAATTGAATGAGTGCAGTTTATAGTGAATTGGTGGGTAAGTTTGATGGCTGAAGGGATGAGCAGGTGGAGTTGTTGATGCAGTGCTGCAGGAGTTGCTGCTGTGTGCATCACTGATTTCAGCTAAAATTGCAGATATATTGCAGCTGCAGGAATTGATATTAAAAGGTTGGTTGATGTTGGAGTTGGAGTTGTGCTGCGGAGAAGTCACAACTGGTGGTAAATGGGTTTGTGTGTTGCGTCAGAGAATGTCAGATCTAAGAAAATGGAACAAGCAAGAATTGGCTTTTGTTGTTACATGAAAGTCTGTGGAGAATAGTTGTCTTGCGTTATTGAATTGAGTAGGAAGATAGAGATTATCGTGCCGGGATGGTCGAAAGAACTGAAGCAGTTGAAGTGCTGCAATGTACAAGTAGTAGTAGGTGGTGTTGCTAGGTGTAGCTGGGAGAACAAATGGTGCTATGAGTCTGAGATGGAATTGCAGGGAGCAGGTGTTAGCAGTGATGTTGCTAGGTGTAGCTGGGAGAACAAATGGTGAAGAGATTAATGTGTATTTTATAGGTTTGAATGATTGGAAATGGGAGGTATTGGTGGAATTGAATCATATTGCAGGGAAAGAGATAGAATATGGTCTTAGAAATCAAGAGGGAGTTTATCTCTGAAGCAGCAGCAAAACGCACACGAGGTGCTTGTTAAAATGCATGAACCGCACAACTCTTGTTTCAGCCTAAACTGAATTAGCTTTGCCGTCAATTAGATACTGCTTTTGATGGATTATATACACACATAAATGAGTTGAATTGAGAATGATGGGTTCTCTTTTCTTCTGAGAATGTTGACAGGGAAATGTTCGTGATTACAGTACATACATGGGTTGAACTGAAACCGTTCCCCGATTTAAATCAGTGACACGAACTCAAATCATCGATTCAAAGGACTTCAAAGGAGGAACTGAGTTAAATCAATGATATAACATTAAATCAGTGATACAAAGGACTTTTAGGTATTTTTAGTTACACCTAACGGTGCTAACTTTCCATCCATCACTTTTGGTCAAAACTTGCCTAGTCTAGCAATAAATAAAAAAAAGTGGCCTAGATTTGAAAAGCACCAAAAAAACAGGCCTATTTTAGTAAAAAGCCCATTATTTAAAAACATGACGTGGAGGTGCAAACGGAGGTGTAAATAACACTTTCTTGAACACCTTCATATTTAGTAATTAGTCCCTCCTAACTTGTAGGACCCCACTGTTGGAGATGGATTAATGCCAAACGGGAGTCTAAAATCCTATGTATCACTTAAAATATAAATCTACCCTTTGTTGGAGATGCTCTTATCCGAAGATACACCAAATTACCGATCATCTAAGTCCTTTATCAATGGGTCAAATCGGATGCCCGGTATAACCTCTTTACGAGTTGGAAAATTAGGCTAAGGCCCCACCCATGGGTTATCCATAATATGAGGGCCTTAATTAAAAGAAGTTTAAATTTAGGCCCAGAGTTATTAAAAGACATGCATACCTTTTTATATATGAGGGAGGATCCATGGACACTCTTAGATGGACAAGGCCGGACAAGATTTGCGCCATTTTCTCCGCAAAACCCAAACGATAATGAATTTAAGTCTAATATTTTGATGGTATATTATTCTTATAAGACTCTACATTCCTAAAAAAATGAGCACAATTCGAGATGTATAAAACCACCATCTACCCCTTTGAATATCATCCGTTCAAAATTAACGGTTGAAATTAAGATCGGTAGATGGTCAGGTTTGCTATCTCGAATTGCATTCATTTTTGGTAGGAATATAAAGTCTTATAACAAGAACATATCATTAAAATATTAGACTTAAATTCATTGTCGTTTGAGTTTTTCAGAGAAAATGGCGCAAATCTTGTCTGACCTTGTCTATCTAAGAGTGTTCATGGATCCTCCCTCTTTATATTTTGTCAAGCCCATAATTAAATAAAATTTAAATTGATTGATTCTAACGCACAATTTCGACCTTGATCTAAGATCCACATGGTCACCAGAATTTAGCCAAATACAAGAGAAATCGCTTGAACAGTACCAAAGACCAATGTTCAAGTATCAATCAATTTCAATCAACAACCAAAGGTCGGATTTCCAATTGATTGATTCTAACGCACAACCTGTGATATTTGAATTATATAAACAAAATATAATGCGGAAAAGAAATAACACATACACCAGAATTTTGTTAACGAGGAAACCGCAAATGCATAAAAACTTCGGGACCTAGTCCAGATTGAACACACACTGTATTAAGCCGCTACAGACACTAGCCTACTACAAACTAACTTCGGTATGGACTGTAGTTGAACCCCAATCAATCTCACACTGATCCAAGGTACAGTTGCGCTCCTTACGTCTCTGATCCCAGCAAGATACTACGCACTTGATTCTCTTAGATGATCTCACCCACAACTAAGAGTTGTTACTACCCAAAGTCGAAGACTTTAATAAACAAATTTGTATCACACATAAAATTCTATGATAATAGATAAATCTGTCTCCCACAGAAATACCTACAAGTTTTTGTTCCGTCTTTTGATAAATCAAGGTGAACAAGAACCAATTGATAACCCGGACTTATATTCCCGAAGAACATCCTAGTATTAACATCCTAGTATTATCAATCACCTCACAATAATCTTGATCGACGCGGCGAAAGAAGATATTGTGGAATCACAAACGATGAGATGAAGATGTTTGTGACTACTTTTATATCTTGCATATCGGAGATATTAATCTCAATCCAATCGTTAAGATTGTACTCAACACGATAGAATATGCAAGATCAGATCACACAACTACGAGAAAGTAGTATCGGTATGGCTCACAATCCCAATGAAGTCTTTAAGTCGTTAACCTGGTTTACAAGAAGAAACCTAAGGTTAAAGGAGAACCAACTCTACCTAATACAACTAGTATCACACATGAGGTGTGGGGATTAGGTTTCCCAGTTGCTAGAGTTATCCCTTATATAGTCTTTCAAATCAGGGTTTGCAATCAATGTTAGCTTGGTAACAAAGCATTCAATATTCACCGTTAGATGAAAACCTGATCAGATTCAAGCTAATATCTTTCAACCGTTAGATCGAAAACTTAGCTTGTTACACACAAATGAAATGCACGATTTTAGATTTGTGTAATCGTACCCAAACATGTACATTTGTTGGTTCAACTGTAGTTAACCAAATGGTTAGCCATATGTGCACATTCATATCAACCATATTCTTCTTCACCATAACTAGTTCAAATGACTCAAATGAACTAGTTATAGAGTTTTTAAATTGTATAAATCTTATATAATTATACAAGACACAATCGAAGCAAAAACGATTTGATTTACTCGAATCGTTTCATGAACTTTATAGCCACGGTTTGCAATTTGCATTCCTTAGTTTATATAAATATAAGTTCACAAATAATCGTCTTTAGATATAACCAACTCAAGTTCGCGGACTTAAATTTCCAGAAGGAGTTCACAAACTCCAGCAGATATTCTCGGGATGAGAACCTCCGCCAGTTCGCGGACTGGGTTCGCGGACTGAGTTTGCGTACTGAGCTCACAGCTCTTGTTCCGGTTTTCCTGATCAAAAAAGTACGCATACTTTGGTTCAAGGAATAAGGACTTATACATATATGTGTTGCCACACAATTCTTATATCCAACAATGGTTATATAATCTAAACTCTCATTTCAATCATTGAAACATTCTTAGAGGATGTTATATAGTTGTTATTCACAAACCATTTTTTGTCAAAGCCATTCTCAAAGTGATTGAAACATAACATGACTTTCGTCACTAGGTAAAGATGAACTTGGCCAAAGAGAAAGCTTACCAACACATATTTCGAGAAATAGATAGGCGAGATAAACTCGGCTCGAAATAGCAAATGTGTATAATCAAAGTCTATATAGCAAAACGACTTTTGTCTCAAGATAGGAGATAGAGTAGATATATACTATTGAATGATAGATAAGTTCAAGTCTCCACATACCTTTTAGTCGATGAAGTTCCACCAGTTCCTTGAATAGTCCTTCGTCTTGTATGATGATCGCCATGGAGTTCTTGAGCTCAACTACACTTTTTATCCTAGTCCGAGACTTAGCTATAGTAGACTAGAAATCAAGACTTAAAGTTTTGATCACTAACATTGACAAACATGCTTGATATAGCAACGCATGCGAGTTCGACCGAGCATTGCTCTAACAATCTCCCTCTTTGTCAATTTTAGTGACAAAATTATCAATACATATGGAATACAAAAATAAATAAATAAACTTTTATAGCTCCTATTCCACATGCCTAATCTTCAACATCACTCGAAATCTTCGTCACTTCCAAGTACTCCAATGATCCCAAAGGTTGTAAGTTCAGCATCATCGTTGTTGAAAATCCGTAGCTATAAAAATGAGAAAACATAATTCTCAATCATTTTTACACAGTTGTTGATGGTGGTTTTTATCTTAGGGTTAAAATCGTAAAATCGTACATCTGACATGACGTCACTATGACCATTTGCGCATTTATTGAACCAATCAGCATGCCTACGTAAGAATTACCAGGGTACCTTTTTTCTACGTGTGTCATGTTCCACGGCAGAACCCTTAGCATTGACCGACATCATCTATACCAAACCCTAATTCTCATGCTACCGTGCCAATGGCAAACCATGCCAGCCACGTCTCCGCGCCAAGGCATGCCAACCATGCCAGCCGCGTCACCGTCCCAATAGAAAACCATGCCAGCCACGTCTCCGCACCAAGGCATGCTAACCATGCCATCCGCACCACCGTGCCAATAGCAAACCATGCCAGCCACGTCTCCGCACCAAGGCATGCCAACCATGCCAGCCGCACCGCCGTGCCAATGACAAACCATGCCATGTCGGCCTTTCATTCACGGCCGCCAAAATGAAGGGTTGCGATAATCAACGACCACCCTTCTATCTGAGATGCAGATCTTAGTCGTCCAAGTTCGCCATCCGACGCATGGTAACCTTTGGCCCAACGCCAAAACCCTAATTTTTGCTGCGCCCAAACTATGCCTAAACCCTAGTCTGGCCGCGCCTAACACATGCCAAAGCCATGCACGACGCTGGCCGCCAAAAAGAGGGGTTGCGATAATCAACGGACACCCTTTCCATCTGAGATGAAGATCTTAGCCGTCCAAGGTCACCAACCAACGCATGGCAACCTTTGGCCCAACGCCAAAACCCTAGTTTTGGCCGCGCCTAAACCACGCCAAGGCGTGCAAACCATGCCGCATGTGCCAATGGCATGCCGTGCCAGCCACCTTTCCGCGCCAAGGCATTCCAACCATGCCACATGTGACAATGGCATGCCATGCCAACCACGTTTCCGCGCCAAGGCATGCCAACCATGCCAGCCGCACCGCTGTGCCAAATCCATGCCAGTCTCTCCTACATGACCATTGGCTGCCAAAACGAAGGGTGGCAACAATCGACGGCCACCCTTCCATATAAGATACAGAACTTAGCCGTCCAAAGTCGCCAGCTAACGCATGGAAACCTTTGGCCCGATGCCAAGCTCTGATTTTGGTCGCGCCTAAACAACGCCAAAACTCTAGTTTTTGGCCGCGCCTAAACTATGCCAAAATCCTAGATTGGACATGCCTAACCATGTTAAATCCACGCTTTCATGTCGCTGGATACCAAACGAAGGTTTGAAATAATCAACGGCTATCCATCCTCTCAAGATGCAAAATCTCGACCGTCGAAGGTCACCACCGAGCCGACAAGTCTCCAAGCTCAACTTGCCAAACAGCGGAAACATGCTACGTGTTTTCCACAAAAACACTCGATACATCAACACATGTCACAAACTGGGGGATGCTCATTGGGTATTGGTTTGGCGGTTTACAGCGTGCGGCGTACACTACGCCGGTTACAAGATAGTGTCATAAGGATGAGGCGGTTATTAAATACAGGGAGTAATGGTGAAACGCTTTCCTTCATTATGGAACATCAATTCCAGGAGTTACCGGTAACCACCTCCTCCCATTGACGCACCGGTTTTCCATTTCTTACGAGACCATAGTACGTTTCACTTCGACTTGTATAAATAGGTCTGACCTATTTCCACCGAAAAACAAGTTTTCGGTCAGGAACATACAACACTCAGAAATCACTTGTTATCTTTACCATATGTTAGATTTCACTTTCTGATACAAGTCAAACAACTACTCTTCCAGAACCGACTATTCTGGTCTCAACACTCTCTTCGCTTCCCTCCCCAAAACCATCCCTTCTCCTCCTCTTTGTGACCGAAGCAAGTGTGGAACGGCCATTTCTTGGTTTAGACCGGATTTGTACAGATTGATCTCTCGAATCTAAAGTACTCCCTTGCAGTACATTTTTAGGGTTTAGACTCGTTTCTCACCCACTCACGCGAAATTACCGAAATCAGCAGAAACCGTTTTCACCCTCAAACAATTGGCGACCACAGTGGGAGATTAATATCTAGGTTACAATATCAATTTATAACTCCCAATCTCTTACTTCAACCCAGACATCAAAGTGGTAAAAGCAAACGATCCGCTCAGGGATCGGAGACTTAGTTACCAGGCGACTCAGTTACTAGTCACGACACGACAAGAGGTGAATGGGGACTTCCAATACCAGGAGACTCGGTTACCAGTCATGGAACGACGAGAGGTGACTGGGGACTTCCAAGATGGTAGAAGTAAACGATCCACCCAGGGATCGACGACTCGGTTATCAAGTGACTCAGGGACGACTGGGGACTTTCCACAATCACGGCGGTGTTTCCCACAAAAAACTCGGACTTACACCCAGAAGGTTCATTTTTCGTCAAGAGATAAAAAAAAAAAGGAGTAAGTCTTGCCAACACTTCAAGTTTTCACGGGAATGATAAAACCGATAGCCATGTTATGTTTCATCCCATGCTCTCCATCGACACGCAACACTAGCGGTTCCATGGTTTTCTTGGGATGTTTGCGTCAATTGTAATAGTAACCAAGACAATATTATTCTAAAAAAATTCATTCAAAAAGAATAATCCAAAACCCCCATAGATAACAATTATCTTTCAATTCAAACTACAACATAAACTAGGCGTTTTACTTGCCTTTCAAAAAAAACCTAAGGAAAGGAGTTCGGAAGACAGAAATACATTCAAGGAAAGTTTTTCAACAATGGCTTGCTCTTCTTAGATAAAGCCTCCCTCGCGCTTTCGAGAACCCACCTTTTCAGATTCAGCTTCCTGGACAACCTTTTGATTTCCTCCTCCTGCCGTGTGATTTCATCCGCAGAAGGGGCTTCGACCGCTATGGCTTTCAGCTTTTCAATCTAAGCAAATCCTTCGACAAACCAGGAGACGTTGAACTCATGGTCTACGCACATATCACGATGAAACTTCCAGCTTGTAATCACGTCCTCAGAAGCGGCGCGGCCAGTCACTTTGCACATATCATCAATCGAAAATAAAGCTTCCTCCACACGTTTGTCTAGAGCAAACTGACTAGTGACCTTTTTGGTTGTGGATATGTGTCCGTACCTTTCCCATATCTGGGCATATAGCGTTTCATATTTGGCTGGCACGCTGAAGCCCCCAATCAACACATGATCCGGATAAGAAACCAAGTATGGAGGAGCAAAAGTGGCGCCAGCAACTGAACCAGTGACCAGCAAGGGATTCCAAACTACAATTGTGCCTGCAGACACGGGAATGCTCTCTGTTATATGGGTCGCAACAACACTTTCAACTTGATCAACCTCTGTCTCTAGATTGCCGATGTGGCTGTCGCGGTTAGAGATAGAACTGTATCTCCACGAGCCTCCACTTCAGGGCCATCTCCAGAAGAGGATCCTTCCTATAATGTCACGAGCTAGACACTTTCAAAAAAAAAAAAAAAAAAAGAGGAAGAAAGAAAGAAAGATGTGCAAAAGACTCACTGATCCGCTTTCAGAAGAAGACTCATTACTGCTGTCGGAAGAGCTATTCTCGTCATCATGAGATTCAGATTCAGAGATTTACTTCTTTTCAGACTCCTCTTCACCGTGGGAAGGTTCATCATTGCCACCCCCTGCCTCAAGAAGTGTCGCCTTCTGATGACGTGCAAGTTCAGCATTGCCACCCTCCGCCTCAACCTCAAGAGGTGCCGCTTTCTGACGACGCGCAAGTTCGGTAAAGGAGTTCACACTGCTGAGACCCTGAACAAAGCTCCAAGACGGATATTCATAAATGAAATGAAGGTTTACACAATCCAGCTAAGCCGGGGAGAAGATGACGCATACCCGGATATTGGAAGAGCTGAAAGTCACGAGAGCCGCCGGACCTGACCGAAATCCACATGCATGATTCTTTGACCTTCGTTCCTTCGCTTGGAGAATGTCCGCATTCCGATCCCTTGGATAGCAAGGAACTCATCCTGCCAGAACGCATTATACTTGGAAGTCGTCGACGGGTTTCTTTCCAAGGGATAGAAGGGAAGACTCTTACTCGGCGCGAGGGCACTGGCGTCAAGAACGGCGGGCAACGGATTCTCTGAAGCAACCGGCTGACGAGCAAGAGGGACTCCTTGGTCAAAGCCCATATGTCGAGATGCCCGAACAATATTGTAGGAGGCTACCTGGAATGATCCTCGAAAGAGAGGCGGTATATAACCAGGCACGAAACTTCGCATGAATACAACCTCTCCAACACTCATATTCCTTTCGTCAGAGAGCAAAGACATGTTCGGAGCAGAAGAAAAATTGTTAACCTGAACTATGGATGCGCACACCGGGGCCCACGGGCAAAAGTTGACCGTATACGAATTGTCGAGAAAATCAACCAGGTTTGAACCGGCTGTTGGGAGCCTATTCTACCAGCGAAGTAACCTCGAACCGTCGCAAGCCTCCGGAAGTGAAGCCAACGGTTTAGGAGCGTGTATCTCGAAATGCTCCCATAACCATGCCTGGAAGAAAGTGGCATGGACATACGAGTCCACTTTCATGTATCCATTTGAAGCGCGCATGTCTGCAACCAGATGATCCAAGTGTGTGTACAGAGAACCAAGAAACAAGCCGCCAATGGGGAGAATGACGCCTTTCGCTAATTTTATGGCAAGCTTGATAAGTTCCGGCCTTATCTCCTTCCTACCAGGGCCATCATCGAAAATATCTCTTGATAACCAAAGAGCCAAGAATGTCGCGACATGAAGCATACTATTCTTTTGATCCGGTTCCAACTCATCGGGAAACCATTGAGACACCCACCAGCTGTAGAAACACCTCGTTTCATTTTCTTTCAGAACGAACCCTTTCGACTTCGCAACCAGAGCGTTGTGTGTCTCTTCTTCATCTTCTAATAACTTGATATCGAGGTTTCCTGTTATGGGAAGATTCAACAAAACAGCAACACTTTCTAAGGAGATAGTCATTTCTCCCCACCTACATACGGCCGTATGAGTACCTGGACACCACCTGGAGATGAAAGCAACCAGACCCGAGATATCTTTCCTAACTTGAACCTTGCAGAGGCCGCGACAGCATCAGTGATTTGCGCCCCGGTCAAGCTAGATCTTACGCAGTCTTGGATTATCATGAATCGCATCCATTTCTCGAAAGAACGCAATGGACTCACAGTGATTTTAAAGTCAATAGGGGAAGCAGAGTACTCTCCTATGTGGAGACAAAACCTTATTACACCCTCTGGTCGAACCGACCGGGTCCTGCTTTCATCTTCGAAACTGGTCAGAAGAATCGGCACATACTTGGGATGATTTCTCCTAGCTGTGGCAGAAGACATCGTGAAGAATTCATCATCCGTGTTTGGTTTGGAGTTGCCAACGTCTTTTGGTACAACAAGACTTTTCTCAGGTGACATCCTAACGAAAGTTTCTTACGCTTTCGCTATCGGGGTAACTACACTGGAAACAAAACAAAGGGAAGTTACTACAAGGTGCATGAAAGCTATTTTGTCAGCAATGGAGAATCTATTTTAGACGCGAGCCAACTTGTTTTAAGTTGCAAAGTCATCACATACATAACCGAAGAAATGGAGACTACCAAACCCTACGAAGCCACGGAAAGCACACTCCTTGCAAAGCCGTACCTTGCAACGAAAAGTACGCACCCGACCAAGAAAGCATGCTCCACCACGGAAACTACACGCACGACCACACCAAGGAAAGAGAGGAAACCCTAGAAACTGGGTTTTCGTGGTGAAGGAATGGGTGGCAGTTACCTTCCCATGCATGCCTACTTTACGTAATAATTAAGATGGCCGACATTACTACGGTATTCACGCAAAAATATTTCTACAAATTCATGGAAAGTATATCTACGGCTATGGTTCACACCAATACAGAAGAACAATATTTCTACAAGTTCATGAAAGGTACACCTATGGCTAGGGTTTGCACCAATACAAGAAAACAAGAAAAACAAATTGAAGAGGAAACGTTGGAAGACATACCTGGGATATACTTGCTCACTTTATTGCTACCGCGCGTCCAGGACGTAAGAACAAAGGTATAAAATAAAGGGGAGAGGCCGACCCCTTTTATAGGCGTGACACTTTGGAGTTTGAATAAGGAAAGGACTTCCTATTTGAGTTAAGTAAGGAAAAGAGAAAATCGGGCCCGCGAAGACAAGCCACCACCGTGCCAACAACCCACGCCATACCAAGCCAACACCATGCCGAGCAATCCGCCCCATGCCAAGTCCAAGCCAGCGCTGTGCCGAGTCCAAGCTAGCGCCATTCCAAGTCCGCGCTAACCCCCACGCCAAGTCTACGCTAACGCCCCATTCCAAGCCAATACTACGCTGGCGGCTCCATTCCAAGTCAATACTACGCTGGCGGCTCCATTCCAAGCCAATACTACACTGGAGGCTCCATTCTAAGCCGATACTATGATGACGGCTCCATTCCAAGCCAATACTACGCTGGCGTCCCCATTCCAAGCCAATACCACGCTGATGGCTCATATTCCGAACCGAGCAACGCCAACAACTCTCTAAGACAGCACCTCCGCGTTCCCTATCCTAGCACAGATGACGTGGGACCAAGCCAAGTCGACAGTCTACATCTCACCAGTTCACGATCTAGCCAGCAACACCACGAGTAGAATCTATGCCGCCAACACGAGAATCACAAACTCTTTGTACCTCTCGAAAAAGGTTAGCGGGGTCTTCTTGACCATCTTCCCACGCCTTATCACTTTGTTTTTGTACTTGCCTGTTACCATCTTATGCTTACCTCGCACCAAAGATCTCGTTCCGAGCTAAGCAGGGGACTTAATGTTGATGGTGGTTTTTAGCTTAGGGTTAAAATCGTAAAACCGTACATCTGACATGATGTCACTATGACCATTAGAGCATTTATTGAACCAATCAACATGCCTACGTAAGAATTATCAGGGTAACTTTTTTCTACACGTGTCATGTTCCACGGCAGAACCCTTAGCATTGACCGACATCATCTATACCAAATCCTAATTCTCATGCTACCGTGCCAATGACAAACCATGCCAGTTACGTCCAACCATGCCAGCCGCATCACCGTGCCAATGGAAAACCATGCCAGCCACGTCTCCGCGGCAAGGCATGCCAACCATGTCAGCCACGTCTCTGCGCCTAGGCATGCCAACCATGGCAGCCGCACCACCGTGCCTATGGCAAACCATGCCAGCCACGTCTTCGCGCCAAGGCATGCCAACCATGCCGGCCGCACCACCGTGAAAATGGAAAACCATGCCAGCCACGTCTCCGCGTCAAGGCATGCCAACCCTGCCAGACGCACCACCGTGCCAATGACAAACCATGTCAGCCACGTCTCCGCACCAAGGCATGCCAACCATGCCAGCCGCACCGCCGTGCCAATGGAAAACCATGCCATACGGGCCTTTCCTTCACGGCTGCCAAAACGAAGGGTTGCGATAATCAACGGCCACCCTTCCATCTGAGATGCAGATCTTAGCCGTCCAATGTCGCCAGCCGACGCATGGTAACCTTTGGCCCAACGCCAAAACCCTAATTTTGGCCGCGCCCAAACTATGCCAAAATCCTAGTTTTGGCCGCGCCTAAACCATGCCTAGCCTGGTCACGCCTAACACATGCCAAATCCATGCACGACGCTGGCTGCAAAAATGAGGGGTTGCGATAATCAACGGCCACCCTTTCCATCTGTGATGCAGATCTTAGCCGTCCAAGGTCACCAACCAATGGATGGTAACCTTTGGCCCAACGACAAAACCCTAGTTTTGGCCATGCCTAAACCACGCAAAGGCATGCCAACCATGCCGCATGTTCCAATGGCATGCCGTGTCAGCCACCTTTCCGGGCCAAGGCATGCCAACCATGCCACATGTGCCAATGGCATGCTGTTCCAGCCACCTTTTCGCGCCAAGGCATGACTACCATGCCACATGTGCCAATGGCATTCCGTGCCAACCACACCTCCGCGCCAAGGCGTGCCAACCGTTCCAGCCGCCCCGTTGTACCAAATCCATGCCAGCCTCTCCTACACAACCATTGGCTTCCAAAACGAAGGGTGGCAACAATCGAAGGTCACCCTTCCATCTAAGATACAGATCTTAGCCGTACAAAGTCTCCAGCTAACGCATGGCAACCTTTGGCCTGACACCAAGCCCTGATTTTGGTCGCGCCCAAACAACGCCAAAACCCTAGTTTTTGGCCGCGCCTAAACTATGCCAAAAATCCTAGCTTTGCCATGCCTAACCATGTTAAAGCCATGTCGGCCACGCTTTCATGCCGCTGGCTACCAAACGAAGGTTTCAATAATCAACGGCTATCCATCCTCTCAAGATGCAAAATCTCGACCGTCGAAGGTCACCACCGAGCCGGCAAATCTCCCAATCACAACTTGCCAAACAACAGTAACATGCTACGTGTTTTCCACAAAAACACTCGAGACATCAACACATGTCACAAACTGGAGGATGCTCATTGGGTATTGGTTTGGCGGTTTACAGCGTGCGACGTACACTACGCCCGTTACAAGACAGTGTCATAAGGATGAGCCGGTTAGTAAATACGGGGAGTAATGGTGAAACGCTTTCCTTCATTATGGAATATCAATTCCAGTGGTTACCGGTTACCACCTCCACCCATTTACTCACCCGTTTTCCATTTCTTACGAGACCAGAGTACGTTTCACTTCGACTTGTATAAATAGGTCTGACCTATTCCACCGAACAACAATTTTTCGGTCAGGAACATACAACACTCAGAAATCACTTGTTATCTTTACCATATGTTAGATTTCACTTTCTGATACAAGTCAAACAACTACTCTTCCAGAACCGACTATTCTGGTCTCAACACTCTCTTCGCTTCCCTCCCCAAAACCATCCCTTCTCCTCCTCTTTGTGACCGAAGCAAGTATGGAACGGCCATTTCTTGGTTTAGACCGGATTTGTACAGATTGATCTCTCGAATCTAAAGTACTCCCTTGCAGTACATTTTTAGGGTTTAGACTCGTTTCTCACCCACTCACGCGAAATTACCGAAATCAGCAGAAACCGTTTTCACCCTCAAACAATTGGCGACCACAGTGGGAGATTAATATCTAGGTTACAATATCAATTTATAACTCCCAATCTCTTACTTCAACCCAGACATCAAAGTGGTAAAAGCAAACGATCCGCTCAGGGATCGGAGACTTAGTTACCAGGCGACTCAGTTACTAGTCACGACACGACAAGAGGTGAATGGGACTTCCAATACCAGGAGACTCGGTTACCAGTCATGGAACGACGAGAGGTGACTGGGGACTTCCAAATCAGCAGTACATTGTTTAGGGTTTAGACTCGTTTCTCACCCACTCACGCGAAATTATCGAAATCAGCAGAAACCGTTTTCACCCTCAAACAACAGTGTTACTTCCAAGTACTCCAATGATCCCAAAGGTTGTAAGTTCAACATCATCGTTGTTGAAAATCCGTAGCTATAACAATGAGAAAACATAATTCTCAATCATTTTTATACAATGTCATAGTATCATTATGCAGCATCAAAGTTCAATTGTATCACAACTTCGACAACAATACTATGGTGATATGTATCACTCCCCTTAGTCAATACTCCATCTCACATGGAAACCACTCCCCCTTACATAATGATCCGAAAACCATATGTATTTTTAGTGTGAACTACATATTAATTCTCCCCCTTTTTGTAAATTGGCAAAGGTACGAAAACGGGATCCTAATGAAATTTCCAAAAGAGAAATTTCATGACCAAAAGAAAGCATATATCAACTTGTTTAGATGCAATCATAAAGCCGAAGCTAAATGCATTCATCAAGGAGTTTATAAAGATACAAGATAACCCCTTTAATATTCCACAGCCGCACTCCTCACAAAGATTTGGCAATTAAGCATAAGTTCAATTAAGAACTCTCTCCCATAAAATGTCATTCCCGAAAGAACAACAAGAGCGACCTTAATTTCAAAAGAAAAGAAGGATTTCTTTGGACATAACAAATCACATATGAATATGAATTTGAATCCAAAAATACTCAATTAGATTAATCACAAGAGAACCCATAATTAATCTAATCGGAAATATACAACCAAATTAACCACAAAAAGTAATGAATTTAATTGGTAATGCTCGACATAAGAGAACTTACGGAGCCTCACATTATATACATAAAATTATGGATCAGGGAAGATCAATACTGTGGAGTATACAAGGATTCATTCTATTTTCCATCACTATTCTCACAATGACATACAATAGACATAATCCTTGTCAACAAAAGTTCATCCTATCTTCCATCAAAAATGACATAATAGGCTTTATGAATACCAATATTCCGTGGAGCATGCGTCACGATCTTGGCGGTCGCATACAAGATAATTGTATAGCCTTCGCTATACAGAGGAACCTGAGCAGCGGAGGATACCTTCGTAGATCTACTTTATCTTCCCCCAAGAAGAAATGTCTCGACGGCCAAGATGGATAAAGTAAAGCCTAGCCTAGGGGGAGGCAGCTGGCGAAAGTACAAAGTTAGATAACAAATCTAATCAGCATTAAATGCACAAATCTCTTATCTACACGCATAATAAAAGCACGTGGAGAGAGACGATGTGGCGGGACCCGGTAGGAGAAAGCTAGCGGCGAGCGAAGATACAATCTGTACTGAGGCTGGGAAGTTCCCGAAGGAACGTGGGTCAGCTGAGGTGGCAGAGTTCAACTGGAGGAAACATGCGGTGAACGAAGGTACCACTTGTACGGAAGGTATATCATGATAACGATGGACTCCAAGACAGCAAAGATATACTTGGAGACGAAGGGGCTATAAATACCAAGCCTCACCAACAAATTAAGGCATTCAATTCTTAGGAGAACAAGATCTAGTCTTAATCTTATACCTATTTAATGTTTAGAACTTAAGTAGACACAACAACTTGAGTTCTCTCTATTACTTTGGGAAGCATCAATCACTCTTTTCCCCGTGGACGTAGACTAAATAGTCTAACCACGTAATCTCTTGTGTCATATGATAACTTAGCTTTATTTATCTTACTAGGGATTAACCCATGCCGTAACGGTACGGGCATAATTTTTATTTAGTTATGCATTTTCCGACATATATGAATATTAAATATAATATTTATTAATATCAAGTTTACCCTTCTTATCATTACAAAAGTAAAGAAAAACCCGATAAATATTTTTATTCTTCACTCCACAAATCCTTTTCATCATTTCCCGCCTTGACATTTTCGCATACCATGCCTATTCTTTCTTGAGTTGCATCCTCAATCCAGCCATGAAATTATATTGGAATTAATTTTTACATATTTTGTCTCCCAAAAAAACATTATTTCATATGTTTTTTAGTTTACAAAGATATGTTATCGATCCTTTGAAATGGTATTACCTTTATGCATCTTCCTTATTTTAGTGAACGATGTTAGGATCTTCATGGACCATATGAACCTACTATATATGGGCCCAACCACATAACACTGATGCTATCCCTACTTGACCACTTTTGGGATAAGAGGTGTGCGATTTTAATATAAAAGGCCTTGGTGCTACGTAAGGAGATGCCCACACTTATTAAGCTTCATATGTACTCCTCTTTCTTCCATGTGGGACTATCCCTAGATATACATATGTGGTTTATCGCGCCACATACTCCAACAATCTCCACCTTGGTGACATTTAACCACTTCACCAGTCCAATCAGACTCCATCCTATGATTACCATCTGTATATGCAACCCATCGATCATGATTATTGTCACTATGCGCCCTGGAATCCTACTCCACCTTGAGTTAATGAGAAAGCAAGTACTAACTCCACCTTGAGCATTTTCTTTCCCACCTAGAACCCTTCTCCACTTGAGAGTTAATGTGTGAGACATTAACTCCACCTTAAGCATCAGTTCAACCTTGAGCATCTCCTTGTCGATCTAGAACCCTGCTCCACCTGAGTTAATGGGTGAGACACTAACTCCACCTTGAACGCCAGTTCAACTTTGGGCCTTGTCTGCTTCACCTTGAGTCTGACTCCACTTGCGCCCTAAACCAGGTGACATCTATAACCACTTCTACGTTTGGACATTAGACCAACCATAGGCTCTGACCTGATACCAATTGTGAGGATCTTCACGGACCATCAGACACTAATCAAGGCCTACCGCATAACCCCGAACCCCACTTGACCACCTTGGGATAAGAGGTGTGGGGTTTTTAACTAAAATGCCTTGGTGCTATGTATGGAGATGCCCAAGCTTCTTAAACTCCACATATATTCCTCTTTATTCCATGAGGGACTATCCCTAGCTATACATATGTGGTTTATCGCGCCACATACTCCAACAGCCGAGCGATACCAAAACATTAAACTATGTAAATTGTAACAACACTAGTGGAAGATAGGAGTTTCGCGACCGTCAAGGCAAGTCATATATACGAGTTAAATGACTTGTTTTAACAGTCGCGAAAATGGTCACTGTTTGGGCGACTTTTTCATCTATTACGTGGCTTTGATGGTCGCGGAACTTCCTATATCAACGACCAATTTTAACAGTTGGGATGTTAGGATTGACCCTTATCAGTCATAGATATACATTTTAATATAAAAAAAAATAGATTCAGATATACATTTTAATATAAAAAAAAAATAGATTCAGATTAGCTGACTGAATCTGTCTCGCTTGACTGAGTCTGACTAAATCTCAAATGACAATTCAAATAAAGCTCAAATGAATCATGCTCAAATCAAATGATTGAAACCAAATTAAGTCAAACTTGTACTCATGCGTTTAAATGATCTTTCCATTTAAGATTCACTAATTCATTAGGTTCAAATTTACACATAAAATGATTTAAATTCTAAGTTGAGACCAACATAAGTCTAGCTAAATTGTTGCAAGCTTAGAGACTAGCTAATTAGTTGCAAGCTTAAAGACAAGTTCAACTAACCAGCAAAACCATAAAGAGACAACAACACACTAAAGGAAAATAAAAGTACATGGGGATCTAAATAAAAACCATTGAGTAATCATCAGAATTATGATCTTCAACATCTCCACCTCCATTAAAGAATTTCACCACCGACACAGGTTTCAAAGCTAAACAACCTGGGAAAGAAAACAACAAAAATCCAGCAAGGCATTGAATCACAGTGAAATGTACATAGGACAACTTTCATAATACAAAAATCAGAACTAGTATCAAACTGCATTCAGCCACTTAACTATCAAACATGAAGCCTCGAACCACATTGGTTCGTACACCCAATTGTACCCACTTAACTATCATGTTTCAGGATGCAGCTGCTATAAGAAATTAAACTACACATACATCCTACAAAATTTAGAACTAGTCAAAATCCCCAACCCAGTAGATTTGATGACACTGCCAATGGCAAATATCTGAAACATTAGAGTTAGACATTCCGTTTTCGAAAATACTACCTGATAATATAAATAGAGTTGTTGCAGCAAAAAACGTAGTTCTAAACACAAGCCTTATGAATGAACAACCAAGTGGATGAATAAAGGGATCTCTGAGGTCTCAACATTGGAGACTGGGTTCATTTTAGCAGTACTATGATCATTTTTTATTACTGAGTCTTAAATGAAACCTACACTATCTCATTGTTACAGTACTTCCCAAGTATAAACATAGAATCCAAAGAGTAATAAAAGATAATAAATGAAAACAATGAAGGAAAATTATCTCACTTAGATAATTTTGGGTTTTGACAACCATATGCAAGAGGCATTCGAAAGGGAAGCTATCTATATATACTTGCATCAGCTGAAGCCAACGACATTTTTAATGGAAGATAGAATGCAGGACGGTAGCACCTATTTGTGTCCTTCCCAATACTAAAACAACACTACTATATATATCCATCCAGGTAGCATACCTGATAAAACAAATGAACTTAGTTCATCGCATGTATAAACAATACCAACAGACAGCATATCCAAATAGTATCGGTCTTAAAGTGATCAGCAATGAAAGGTGTCATCCAACCTTTTTGTTCATGTACTGAATAAGATGGTAATTACGAAACAGGACACAAATAGCTACTCACTTGAACAAGCAACAAAATACTACTATAAGTTAATCACTTCAAACATACAACTTAAATTCAATTAAGTTTTGTAAATCATTATCGGTAGGTAGATCAAACCATTTTAGAAACTAGATATTAAGCATCGCATAAAATGTGACAGTAAAATGCATATCACCTGAGCATCTCCATCCTAATACTCATCATCTCCAACGGTTTCCAAAATTGATGGATCCCAATACTCTGCAGTAAAAAACTTGTCGAGCTTTAGAAGTGGTTACGTAACTAGCAGGCCACTCTTGAACATGTCATATTTGCAGGAAGAATAGCGTTTAAGTCCACATTATGCGCAATGCCAACAACTACACTCATGAATCTCGCATACATAAAAGAAAGTATTTTTTTTTTAAATGCTTTGAATTGAGAGTACAAACCTCACAAGATACAATAAATTGGTTCGATCCAATTTGCATGGTCCAATCCTCTCTTTGAAAATGCAGCAAATTGGACAATCAAGGATGAAGTGAGTCACCAAAAATAAATGGGTAATAAGACATGTGAAAATTAAATTGCTTGATCCTTAGAAGAGCTTTAATGTGGTTTAACCACCTAGACACATTAATGTATTTTGATGATGGAGCTCCCTTGAAAGCTGCATAAACATGCTAAATCTTTGGATGCTTGAATATTGAGACCTCGATTCCTTTACCACCACTAATGACAGTTGACTCTCCCTTCTCAAGTGCACTGATAGTTGTAAGGTACATTGATACCTAGCTTCGCTTTGAAATAAGCCAAAGCTGTTGCAGTTGGTATGGATGTTGTACCATTTAATCTCCTATGCAACTTGGTACTCCGCTCTATAAGGAGCAAGCATCTGCCACCAGAATAAAGAATGAAGATGCCAAATTTTAGCCTTTCGCTTTGAGAAACCGACACATGATGTAATATTCAAATGATATGTTTCAGAAGGTTCGAATTTGCTAAATGATATTATAGTACAGTTAACGAGAATAGTTAAAAGAAAAGATAAATGTCATCTAATAACAGAAAGATGCCATAGTATATAACGATAGGAAGACGTAAAATAAGAGGGCCAGTTAGACTCAAAACTTGTCTTTCACATTGTCATCAGCCTTAAC
Organism: Papaver somniferum; assembly: GCF_003573695.1. Classification (NCBI taxonomy): domain Eukaryota; kingdom Viridiplantae; phylum Streptophyta; class Magnoliopsida; order Ranunculales; family Papaveraceae; genus Papaver; species Papaver somniferum. Next base: position 3,083,652 of record NC_039359.1, read on the forward strand.
AGGCTTTGAGTAGTCTATATGAGCTCTACCCTCCTTAATATTTTCAACAACGTGAGCGAAAGAAACTCTAAGAGCCTCACGTCTATTAGCAAAAGCAATCATCAATATTTAGGAAACAAATAAAAATAAACATCCTAGCGCAAACACGAGATCAGAACGAGTTGCATAATACCGTTGCATCAGCATTGCAATGTCTGTAACCTCTGCCTTTTGTTATTCTTTCTGTTTCTCATAGATTTGGCATGTTGCAACATAAGTAAACTTAAGATCTTCCTGTGCTCGAGCTTTAGGGGATAACTCAAAATATTGAGTGTCAAAGGTCTCCTTTACTGGGAGTGTGGTTTCCATATCTGTAATTCCCAACGTTAGAGCATCTCCTAATATGGATCAAACAAGAAAACCATATATGGAACCAAAAATGCGAACCTCTCGGAGAAATCCTTTCCAAATAGCTCTGGAGCATAATTTCCATCCTGTTGTACATCATTCCCCGCATTGAATCAACACCAGCAAGAGTATGAAGAAAATTCCAAAACATCTTAACCACCCATGATCAAATATATGGACAGTACTTGTGAATACTAGGATAATCTTGATTTAGAAATCAATGCAACCGACACCAAGTATTAAAAATTATCCAATTATGGAGACTTCTAAACTAACTTAGAAAAATCAAGAAATAGGACACCTACTGAAAAGTTTCCAGAAATTACCAGTCCTAGCAAATGTTTATCCGTGGTAAAAAGCCCAAAACCTAAGCTCCAGGATATCGCTAGTTCAGCGCCTAAAGTATGCTCGTCCTGTTTCGGCTTCTTGAAAGGTTATATCCTGCAACAAACCAATAATGGTCAGGCCATCTCTCTCTAAATAATTAGAAGTGAACGACACAAATTGATTAGATGTTTTTACACATTCAATTCTTTATTGAAGAAAAAGATACCTCTCGCATCATTCAATTTTGGGGGTAGGGGGATCTGAATATGACCTTAATTTTTGTTGACACTGCAATGGTACGTATAAGAAAAAGTAGTACTCAGTAAAGAGAAGTGAAATTTGATTATCATATGTTCATATGCAATTACTTAAAGCTAAAACAGTGTACGCATAACTAATTACTAATCCATGTCCCCTAAACGTTCATGTGTGATTACTTAAAGCAAGGACTTGAATATACGCATGACTTCAGTGAATCATACTTGTAGAGGTTGCTCTTTCGTGTGAAGAGGTTACTTAAAGCACATGCCGAGGCTAATGACCAATTACCACATGAGGAACTTCATGTCTAAAACTTGCATTGAGAAATTATTAAAATTCACCATGCTTTCCAATCAAATTATACTGACCATTGTAGACAGTTCCTTTCAAGGTGGGTAATGAGATGATGATATACCTTACCTAGAAATTAAGAAAACCCAATACTCAAAAACTTAAACCCAGATCAGAAACATGAACAACATCAAACATAGACAAATCAATCGAATAAAATTATAAAACACAAAAAGTACTAAGAGAAAGATGTTAACTTAAGCAACAGCGTGAGAATCATGAAACTAATACCGGTTGAAGATGTGGTTAACTAATCTACAACAAATCAGAAATTATCAGTTGATGCTGTTACTTAGAATATATCACGATTGACAAAACGTGAAAATGAAACAATAAATCCATCGATACAAAACCCATTAAACAACTAATCTAACATCTGAACACTAAATCGGTTACAAAAGAAAGACTATTTCAAAACCCCAGTTCTAACCCGTAGCCAAAACCCCCAAATTCGAAAATTGAAATCTTAACCAGAAAAAAATCTATATATTATACCTGATGAAATTGATGCTCAAGATCGTAACGAGAATGATGATTTAAAGAATAAAAATGCTGAAATGGGTTAGGATAAAGCTCTGATTTCTAACAGTGAGTTTCAATATGTGAAGTAGAAACAATCCAAATTTTTATTCTAGGGTTCTTGGGATTTCGTTGACCAAATCAAGGGAGAAGATGAAGAAGAAGGTGTTTTTGTGGTGATGGAAATGAGCGGAGAAGAAAAAAAGATAGACGCAGTCTCTCTCTTGAGCAGAAAGAATAATAGAGGATGAAGAGATCAGGAGAACGGGGAAATGGATACCTTGAAAATTAAAATACTACGTTCACCGGTTACAGTGTGGGTCAATGAAAGAGGAATAAAATAATAATAATAATTCTTTTTTTTTTTTTTGGCTAAGAAAAATACTACAATTAAAAACCAAGGAATTACAGATGTTCAGTGAGAAAGTAAGGGATAGACCCAAACCATTCACCATTGACTCTATTTCTCCTACCATGTTTGGGTGCGATATCAGCCAAATAAGTAAAACTTCTATTCAAGAATTCAAATTTACTAAACTTAAAAGATTCTAAAACTGACTTACAGTCATTCAAGATTGACATATTATACCAGCACAGCTGGTTATTATTGGATTTCAAACAATCTATAACTACTTTAGCATCACTGATGAAACATGCATTTTCCTTTCCTTTCCTTTCTCTGAGTCCAAATTGCAGCTTCCAGGAGAGCAAGGCTTTCTGCTTCTTCCGCATTCCTAGCTATCCCAGGAGGAAATTTCATGCATTGTCATTCATGACCAGACCAATACCAGACAAGTTAGATTAGAGTCATGAGAAGCATCACAATATACAATGACACAATCATCAGGGAGATCAATAGCAGCCGCGTTATAATCCACACCCACTGGATTAGTAGGTGGGATACCAATTTGAGAAACGTCACATTTTAAAATTTGTTCTGTTTCATTAATCATTTTGAGAGCCAACCTAGCAGTAGAATAATGATTTAGAGACTTATTCTGAAATATGAAAAAACATCTGTCTCTCCAGATGGTCCAAGCAATAGTGAAAACATCTACAGCCTTTTCTTTGAGATTAGTCGTAGCTAACCACTTTGAAACCCAGTCAGAAATGGAGATGCTCATGTTACTATCCTGAATCAAAAGATCCCTGTAAGGGGTGAGTGACCACACCGCTTTTGCAAAAGGGCAATGAAGAATGATATGCTCAGCAGTCTCATTAGCAGAAGTATTACACATTCTACAGGTTATATCACGACCAACACTGAACTTATAAACATTACTCTTAGTGGGCAGAATTTTTTCATGACATTTCCAAATGAATAGCTGTACCTTTGGAAGGACCCTTAGTTTCCAAAGAGCTTTATAAGTTGGGTTGATACTACTAGGGTTATGCATATGTGCAAACTGACCAGAAATAAGTTTATATGCAGATTCCACAGTAAATTGACCATTTTTTGTGAAGAGCCAAATGAGTCTGTCATTTCCTACAATGGGAATTCTAGTATTTAGAATCAACTGAGCATTATGAGGAGTAAAATATGCATTCACTAAATCAGTTTTCCAGCTTTTCGAATCCGGATCAATGAAATCAGACACATGATAATTAGGATTAGGAGCATACAATGTTATTGGTTGAACTGAATTCGGGATCCAGTTATCCTTAAAAGCTAAAATATGTTGTTCATTTCTTACTTCCCAAAAAGAATTTTGGAACATGAAGTCTAAGCCAGAGCAAATGCTCTTCCAAACCCAAGAAGAATCCCTTTTTTTATTGCGATGAAAAACATGACAGTTTTTAAAATATTTGCATTTGAGGATAATGACCCACAACTCCATATGATTGTGAACCAGATTCCATGCAGTTTTGCTCAACAGGGATAAGTTGACGTGTTTAAGTTTTTTGAAGCCTAAACCTCCCTGAAGTTTATGAGAGCAGATTTTACTCCACTTTTTAAGATAGATACCACCAGGACACGATTTTCCCCACCAAAAGTCCCTCTGGGATCTCTCCATATGATTAATGATGTTGTCTGGATTGGTAAAAGTGTTAATGTGATAAATGGGGGAAGCTTTTAACACATGTTGAACCAAGACAGATCTACCAGCTTGATTTATATGTTTACCTTTCCACTTAGCCACCCTTTTATCAAACTGATCATTCAAATGGTTAAATGAATCAGTTTTAGATCTAGAGATGAAGAGGGGAATGCCTAAATATCTTTCATTTATAGCAATCTTCTTGACATTTAAAGATCTAATAAGGGAAATGGCATGCTCAGTGTGAACATTTTTACTAAAGAAGCAACCTGATTTTTGAAAATTAATGACTTGACCCGAACAAAGACTAAAATTCTTAATCATGTTCATGAAATGTCGGCTTATCTGTGAGAAGCTTTAGCAAAAATAAGGCAGTCATCTGCAAAGAGCAGATGACTGATGCTAGGAGCTTCTTTAGTGACTTTAAGACCATGAATAATATGAGAATTTTCAGCATGGATTAAATATCTTGAGAATGCTTCCATGCATAAAATAAAAAGGTAGGGGGACAGGGGGTCACCCTGTCTCAGACCCCTAGTAGGTTTGTAAGCTTTACACGGAGAGCCATTAAGCAAGATAGAGATACTTGTGGTACTAATGCATGGAAAAATTAAGTCACACCAGTGCTGAGAAAACCCAAAAGATTTGAGAACATCTAAAAGGAAAGACCACTCAATCCTATCAAATGCCTTAGACATGTCAAGTTTAATACCCATGACTCCCCATTTATCCTTTTTCCTTTTCATGGTATGTACCAACTCATGAGCAATAATAACATAATTTTGTATGTTCCTTTGAGGGACATAAGCTGCCTGGAAAGGGCTAATTATTTTGCTCAAGAGGGGTTTCAATCTATTAACAATAATCTTAGAGATTATTTTATAAATAGAATTACACAAGGAAATAGGTCTAAAGTCAGAAGGAGTAGAAGGACTATTAGTCTTGGGGATTAAAGAGAGAAAAGTATGATTCATTTCTTTTAATAGATGTTTGGAATCAAAAAATTTTTTGACAGTCTTCCAAACATCAGAAATAAGAAGATCAATATTCTCTTTATAAAAACCGGGAGGGAAACCATCGGGCCCTGGAGCACTCCAAGGAGTCATTTGGTTTATAGTATCCCTAATTTCCTGTTGAGTAATAGGTCTAAGTAAATTGCCGTTCTCATCCACAATAATACAAGAGTCTATACAGTTAAGGACCTCATTGTTCTTATAGGGATTAGTAGTAGCGCCAACAGAACTGAAATGAGAGACTAATAGATTCTCCAGATTATCTCTATCATTGATCCATTGTCCATTGTCCATCTGAAGAGCATTAATGTGATTATAATGCTTTCTTCTATTGACAGAGTTATGATAAAAAACAGTATTTCTGTCATAAGATTTATAGAACTCTTGTCTAGATTTTTGGGCATAAAAATCTTCTTGGATTTTTTGCCAATGTTCCAAGTCAGTCTCTACTTGTTTGATGCGCTCCATATTCTGAGTAGTATAAGGAAGACTATTCAGATTGTGCAAATCAATGTTCAGAGTTTTGACTTTTTGATCAATATTGCCAAAATGATGGATATTCCAATTTTTGAGATCATGTTTTATAAATCTCAATCTATTGGTGAGTTGGAAAGGAGGAGATCCTCTGACATATTTAGAATATGCATTCTCAATGACAACTCTAACAGAGGGGTCCTTACTCCAACATCTAAAATATCTATATGGCTTACTACCTCGAGTATACATGGATGAAGTCTCTAAGATAATAGGAATATGATCACTGCCAATAGTGTCAATATGGACAACTCTAGCAAGGCCATAATGATTAAGCCAGTAACCATTCCCCAAAGCCCTATCTAGTCTGGCACATATCAGATCTTCTCCACTTTGTCTATTATTCCAAGTATACTGAGTACCAATATATCCAAGATCGGATAAATCAGCGGTATCAATAACTTGTTGAATAAGAGGGAACTCTACAGTAGTTGGGGTAGTGAAAGTTGACCTTTCATGGGGATGCATAGTAATGTTGAGATCTCCTATGATCACCCATGGAAGGTTGGCTCGTGAACCAATTTCACCTATATAGTTCCATTGTTGAACTCGCTCATCATGGTATGTTGAACCATAGAGGAAAGTAACTAGGAACTCAGGCTTGTCGGGGTCGTGTTTGATAATCACATTGATCATTTTATCAGTATAATGGACAATCTCATATTGGAAGCCAGATTTCCATATAAGAGCAATTCCCCCAGCAAGACCTCTAGAAGGAAAAACCCAACAATTTGGAAAATTAAACCTTTTTAAGTAAAAATGCATTTTGTCAGGATTATTCTTAGTTTCACAGAGGAAGATCATTTCAGGGTTTTGAGACCTGATCAAATTCCATAAAGAAGTTCTAGTGGATGGGTTGCCGAACCCCTGGCAGTTCCACGAAAAAATTCTCATTGTACAGCAACGAGAATAAGCTGCAACCAGGTTGTTTTTCCACACAGAACTAAAATAATATATCAAACAGAAATTATAGTACCTATAACTGAGACTCACACTTATTGAATGGAAAATCAAATGCAAATGTGAATCTGTGTGATTGGGGAAAAAACAAGCACTGACAACAAACAGGGGATTATATGGCTGATGCAAGTAGATTAAGCAGTAAAGGGAAACAAGATGGCACAAAATAGATTGAAAGAGAGGGATAACGAGAAAGCTGGCAAATAAAAATTAATTTAAATTCAAAGTAAAAGAGGCAACTGTGAACTAATCTAGGGTTTACACACCAAAATTGGGAAAAATCAAAAAGCCTAATTTTAGCCCTAATATTAAGAAAGGAATTAAAGGATAAGAAAAGTACCGTATTTGCAGCACTACCCTGAGATTCTCTGTTAAGATTTCCATGTGCATGTGTATCCTGATCTCTTTCACTCATCTTCGTATCACCCTCAACGGGAGCCTGAACTGCAAGAGGACCGCCGTGAGTAATATCATTAATCTCGGATTGATTGATTGATTGGGGAGATATCGGAAATCTGAAATATTGGATTGGTATGGTGACATTAGGTTGACGAGATTCAACAGCAAGGGGTTCTGACTCCCTCATCCTCTTTCTGGTACTTAGGGCTGAACATGGTTTCGGTTTTCCGCTGGAACCGGACTAAACCAGACCAATTAGGAAGAAACCAAACCGAACCATTTACTAATTGGTTACGGTGTAGAAAGTGGAAAACCGATAGTGTTGGTTTTGGCTTGGTTTGACCTCTAAAACCGAACCAAAAACCATTAGAAAACCGATTAATTTTTAAACTTAGTTTCTACCGTCGATTTACAAGTATTAGATTCTACCCATTGATTTAGATGATAAATAGAAACCCTAAATCTAATATTTCATTATGATACTCTCCCTCTTTCTCCTTCTCTCAGCCGCCTCCTTTCTCGACCCCCAACTACAGCTGCTGCTACTCGACTTTTTTCTTCCCGTCTTCCTTCTTTTTTATTTGTCAATAACTAAATTAAGATATATTATATATCTTCTTTAGATCTCTAGAATTAGAGTAAGCTTTAACTATTCTTGATATTTTTTATTTTTTATTTTCTTTGTCTGTATATTCGTGTAAACCAATACTATCGGCAACTACGATTTTTTTATCTGTAAATTTGTGTATTTTTTTTTGGTTTGACATAATTATTGGTTAACCAAAAACCACTGGGACAAACCGAAACCAACTGGAACCATTTGGAAACCGAACCAATGATTAAATTAATGGATTGGTTTGGTTTAGATTTTTAGAAACCAATAGTATTGGTTTCGGTTTTGGTTTGGCTAGAAACCGAACCAAAACCGACCATGAACAGCCCTACTGGTACTGGTATCTTCTAGATTTGGAATGGCAGGATTATTCGCAGTAGAGTTGATATCGTTTTTATCGTTATTAAGGCGCATGTCTTCTTCCTCGAGGGCAGCCATGAGTGCCTGACCCTCAGGACTATTTTGGCACCAGTTCCAGAATTCTTCAGGGTTGTAGGCTACCACCTTGAGATTTTGAGCAATACTTGCACAAGCAACATCATCATGGTCTATAACAAAAAATTCCTTGCAAATCTTGTGTGGCTGCTTATCAAAATGATATCTAGCCCAGTGCATCTGATTAGTTCTAGCATTATAAAGCCAACCCCCTCTTTTCAGTGTTTTTTTCAAGTCAACTTCTACCCATATTTTGATCAATTTTGTACCACTTGGATGACAGTTTTCCGGTTCAACTTTCTTCTTTATACCAATATCCTTGCATATATCTTCAATGACTTGAACATTTAGATGTTCTAGGAGCAGATTGCGCAGCTGAATACACCAAACTTGAGAGGTGAACTTGTGTTCATTAAGTTCAATCATGTTGTTGTACCTCTGCAGAGATAACAAGTAACCTTTCACCGTCCACGGACCTTTTTCGATTATGTCATTGCAGAATTCATCAGATGTCAGTTTGAACACAAACATGTAGTATTAATCCGGAGGGGTCTAGATTTCTTCCACATCCGGTTAACTTCATCTTTGATGTCTTTAAAACTGATATCTTCATTAGTAAGTAGTTTTCCTAGCAAACTAGTTGACCAATCTTCAGCAGTTGAATTTACAGTTTGAGATGATGTGATAGCTCTTGGCATAACACCTTGAGTATTATTGTTAACATTCTGGAGATGATGTTTGCATAGAGGTCATTGGAACTGGAAGCCATAATTGAGATGTCGACTGGGGTCACCTTTGAATTTGGAATGCTTGTTGGATTTCTCAGAGAGAGAGGATGGAAACAAGGTTTAAGTTTTTTTCCTTTATCACCAGAGAGTGAATTACTGTAATTAGAGACTGAAGGTATCTTTTCTTTCCTAAGTATGTGGTAGTATTTAGGATACATCATAGACTTAAGGAGTGATTTTTGGGTAACGCACGGATTCAGGCAATAATTAGGAGTTTTAAATTCAAAGTGATTATTCTTGTAACAGTTGCAAAGATTACTGCTTTCATTTTTGGGAAGTAACGGAGAGAAAATAGATACGAACCGACGCATGGCTGGTTCAGACTGAAACGATGAGAAAATAATCAAAACAGAGATGGGAAGATGATATTCTTCTTGCGACAAGAGCAACCTCAGATCCTAGCAAATCAGACTTTGGTGATACGTAGCAAAACTGCTGGAGATGCACAACTGCTTCCGAAATTGGATACACACTGCATATGAAGAACCACAACTGGTAATCTCAACTGAAAATTCATGGTAGATGCTGCAAATACAAAAGAAATTAGTTTCCCATAGAGAAAGAAACCAATTAAAGGAAACAACTGATACTGTATATATGCTCCGAGGAAAAAAACAACTAAAGTTAAGGACTTAAGAAAACAGGGAACAAAACAAAACTAGAACATATAAAGAGTTTAAAATAAGCCTAAAGCCTTGACTACAATAAATCTTTTAATTCAACGACCAGTTTTGGCGCTCCCAGCTATGCTCCGAATTTTTATTAGATTTTAGATCGTCTTGATTGGTCCACGGTCAATTGACTGTCATTGAGAGTCGCGGGTGTGGGTTATAAAAACCTCACTTTCCACTAGTGCAAAATTGCAGCATCTGAACTCATTCTTCTCAAGAATAATTGCGTAGATATTAACAGTGTTCGAATCCTTGTTGTGTTTCTTCCCTTTAAGAATAGTCTGAAAAGAGTAAAACCCGGAATTGAATCAACAATACATAACGTAATTTATGTTCTTACTATTTCATTGACATAATAAAAAGATAATTCATTCACTTAAGCTATTATATTTTAAAATGTTAAGTCATTTCAGATGACAACCATTTTAATCATATACGATGTAGTTCTAATTTTTCAAATTTCCAGATATATTATGTACATGATTCAATTCGTCGGGAAGAGTTCACCTGATGGAATATAGGTATGACTTGTCCTTTCGTAACACTGTGGACTTTTCAACATAGTTGGATCCAGATTTGGTAAAAAGAATAGTATTTTGCGTTCTCGGGTGAGAGTAATCTAGGTATGGCTACCTCCCAGAAAACTGCTGATGGATGACTGCATCAGTGTCAGTTGAAAATCCCACATTGTCGGATAACCATAGTGACTAAGTGGGGACAATATTCGCGGAGGATCAGGTCCTTACAAATGGTATTATAGTCGACCACGGGTTACCTGTCGAGGATTAAAGAGTATTCTTGACGAATTATGTCGGGAAAGGGTCTCATGAGTGAAAAAAATGCCAGAGACAGGGATTGAACATATTCCGGAGCCGAGGACGGCTCCAAATTAAGTTGGTGGTACTATAGTACTCCGACTCGGCAGGTAGGATTCGTCAAATGGGATATACGTAATGGTTTGTCATTTCCTAACAGCGAGACCTTTTCAGCATAATTGGTTTCATATTTGGCAAAAAATCTCTATAGTTAAGCATGTTCGGTATTGAGTAATCCTGGGATGGGTGACCTCCTAAGAAACTATTGTTGGATGACCGCAACACTTGCCATTGAAAAACCCATGTTGTCAGATGACCGCAGTGGCTAAGTGAGGACATTATCGGTAGCGGGTCAGCCATTACATTCTACTATATTTCGCTTCCAAATGTGAGGTTATTTGTTGCATAAAAATATTAAAATCATGATTAGTTAGTAAGTAAAATTGTTAAGTACTTAACCTAATAACAATACGCTCTACGAACAATCAACTCTGTAATCCATCATCATTGAATAAAAATAACGTGAAACCATTTATAAAGAAATACGTGAGACGATGCAAAATTATTCACTGGGCACCAATACTTGCCACTGTCATTATGGCCCACTTATATAATTGTTAGCCAATCTAACTAAGTTTGGTACTGCTTTTTTCTTTCAAAAAAATTAGTTTGAAAACATATTTATAGTAATATTTTTTTCATCCTAGTGTTTAGCAAAGATTTCATAGAGTATTTTTTTATGCAAAACACTTCCAAAATCTATAATTTTAAAAGTGGAGGAGAAGGAGCTTTTAAAAGGTTCAAAAGCAAATGCTATAGTTCACCCTAATTTCATATTTTATTTTCCAATTCTATCCCATCTTTTTTTTATAACTGACAACAATTATTCTTGAATCTATATATCACCAATTTTTATTCGTTATATTTTATATTTTTAATTTCAAACTACATTTTATGTTATACTTTATCACTGAAATATACTTTAATTTATCAACAATAAATATTAAGCAATTATTGATTTTTAAAAAGTGGTTAAGAAAAATAATACTTTTTAGTAATAATACTAATTATAAAATTTAGTATTACATATATGTCTGCTTTCGTCATTTTATCACTAACTAAACCTGATGTTTTCCCATTAGAATAAATTTTAGCTTTAGCTTATAATTTCCGACCATTCAATTTCTTTTTCTACAGAGCTCGGCACAGTAACGTACATCGGCAACCATTCAATTGGTTTTTTCCATAGGTCGATCCAGTAACGTACATCGGAAAAACACTTTTGTAAAGCTCGCAACAATACCAAACTAATCATGAGTATAAAAAACATATTTATTATCATCATTAGTAGAAAATGATTTATAGTACTATCATTTTTAATTTGACATTTAATAAAATATTGTCATGGAAAATTAATAGAGTATATGGAACCTTAATGACATAATAAATTTTGTCCGTTAGATGCATTTTAAATCTCAATCACAACCATCACTTATGACAAACGATTATATCCCCAGATTTATCTCTTGTGAGGACAAATCTCATCATTAGTAGAATAACTTATATATTATCATTTTTAATTTGACATTTAATAAAATATTGTCATGGAAAATTAATAGAGTATTTACTATGAAGAATTATGGAAACTTAATGACATGATAAATTTTGTCCGTTAGATGCATTTTAAATCCCTCACAACCATCACTTATGACAAACGATTACATCCCTAGATTTATCTCTTGTGAGGACAAATCTGAACCACCACTCACATAGGAAAAATTATTCAAATTGTGCCTTATATTCTTGATGATAATAATAAGAAAGTGAAGTAACAAAGTATTAGTATTGATTTTGCTTAATGGGATTGCATAAACAAAACATAAATTGTTTCATTATATGAGTTACCGGAAGATCCAGGTCTCTTGTACTTGTTCCTTAGATTAGTGGTTATTTATGTGTGTATAGGGCTTAACCCATGCCGTAAATAATATCTCCTGATATTATTAAATTAGTGATTCATTCGACCTCCGCCACATCTTCCACAACCTACTACCGCAACTTATATTGATATTGTTTCTGTTTTTATCAAAATTATCTATTAATAGAAATACAAATTTATTAACTTAATTAAGAGAAATTTTTATTTATAAAAAAAAAGGGATTTTACACACTGTTGACGGGAAAACATTATTTATCATGTTTAATTAAGAGAAATTTTATAATGAAAAAAAATTAATAGATTATTTATTATGAGCAATTAGTGAACAAATATTATTATGAGCAATTAATAAATCATTTATTATCATCAATTAGTGTGAAATACTAATTAGTTAGGTATTTATTGTATATAAATCATTTACTATATTTATTATATTAGATTTTCATTAATGGGTGATGTAGTACATCTTTCTATGTATCAACTCTTTATGTTGATCCATTGTTTTGTATCAACAATGATTGTTGATCCTTTTACAGCCGTATCAACTATGACTGTTGATCCTTTGTGCGCGTGTCAACTATAACTGTTGATCCAACGTTTCTGTTTAGCTTACTTACTTTGCAAGTCTTTGTCTTTCCTAGTTTACGTCAATTTCCTTTTTTCTTTTCTGTTTAGTCGGTTCTTGTGAACCTATTTAAAGACTATGCCTTCTTGTTTAGAGAACATCTTATTATCAATATTATTATCAATTTGATTATCAATCTTTTAACCTTAGAATCTTGATCCTTGAATCAGTTTTCTATTAAGTTTCTGACAAAACTTAAATATCCCTTTCAATCTTGTTCTGTGCTACACTAGTTGGTATCAGATACAGAGTTTTTAGATTTTTATCTAGAAACAGATCCTTTACACAGCTTCCGCAACAATTCAAAACCCTAAATTTTTCAGCAACAAACCTACCTTTCGTTAAAGTGGGAGACAAGTTAACGCAAACTGATATTGATGCCATTGTCAGCACTTGAAGCCAAATTGGACAATAGGTTTGCAACCAAATTTGATGAACTTAAAACTTCAGTTAATTCTCTAGAAACCAAGATTGAAACTAATATCAATTCATCTACAAGTTCACTTAAAACAAGACTTGATTTGCATGGAGAATGTCTAGACAAATTATGGAAACATACTGGTCTTGGTGACTTGGTGATGCCTAAGTTAACTGATGATGAGGAAGAAGGAGAAAACAAAACTGGAGAAAAAGAAGATGATGCAACTCCAAAAGTTTAAACCTTCTTTTACTCATAATGATAATATTCCTGAGAATATCTCCCATAAACTTAACCACAGGGAACCTTTAGAAGGTTATGTCAACAAAAAGCTGGTTACAGTTCTCCTCCATTATGATGAAGATAACAAGGCCGAAGAAATCCAAGAGCAAGAATGGATTGATGAAAAACGATTGAAATATGGTTTGAATCCTCATGGAACTTTACCAGAATATAAGTTGAAGGCTGATATCCCTAATTTTCATGGTGGTTTACGTATTGAAGAATTAATGGATTGGTTTTATGAAGTAGATTCCTTTTTCAACTTCATGTAAGTTCCTGAATTTTCTCAAGTTAAGCTGGTATCTTATAAGTTAAAAGGTGGACCTGCAGCTTGGTGGGAAAAACTCGGTGAAGATCGACGCAATGCTCATAAACCTCCCATACGTACATGGAATAGAATGAAAGAATTGTTAAAAGCTAAGTTTCTTCCTAAAGATTACATGCAACAACTTTTTATTAAGCTTCAGAACTGTCGATAAGGAGCCAGACTAGTTGAAGAATACGTTGCTGAGTTATATGCTTTAGTTTCTCGTAACCAATTGAATGAAACTGAGGAGCAATTAGTTGCACGTTTTGTTGATGGTTTGAACAACTTAATTCAACAGGGTATGACACCATCTGTGTTTACAATGGTTGAAGCAATCCAATAAGCTATTAAGATTGAAAGGCGTGCCCTCAATACTTCTAGACAAACAACTCCATGTCAGGCTCGTTATCAACATTATTTTAAATCTGTCAGACCTAGGGCTGCACATGGGTTGGGTTGGGTCGGCTTTGGCATCACCCACCACCCAACCCACTGATGGTGGGTAATAGAAGTTGTCACCCGCAACCAACCCAACATTACAATGGGTCGGTTTTAACCCGACGCACATTACGGTGGGTTGGATCGGGTGGGTGGTGGGTTACCCACCATTAAATACAGTGAACATTACATTACAGTTACAGTTTTACTGTTAAACTTACATGTATACAAATAACTAAGGCTCTTACAGATTTGATTGATTTCTGCTGGTGATGTTGTGATTTGGTTTACAAAGCAAAGAGAAAGTACAAAAGAAACTGAGTCTGAGAGGGAGAGAAGAGGATGCAGCTGAATCCTAAAGGGAACTGAAGAGAACTTAGCGATGATTAGGGTTAGGGTATTATATATCATTACTTCAACGGCTGTGGTTCATCTAGGATAGGTAATCTAAGGGTTAGAATTAACTTAGAAATATTTAGGCGGGTGAGTGGGTTGGGTCGGGTGAGGGAAGCTGTCACCCACAGTCAACCCACCATATGATGGGTTTTGATGTTGTGACCCATAATCGACCCGCTAGCTCCTAGGTGGGTTGGGTAGGGTGTGGGTAATTTCAGGCGGGTGTGGGTTGGGTTGGTGGGTTGAGTCGGTTTTGTGCAGCCCTAGTCATACCATATAACTCTTCTTATGGTTACCAGGGTGAAAGAGGATCAACAGTAGTTGTTGATCCATATTCAAAAGGTTCAACTGTCGTTGTTGATCCATATTCGAAAGGGTCAACTGTCTTTGTTGATCCACATGATAGAAGCATAAGCCAACCATATCAGCAACAACAAACATCTGTTTCTTCAGAAATTGCTCCAATGATGAATATACCGTATGCTAAGCCATCTCAGGATGCTATACAACGAGATGTTTCTCGTAATACCAGAGGTAATCAATTTCAACAACAATTTCCTCCTTTACCTAAAACAACTAATCCTTATTCAAAGTTTCGGGGGGATATATGTAATAAGTGCAACCAAACTGGCCACACTTCTAGTGAGTGTCGCAAGTTTCATGCTTACATTAATGAAACTCGGGAAGAACAACTGGAAGAAGAAGCTCTTGGAGATGATGAGTTACTTTACCTTCAGGAACATGAGACTTTTGATGCAAATTTTCTTGGCGTAATTCGACCAGTTTTAATTATTGAACCATGTCCTACTCAAAGACATAGTATTTTCAGATCTCATTGTCTTATTGAAAAAAAGCTCTACAACATGATCATTGACAGTGGCAGTACAGAGAACTATGTTTCTGCTAAATTAGTTGAGAAACTTGGGTTATATGTTACTCTTCATCCAAAACCATATTCAGTTGGTTGGATAAACAGTTCATCCACTTAGAAAATCATTCATCAATGTTTGGTGAAATTTTCTTTCCCTGGTTATTGTGATTATGCTTTGTGTGATGTCATCAACATGACTGCAACAAGTTTATTATTGGGAAGACCATGGAAGTATGATATTCGTGATGTTCCTAATTGCTATAAGAATACTTATTCCTTTATTCATGAAGGTTTTACCAAGGTTTTGTGGCCTTTACAATCTTCTTCTTCAATCAAGGAACCAGCAGATAAGAAGACTACTGCATTAGTAGCTACCGTTGTTCATTATTTGAACCCTCATTCTCTAAGTTGTCATGAAGTTACTAAGCAAATGGTGGAGATTACAGACAAGGTACAACCTTTATTATCTTCCTTTAATGAATTATTTCCTGCCGAGTTACCAAATATTTTGCCTCCATTAAGAGATCTACAACATCAGATAGACTTTATACATGGAACAATATACATTTTCCATTAAACATCAAAGTGGAAAACTTAATCAAGTTGCTGATGCTTTGAGTAGGAGAGCTCATCTTCTAGTTACTCTTAAACATGAAAGTTTATCTTTTGATTTCTTGAAAGATCTTTATGGTGAAGACAAAGAGTTTAAGAATTTATGGGAAAAGTGTGGGAAATCAACAGGCAGTGTTGATGATTATCTTATTCAAGATGGATTTCTTTTTAAATAGAATCGTTTGTGTATTCCACATTGTTCTTTACGTCTTCATCTTATTCAAGAATACATGGAAGTGGACTTGGTGGACATTTTGGAAAAGATAAAACCATCGCTTTGGTTGAAGAACGTTATTTCTGGACTTCTCTCAAACGTGATGTTCAAAAATATGTACACAAATGCATGGTTTGCCAGCAGTCTAAAGGAAATATTCAAAATATAGGTTTATATACTCCACGTCCAATTCATGATGCTCCTTGGGTGGATATTAGCATGGATTTTGTGCTTGGATTACCACGTACTACCAGGGGGAATGATTCTATTTTAGTAGTTGTTGATCGTTATTTAAAAATGACTCACTTTATAGCCTGCAAGAAAACTACAGATACCTCTAATGTTACTTATTTATTTTTCAAATAGGTGGTACGTATGCATGGAGTTCCCAAAACAATCACTTCTGATAGAGATACTAAATTTTTGAGCTATTTCTGGAAGTCTTTATGGATGCGTTTGGGAACTAAACTTCAGTATAGCACAACTGCTCATCCTCAAACAGATGGACAAACTGAAGTAGTTAATAGATCTTTAGGAAATCTGATTAGAGCTAAATTTATTGGAGGAAAAGAGAAGCAATGGGATAATTTTCTTCCCAGTATGGAATTTGCTTATAATACTTCAATCAATCGATCCACAGGTAAGACACCTTTTTAGATTGTTTACTCTAAAGTTCCTAATCATATTTTGGATTTGGTGGTGCTTCTCAAGTTGCGAAAATCAAATGCTAAGGAAGACAATTTTGTTGAAAAAGCTTCAATCATACATCAAGAAGTTAAAACAAAGCTTGCAGCTTATAATAACAAGTACAAGGAGGATGCAAATCAGCATAGAAGACTTAAAACTTTTGAAGAAGGAGAGTTGGTTATGATTCATCTCAGAAAAGAAAGATGGTATGAGTCACCCCCATGAGTTAGAGTCTTATTCTTGTGATAGCTCCGACCTTAGGATTGAAAATTTATCCTAGATTGCAAAATCCCTATCATGATGATGATGATGATTATGATGTTATGTTAGAAGAACATGTCTATACTGAAAATGTTATGGAACCTTTGGGTTCAAATACATTAGGCTTCTCTGCCTCGACCTTCATGAATGATGTTTCTTCTAGTATTCCATATACATGTGATGTTGATACTGATTTTGAGCATGTGCATCTGTCCTATGAAGATGACTTGGGTAATATAGAATCTTCTGTTGACACTAATATGCATGAAAATATAATTGTTGTGTCTGATTCTCTACCTGGGTCACGTTGTGATGTTTCCACTGATTTTCCGATGCATGAGAATAATTCTTCTGATGATGTTGATGATTCTGATTTGTGTGAGCATGGTGAGCATGTTGTGACACTTGTATAAGACTTGGGAGATGTTGATGTGATTAATAATGATGTGCCTATCGTCCTACATAAGTCACAATCTGATGGCCTTCCACCCAACCTATATTTGGTTTGTACTGATATTGTCAAACCAATTTTTCTGAGAATGCCCAACCTAGGTTTGGAACTGTGTGCTTCCCAAGTCCTTTTGGACTATTTTGCATCTAAGTATAATATCTTTGAGGAGCCACAGTTGGAATATGCATGTTTGCCCGTCCCTAGCAAAGTCCATTTCGAGTTAGACCTTGTGCATGATGAACCCCCAAAACTGCGAGATTTTGTATCCAGAATTTTATCTGTTGAAAAATCCAGGTTTGGGGTAGCTCATTTTGTTTCACAGATTCACTTGCATGCCTATCATATTATTATTGTGTGAAGCTGTTGAAATGTCTACACTTCGTCTTTTGGGTTGATCCTCAACTCTTTAGATTGTTAGTGTATGGTGAATTTTCTTGTATATAATCCAGTAGATAATATTCTAGATAAATCTTTTGTTTCTTTTGTATATATTGTGCTAATCCAATATGATCTCGGCTAAAAAATGTTGGATTCTAGCCTTGAATAACGAGTTCTAATCTTGCTTTCGCCGTCAAATTGGGTAATCTCTTTCCTTTTTCTCTACTCAGCATGATCCTCTTCGTATGTTGTATTACAATTTTGTTCATCTTTTGAAACATTGAGGACAATGTTTAGTTTAGGTTTGGGGGTAAAGAGTAGATACCACGATAGCATGCAATAATTGAAAACAAAACTCTTTCTTTTTGAAAAAATTAAAATAAAAAAAAAATCATAAAAATGGAGATCATTTACCTTGAAATGTTGACTCTTGTGCATGTATGTAAACATAAGGATTCTTAGTCTAGATATTTAGGCACCCCTGATTCTAGCACAATTCACATAGTGATAAGAAACTTGCACGTGCACGATCTACCAATACATGTATAGCCTCGATCTTCAAGGTGTTTGATAGGAAGTTAGATTGCCAATCACTTTAGAATACTGAATGAGACTTGACTAGCTTGTTCTTTGGTTGGCTGGGATGGAAGTTGGAGGATACGTTAAGAAAAGCAACCATAGAATTTGACCGGACGCATTCGATAAGGGCCACCTCTTGCTAAGAGTCATGTAATTATGTTTTTCTTTTTGTTCATGTATCAAAAGTGACACTATATTGTAAAGATCAAAGTTATTTCTTCAAAAAAAAAAAATCAAAAAAATCAAAAAAATATTAAAAAAATAAATAAAAAAAATTCAAGTATTTATTCCATGTTTTGTCATGTTAAAGACAATAGTTCTCTCTTGTTCCAAAAATAAAAGAGAGTAATCAATGTAAATAAGAGTCATGTAAAGAGTCATCTTTTTGTTGTAAATAGTCTTGTAATAAGCAAGGAGGGTGCATCCATCGATGTATAACGCGGGTAAACTAAAATATCACCAACTCATTGGGTGAACATTCACAATTCTCGTAAAGCCGTACAACTAGCTTGGCTTAGAATTCGGTTCTTAGCCTAAAAACTATCTCTTGGTGATTAGTAGTCATAACTTCAGGTCATTCTAGAAACATGTGTAGATACACTTTACACTCTTATCACGTGTCTTTAGTTGTTATCAGTGCTAGGATTGTGTCTTTGATAGCTAGATTGACATCTCCATTTTGCTGTGAGATTCTACTGTCTTGCACATGTCACATTTCATGGAATATGAGCTTATATTTTGTCCTAGAACTTTGTAGGTACGTTCTAAGCAAACCTTCACGAGACTTCACTCGTCCACTAGGGACACTTAGTGGTTTAAAAGGCTTAGTGCATACGCTAAATGCATTCGAGAGACCAGCGACAGTGGTATAGGTAGGATTTCCTTAGTTTTGTTTTACTTGAGGACAAGTAAAATTCAGGTTTGGGGGTATTTGATGAGTGCTAAAAAGTGCATATTTCTATATATTTTTCTTGGCATTTAACTCATCTTTTGTGCATTAATTCTACATTTTATCCCATATTCTGTATTTTCATTGTTTTCAAGAATAAATACTTTTCTTAATTAATTTTGCATTTTTAGGTACTAAATAAAGTCTGGTTAACTCACGGAGCGAAAAGAACAAAGAAACGGCAAAGACTCCCGCAGAAAGGCAGCGAAGAATGATGTTTACAAGAGCCGGATCAACTGGAAGTGGGCTTGAAGAGGAAGAATTGTCCTTAAAGAAGATATGGGCTTGGCATACCCAAGGCCCAAAACCCTCACCCAAACCCATTTCCAGTATTCATACCCGCCTTCATCTTCAGCCGTCAAATTGGATCATCTCAGCATCCTACGGTCGCTTCATCATAGTGCATCAAAGTCTGAAGCTCCTGTCTAACACTACAACACCTAACTCCATCTTGAGCCGTCAGTTTCGTTGTACCAGGCATCCGACGGTCGATACCAGACTCTTCACTTGTAGCCGTTAGATCAATCTATCATTTCCGCATCCCACGGCTCAGCTTCGCGTATCATCGAGACTTGATGCATCCACTCAACACCTAAGCACAAAATACCTATACCCTAACCCAAACACACCTTAACCCTAAAACTATCGGATTCTCCTTCTTCTCCCCCTTTCTTCTCCTCTGCAACTCCACGACCACCACCTGCTCCGCCACCAACTCCTTCTCAATCACCACAACCACCACCATATCTTCTCAAATCATCATACACACTCGACCCATCACCTATATCACGTTCTAATCTCTCTCAAACAACTAATTTCGCCTATTCTCTCACCACTGAACCCTAAGAGTGAGTTGGTGAAATTAGTTGATGATATAGATCAATTGGAGGCGTGGGAAGCATCAGAAAATCGTAAGGAAGCATGGGTGAGAGATATCAAGAGTTTGCAGTGATTAGGTAAACCTAATTTATATTTCTTATAAACCCTAATTTCATAATTTGGGGATAATTGGGGGAACATGATTGTACGTCTAATTGAAGCATGGGTTGATTGATTGGGTTGTTATCAGTAGGTTAGGTGAACCAATTTTGGGTTTAATTGTATTTTTTTACAAACCCTAATTTTGCTGTTAATTGGGGATTTTTTGGGATTTCCATTGTATGTATAAATAGGGGTCTTTGGGTGTTGTAATGGGATATGCCTGGGGTAGCCAGTGCTTCACCCAAGAGGACTGGAATAGCCAGTGCCTCAAGGGTTAGTTCTTAGTTTAAATTATTTTGTAAATTTCAATTGTATTTGTCCCATCCATGCTCTGATCTTGTTGTGCTTGAACTGTCTAGGATTGAATATCCTTTTAGGTTGTTAAAACACTAAGAAAGCTTCTCTGCGGGTAGTTGCAGTGTGAGAGCCCCAACTACTACTAGGATTAGATTCATCTTAGTGTTCTTAGTAATTTTTTTATACCAACCCTTAGATGAACAGCCGGCTTTGAACCGCAACTGTCATCTAGTTATTCAGAGAGCCTAGAAGCTGACTGATAACTAACAAGGGACAAGAACATAGTTGGAGGACTTAGCTTAGGAAAAGGGTGGATTCAAGATCCTAGTCCCTTCTATACTTCACTTCCTTTGTTTCTTTATCACTGCCTGTGTTACTGCCTTGGTTTCTTTGCCACTATCACTCTTTGTCACTCACTGTCACTGTCACCACCTTTGCTTCTTACTCACTGTCATCACTTAGATTAGCTAGAATAGCCTATAAAACTTCAACTTACACACCCTAGTCCCTGTGGATTCGACCCGTATTTGCACAAGCTACAATCGACACCGTGCACTTGCGGTATAACCATGTAGGCTTCCCTTATACTCTTATTTCATACATCTTTAAAGCCTACCAACTTACATTTGCGAGATGAGGGTCTGGTCAGGAGAACTACAGCCATAGATTTATCTTTTTGAGGACAAATCTGGATCACCACTAACACAAGATAACTTAGCAAAACTGTGTTTTGTACTTAAGACTTATTATTCTTTTTTATCGTTTTGATCTTGAGTACCATTTATTTACTTAGCATCAGCAGTTCAACGGAGGTATCCATACTACTTAGTATACGATTATATGAGTTGTATACATTACGTAGACTATGGGAAAATTAGTAGTCACAGTTTGGCGCTAGAAGGTTTTGCTCGACAGCTTGAGTTTTTTCGATCCTTTAATTTTTTTGGCATACGCTATCTTCATTAACGAAGAGATCTGAGTACAACAAGGATGGATATCACTTCCTAGTGACCCGTTCATCCAAAAGTTACGTGAGTTCTTTGAGTTCATAGCCTCTAAAGACTTGCAACCTTTCAGATCTACAAAGTTTTACCAAAAAAATTTCCACAAAACGTCAAATTTTTTGTTTTATACTGAAGTAACGTTTTCCAACAAAATCTCCTTTAGATATGAGCACCTTTGAATGCTATGGAATCTCAGTAACCGTTTAAGGAGAAAATATCTTACAAAGAATTTAATGCACCCTCCTTTTTTGGGATTTGCTAGCCTCTTTTACTTGTTTTCAACATTTAAGGTTGTTTTTTCCAAGGCTGTCGTCAGACATTAAAAACCTATCTTTGCAGACATCATTCAAGTACTTTTTCTGAAAAAGCTGCTTAGCCATCTTCTGTGTCAGAGCATTAATTGTTGCTTTTTAACGAAGGCACCCGATTAGCAAAAATTTCCATCTTTTCTGTGTTCGCAGGGTAACAGAAATCCGAAGACATGGAGAAACTAAGTGATGTACCAGCAAGCTCACGACCTGCTGTTACAAGAGGTAGATCTCAAAATCCATCTCGAACTAACCAAAGAAATGAAGCAGGGGGTGGATAACGCGAGATAGCAAGAAAAACGGCTGCTACAAAACCACCTATCCCTGCTGAAGGGATGGGGAAAACATCGGGAGCACAACCAATCTACGACATGCCGTTACCAGAGCGACCAAATGTTACAAAGCCACCTACAGTAAACGGAGGGTTACCTAGAACCTTAACCCCCAGGGGACGAGGATTGGAAAACCTAACACTAGTACAGATCGACCTCGACGCTCCATTAGTAGAAGCAGGCGCATATGGCTCTGAGGACCCGGAGAACAACACTCCTCATGGTGGAGAAAATCAAGAAGAAGAACAAATAGCAACGCAAGTAGCGGCTCTCCTACTACGTAACAAGAATCATGAAGACGCAATGCACACCATGGCTCAAGAGAACCAGAACCTCAAAGACATGCTGGACAACCAGATTGAAGGTTCTCAAACTCACCCGCCTCTGAGAAAGGGTGAGAACTGAGCCATCTGATCAGGAAGACGAAGGGTTGGTCTCAACCCAGCTAAGGATAACCCACCAGAGAGAACAAGGAAAATGAAGCACGATCCAATGGGATAGATCCAACTTACAAGCCATCTTAGCCTTATTATGATGATACATTTTCTAGAGATGCTCACAACATGAACATGGTCATGGAGAAAATGGAGAAAATGCGCTAGGAAATACAAGGATTGAAAATTGGCCGCGCAGGAGCAAGGTGAAAAAGCGGGGGTCTAACAACACCACCCAATATTTCGCTTAGCAATCTGTATGGACAAACTCAAATATACTTTTAATAGAATCAACAAGATTCAATCAATTAAAATTACATCAACTAGTTTATATCTCTCTCTCTTGGTTTGCTTTCCTCACACGGAAATTATGAGTACTAATCAAATACAAGGAATAACTTGGATGGTACCAAAGACCAATATCCAAGGATCAATCAATGACAATCAACAACCAAAGGTTGGATTACTCTAATTGATTATCTAACGCACAACCTGTATTATTTCAATTATAAAGATAAAACAATACAATGCGGAAACTGAAATAACACAGATACCAGAAATTTTGTTAACGAGGAAACCGCAAATGCAGAAAAACCCCGGGACTTAGTCCAGATTGAACACACACTGTATTAAGCCGCTACAGACACTAGCCTACTCCAAGCTAACTTCGGACTGGACAGTTGAACCCCAATCAGTCTCCCATTGATCCAAGGTACAGTTGTACTCCCTATGCCTATGATCCCAGCAGGATACTGCGCACTTGATTCCCTTAGCTGATCTCACCCACAACTAAGAGTTGCTACGACCCAAAATCACAGGCTTTGACAATAAACAAATCTGTCTCCCACAAATAAGTCTATCAAAGGACCAATCTGTCTCCCACAGAAAAACCCTAAAGTTTTTGTTCCGTCTTTTAATAATAATCAAGGTGAACGGGAACCAATTGATAATCCGATCTTATATTCCCGAAGAACAGCCTAGATAAATTAATCACCTCACAACAATCTTAATCGTATGGTAGCGAAACAAGATGTTGTGGAATCACAAACAATGAGACGAAGATGTTTGTGACTACTTTTTATATATTTCCTATCGGAGATATCAATCTCAAGCCAATCAATCTAATTGTACTCATACGATAGAAGATGCAAGATCAGTTCACACAACTACGATAAAAGTAGTATCGGTCTGGCTTCACAATCCCAATGAAATCTTTAAGTCGTTAACCTGGTTTTAGAAGAAGAAAACCAAAGGTTAAAGGAGAAACGAATCTAGCACGCAAATTAGTATCACACGTGAAGTGTGGGGATTAGTTTTGCTGAGTTGCTAGATGTCCCCTTATATAGTCTTTCAAATCAGGGTTTCTCCTTTGTCACAAAGCAAACAATATCCATCATTAGATGAAAACCTGATTTAGATTCAAGCTAATATTTATCAACCTTAGATCGAAAACTTAGCTTGTTATACACAAACTAGGTATCACCGGGGCCTTACGGCCCCAGCTCAACCTCTCCATTTTGGGCCTACACAACAACCTTGACTGTAAAACAAATCGAAAAACCCGGCATCTGTTCTTGATCTGATTGTTACCTTTGCATTTAAGAGCAGTTTTACACTGATTTATGTCATTATATGTTCACAGTAATATGAAATGCAAAAAACGGAAAATTATAATCGAATTAAATTGCTTTCGTATTGTTATTATCACTTGAAGAATGAGAATTGCAACATGTATGCTTCATAATAATTTCTCATAGGAATTACTATTAGCAAATACTCATTCAAATACATCAACATACCAAACCTGAAATCAGTATTCTTACGCCTAATGTTTAATTGGTGTAATATAAGGATTTATATGAGAAAAACTATGACCCGCACCTTAAACGTCCTTTTAGATCAGATGGTGTATAGAGCCATTATGTCCAATTGAAACTTCAACACCTCGTGATATTACAACTAAAAATGATTCTACACCCAACTATCACAAATAGATCTGATTGTTGGAATTCCTTATTTAAAAATGAATAGTTAAGAATTTGGTATGAGTTTGTAAACTGGCATATATCTTCTCTTCTTCTTTTTTCGTCTTGTATTCGAAGTATCTGTTTTTCTATCAAAATTAATTAACATAAATGTATTGTGTTTACAATTTGTGAAAACACTTTGAAGTTTAAAACTAATATCATATCTGTTTGACCCATCCATGATTTCGAATCATCTCTTTTAAAGAATAGAATTTAAAAGACATATAATATATCGAATCATCTTTCTTTAAGAATAGAATTAAAAAACGAAAATGTACTTGATAAATTAATGAATGTTAATTGAGTATATTAACCTCCGGTTATTGTGATGCGTCACGTAGTCCTCGACGTTCAACACATGGTTTTTGGCTTAGTATATATGTTATGTGAAAATACTTTAAAATACCATTAATTTACTTATCTAGTTATCCATAATGATATAATCCGATTTATGTTATCTAGGTATCACAACTAATGATTTCTAAATGTTTACTTTGGTATGTTTTTTATTTGTTGATTCCATGATAATTAAATGGTGATTAAACATAAAAATCACGTTTGAAAGTTAAAAATGGCATCGAAGGTATAATGTGACTTACGCGGATGATGTTGGACGTATTTATCTGAAAAAAATATCCAAACGTGTTTTAAATTTGTTAATTTCACCAAATGGATACCGTATCTTCCTTTAAACATTTCATTATTTGTTTACTCTTAAAAGAGAAAAAAAATAAGAATTTGAAAGTAATAAGCTTACATTTTAAGAAAACAATCCAGAAAATCCATTCGAAGAGAAAAGCAGTCTGATTTGAATTGTTTCCCAAAATCCATGGATAGGGACCTCTGATAATTGCAATCTTGCGTTGCCCAAATTAGTATTCGGCGATCAGTAACTCAAAATGATGGTGGGTTCTAAACAACAACTATGTTCCATTTGGTGAACAATATAATAACTTACTAATGATAGAATTCTAGACGCTTCTTGTTTTTTATAACTGGTATTCTTGACAACACTTGACTATTCACATATCACAAAGATTAGACTTCTCTTTATTTTTTTAAACATTGTTAAACTATTACTTCAATGGCTCACATACTAATTGATGTGACAACATCCGCATTGATGTGACAATTAAACATTCATGACAATATTTTGTAAAATTTGGTCAGTCTAGTGTTATACTTCTCCAATTTCTTTGGATATCTTCAATTTCTTATGGCAGCAGAACTATTGGACACTTCCTTTATATTATATTAGTCCTAAGAAGGATTTTTTATTTAGTGCAAGAACCATAGGAGATTAATATCCAAAAACCCTCTCATTGGTAAAAGGATTAACATTCCTTTTATTTTTTTATTTTTTTTTGCACAACAAAGGGAACTCGTTCGAATCTTTTCCTGCATTGCAGCTTTGTTAGAGAAGGCTTCACATTATGCATGCTATAAATCATTTCACTTTTCCTAGTAATTTTATTTTGAAAATTTTAGAATTTAATTAAATGTGAGGAAGAAAAAGGTTCGAAATTTGGTGGTTATAGCAATTAAGTTGTGTAGTGTATCTGAAAAGAAAGAAATTCATGTATTTTTATTTTTATATTACAGAATACAGCTCACCTCATAAGCCTGATAAAGTATGAGTTATGCCAGTACTGTCTTAGTTTAAGGAGTTTGAAAATGTATCACATGATGTTGTTGTTCATAACTAGTTACATGTACACTTTGATCCTTCTTTGATTGTTTTCCGAGATTCTTATTTGAAATCACGATTCTTGTTCCAATAGTGTTTTCTAACTCCTAAAATATGAAAATGTTTGTTTGGGTATCCAAAAAAAGGAAAACTATAAAAAACTAACATGTGTCTTTGGTTAAGCTTTAATACATTTTCCTTTTCTCATACAGGGAGATTCGGTTCCTACGGCCATACGGATCCTGAATAAGAATTGGGTCAGTTTCTTTCATCTAAAGATTTAGCACAAATAAATTTGTGAATCTGTGCAACCATCCTGATTTTCTCAAAAATTTTCAAGAATTAAAAAGTAACAATATCATATATGGGTAATAAATATTTTTGAAACTCAATCATGTACCCGTGTCCAATACAACTTTATCCAAAGAATTTCTTCCTAGATTTATTGCTTCAAACGATCTTTTTTTGAAAAAATGGATTATTCAATCAGGAATCTGAAGCATTTTGATATTGTAGATGTCTGGAATTTTTGGCTAATTCGAGTCCACAATCATCATCGGAAAAATATATAGGCGGGTTAAAATGTGTATTGGTCATTAATAGTTAATAGATGTCGAACGTATATCTATCAAAGCTTATTGAAGATGTTTTCAAACTCCCATAAAAGGAAAATTCTCGTTTGGGCGTCCAAACAAATAAAAACCATAGAAAATAAAATAGTTTATATTAGTTAAGCTATGATAAATTGTCATGAGTACGGACCTTGATGCTTCGTTTCAGGTTGCCAATCATAATTAACATAAATAAAAATAAAAATATAATATAAAAGCAAGTACGCATAGAGAGACTGAAAAATCCAAGTTAACTTATTTTTTATATTCAGTTGTAATTATCAGTGAGAGCTAACTATGTTTAGACTTTTCTCCTTTCAATATCGTCTTGATATTTTTATTTTAGATACGAAAACCAAAATCCATAACATTTCCACCAATATTAGTGTTATATAACATCAAGAGAATCGAGAGTGGTAATAGAAACCTTGTTCCGTTCTCCCTCGCGACACCTTGATTTTTTTTCTTCTTATTTTCTCATTCTTCCACTGTATTCCCAAATTTATTCCACGAAGAAAGTTCATTTATTTTTCCATTACAAGACTGAGAAAGTCCTCAATATCCACAAAATCCAATTCATGTACTAATTTTTGATTACTTCTATTTAGTTGTTCTTTATTTTGCCTCGCCTAATTTGGTCGGTCTTTGGCTTCCCTTAGTATTGTCGGTATTGTTTTTCCTTTCAACTCTTTTTCCTTCCCTTTCTTATCAAGTTCAGGTTCCTGATTTTACATTTCTCTTTTTTTTTTCTCTTTTTAATTTTATTTTTTAACTAAACTTTGTAATACGAATAGTCTTGTATTTTCTGATTGCCTATGATCTAGAGTTTGTGAGAGATATGGGAAAAAACCAACACTTTTCCGAATTTTGTTTATGTTTACTAAGTTAATATCTTCGTCATGTCTGCAAAGGAGAACCTACTGCTTGGGTTTTCCTTTGTTACCGATACCGCCTAAATCATATTACATTATCCGAAATACAACATCATTTAGTTAAATTCCGTATATGGTAAGTATTACCTTCTCATTCATAAACCAACTTCTTTAGAGTTAAACATGTAATGGCTAGTCAAATCGTGTTTTCCAACCACTTAGAAACACCCTGATTTTATAGTATTAAGGTTAGCCTGACTCTAATTTTTGAGTTTTCTATAAATCTCTACTTGGAACTTTAGTTTTGTAATTTCACCAAGATAAGCTTACACTATTTTGAAACTGTAAAACATTATTAGTTGAATATGATTTTCGACGAATTTTAATTTTATGGAACTCCTCCAGTGAATTATTAGTGACCATGTTTGGTTGCATAAGATTATAAAAGATGAAAGTTAATGACTCGGTTAAAGTCAGTTGGTGGACTGATTTGAAATAAAAGCTCGTGACTTATGAGATCAGCAATGAAGGAATCTCGGTTTTTTTTCGGCAGGGACCGTGATATCTTGATAACTTTATGTTTGTGAATTCTCGAATTTTTTGTTTCCAAATTTTAGACCACTTAATCAAACAATTAATAATTTTAGACCACTTAACCAAGCTTATTAGACTCATAAGTTGTCTTGAATTTTTAGACCAAAAATTAATAACAGGGCGTATAAATGTGCTTTTGTAGGTTATTCACTTAACAGTATTACTTACAGATTAACTAAATTAGACTCATAA
The DNA here is from genome assembly GCF_003573695.1 of Papaver somniferum. Lineage (NCBI taxonomy): Eukaryota > Viridiplantae > Streptophyta > Magnoliopsida > Ranunculales > Papaveraceae > Papaver > Papaver somniferum. The sequence goes on from NC_039359.1 coordinate 3,112,510, forward strand.
GTCGTCTTGAATCCGGCCTTCATAACGAGGTCTCCAGAAACAAGGTTTTTCACAATGTCAGGGAAATGTAATACATTAGTAAGAGTAACAGTCTTTCCCGAAGTAAAGGAGAGATCAATAGTGCCTTTTCCAATCACTTTGCTGTGTAAGTTGTTTGCAGACACAACTTCGTTTCCTTCGCCAGTAATCGATTCATATGTATTGTAAAGATGCCTGTCTTTACAGATATGGACAGTTGAACCATTGTCGTACCACCATCCACTCTCATTGTTAGAAACGGTGTTGGCGGCTTGCACTACAATAACAAGTTTGTCATCGACCATATTTGCCTCCTTTTTCTGTCCTTGTTGTTTCTTTTTGAGACGACAATCACGAGCAATATGGCCGGGTTTATCACAGAAGAAGCAAGGCCCCTTCTTCTTACTCTTCTTGTTGGGATGTTGCTTCTAAAACTGAGTATCATTATTAGGTTTCAAAGCATTTGGTGTCTTAGAAAAATCTACAATGTTAACCTTAGAATGATCCTCAGTTTGCTGACTATCCTTAATTTCTCGTTTACGAGAGTTCTCTTCTATACGAAGATGACGCTGTAAACCTTCTAAATCATAGTCAGTCTCAACATGATTAAGTTTCTTCTTATAACCATTCCAAGAAGGAGGAAGACGAGAAATAATGACTCCGACAATAAAATCAGAAACAAGTTCAATTCCAGCATCCTTAAGATGATTAACAATGAGTAAAAGTTCACTGACCTGGGAAATAATTGACTTACTGTCAACCATTTTAAAATCCATGAAGTTGCAAATCAGGAATTTCTTGTTGCTTGCTTCAGAAATCTTGTATTTGTTTTCAAGCGTAGTCCATAATTCCTTTGCAGACGAAATACTTCGATGGGCATTATAAACACTAGTTCCCAGGGCATTCAAGATATGACCACGACACATAAAATCATCTTCCTGACGCTTCTTTCTTCTGGCCTTCAAATCATCAGTGTCTTTGTCTGATGGTGCAGGAATTTCATCCGAACCGTCTTCAAGTATGTACAACAACTTGATGGTGATCAGGAAAAATTTCACAGTCTCTTGCCAACGAGTAAAATTATCACCATCAAAACGTTCCAATCGAGTTAGGGTTTGGTTCATCACTTGCAGAGATTGAGCAGTTACATTCGAATTTGAAGATTCACCCTCCATTGTCAGAAAATTATTGTCTAAAACTGTTGGAAATTTTGGGTTAAACAAAGGATGAAAACGGAAACAGAAAATGGTGTACCCCTGACTTCAAGGCTCTTTCGATTCTTTTAGACAATAATTCGACCTTTCCCAATAAATTTGGCGAGTACAAACGGTCTCTCGAATTATGCCTTCAGGATTCAATGAAGCTCTAACACCGTAATCGAATTCAAGGATTGTACTTCCTTGACCCGACCAAGAAACACACTGTATAAGGTTCTGATGATGCTTTTTAGAGAAGAAGAAAACAGATTGTTTTGGATGTGTTGGAATGGGAGAACATCTTCGCTACTTATAGTGATATTCATGCCTGTTGGTAGTGTCGTTTCATCACCAACAGACGCTTCCAAAAGCCATTAATGGTGGCTTATGGGAAGAGAAGCGTCTGTTCAATTTTGAATGGAAATTTTTCGATTTTACAAAGTAAAACCAGAAAAAAAAATTCTGTATAACTCTGCGTAGCGGCAAACCTTGAAAATATCCAACAATTAATAACTGAGGATTTCACCCTAATTTGAACTCGCCCCTATATAACCCTATATAATTATATGATTTTCTATAACGGTCCGCGAGTTATAACCCCAAAGGTGTCACTATCCATATGCAAAAACTCCAACAAAACTAATTGTTCACAAAAACCCCATTTAACATAAATTGTCTATATTAACCTTCTAATTTAAATCACCCCAACAAAAATAAAAAACAACCCCACCTTTAATTTTAAATCATCCCAACAAAAATAAAAAACAACCCCACCATTAATTTCTATTATATTATCACCACCACAAAATAACACCACCAGCAGAACCACCAATGTGTCTCCACCACTGACCACCGCCGTCGCCAAAAACAACCACTGTCAACCGCCGCCACCGCCGTTACCGACCACCACCATCACCACCTCCACCGCCTCCAACCACCACCGTGCCACCACCTCCACCGCCGCCAACCACCACCGCGCCACCGCCGCCGCCAACCACCACCGCCCACCGCACCGCCGCCACCACCACGCGCCACCGCCGCCTCCAACCACCACCGCGCCACCGCCTCCACCACCGCCACCACCGCCCGCCGCCCCGCCCCCACCGCCACCCCACCACCACCCCATCACCACCTCCACCACGCACCACACCTCCACCGCCGCCAACCACCACCACCGTCAACCACCACCGTGCCACCACCTCCACCGCCACCGCCAACCACCACCACGCCACCACCCCACCACCGCCTCCACCACCGCCGCCGCCAACCACCGCCGCCGACAACTACCACCTCGCCACCACCACCACCGCCACCCAACACAACGCCACCACCTCCATCCCCGAAAACCACCACCGCGCCACCGCCGACCACCACCACAGACCACCACTGTCGCCAACCACCACCACCAGCAACACCACCATTATCGCCGACCACCGCCACCAACCAATCGCCACCGCCACAAAAAATGAATTTCATTGATCAATATTCAACAAAATAAGAAAAAAATGATGAAACCAAACAGAAAAAATGATGAAACCAAAATTGGTTTCACCAAAACTAGATGAAACCTAATTAGGTTTCATCATTTTTCACATATTGTCATTTCGCCAACACAACTTCAATGATGAAACCAAACCAAAATAAACTAGGCAAAAATGACCAAAACTAGATAAAATCTAATTAGGTTTCATCATTTTTCCACATATTGTCATTTCTCCAATACAGCTTCAATGATGAAACCAAACCAAAATAAACTAGGCAAAAATGATGAAACCAAAGTTGGTTTCACCAAAACTAGATGAAACCGAAATTGGTTTCATCATTTTTCCACATATTTTCATTTCACCAACACAAACTTCAATGATGAACTAAACCTGCCAATAGATGAAGAAAAAACTGGTTAATACAGGACGAATATATTTGATACTATAACGTGCCCAGGATAAGAAGCCCACATAAACCAAAAGATCTGATTAAATATAGATAGTTGGCTTGCATAATACAATTTAATGTCTAAAGCATAATAAACTGAACACAAATTGGAGAAACTACTAATTCACAAAACAGACAATAATCTTAGCACGGTAATGACATTGAAGTATATATTCAAGGAAGTCAGTCTCTCTCTCTACCGAATTTCTGCTTGTTTAGTGGAGCTCTGGAGCTTATGCTTCAGATATATGGATTCCTCAGTACTTAAATATTGATGGTATAGTTAGTCTATGGTAAATTGCTAATGTCGTAAAAATTCAAATGATACTGTAAGCAGAAGGCAACCCTATATCCGGATAGAATCTCTTATTATAGTACCCAATAAGGTATGAATCCTGCAAAGACGTGACTAAGAACTACGACATTTTCCAAAAGAAATGATGCAGAAAACAACATCAACAATTTTATACATGATGGAGCAGCGACGGACCTCATTGCATATACAAGAATTATTTATTAAGTATAAAGCATCTTTGGCAAGGAGAAGTTCAAAATTTATGCCTAACTACTATTATTTTCTGAAATTCATAGATTAGTATATAACAATTCAATCCACAGTAATATGTACATACTTAAACAACAAATTTCTTATTAGAAAGTGGTTAAATTATGATCAGGTTAAATGTATTACCTGAAGGGATAAAATCCCACTTCCTCTGCAACAAAAACTAAACCACCAGATAATCCTCTCCATACATCTCCACGATCAATCAAGCAAATCCACCATGGTTTTCCTTCTCGGAAACCTCTATGGCAACCTCAATATCATCGCATCCTCAATCTGGATAGGTAAATGAGTTGCCTATACCCGGATAGAAACTCCTGCCTTTGTAATCTCGTGACCGTTCCGTAGGATCTCTCCAGCTGAAGGATTTGAGAAACAACCTAACATTCTTAAGAAAGTGGATTTTCCTGCACCATTTGCTCCTGTTAACACGAGTGCACCTCCGTCATGGACTGATGCATTAATGTTTCGAAGAATTAGTTGGGCATTTCTCATGCATGAGACATTGTTTAGCAGCATTCTAGGAAGTGGTGGTTTTCTTATAAACATTTTAACTCCAAAACGTCATCAACCTAAAAACTAAAACACACAAATTGAGAATGAAAACATAAAAAAACACAAAAACCCAACTCATAAATCAAATTCCCTCAAAAATCCAATACAATTGAAAACACAAACCCCAAACTCAGTAAATCAGATTCCCTTAGAACTTCAAAACAAATGATGAAAACACCAGTCACCAATTTCTATTTCAAAATTGAACAACGTCATAGTATAATGAATCCAATTACTTCAAAAGAACAACACAAATTAAAGATGATGGAAACCAAAATTGGTTTCACCAAAAATAGATGAAACCGAAATTGGTTTCATCATTTTCCACATATTTTCATTTCACCAACACAAACTTCCAAGTCTGTGTCCGTAACTTTTGTAAGTTAATTAACCTAAACACATCAAATTCTCAACAACTGAAATGTCTATTTCATTTCTATCAACAACTGAAATGTCTATTTCATCTCCATTAAAAGAATTCATCATCAGTTCACTCCATAACATCTCAAGCCATCACCTTCATCATATTTGTAGCTTCATAATCCCTGCAACTCATCATAACCTAAACTAATAATCACAACTATCAACTGCAGTTTCAAGGATATCTATAACTCTATCAATTGATATACTACATCTCAGTAAATATCTTTCTAGGTCCAAAACCCATTTACCAAACAGCAGCAGCAACTAAATCTTCTAATTTGTTAAGAAACATAACAATCTCTTCCACTATTTCAACTTAAAATCAGATCCCTCTTCTTAACTCATCAGAGATTCAAATTCATCAACATCCTTTTCTCAATCATCTCCTTCTTAATCAAACCCCTCTCCCTAAATTTTGCAGATAAATCAATATCAAAGAAGAACCCTATTTTCTTAATTTAGGGAAGATTATAAACCATAATTCTCTACGAAATCAAAATTAAACTTCATACTACCATCTCTACTTCAAATCAGAACAAACCCACTTTAATTCTAACAAACCATTGATATTTAATAAAAAAGAATCAATCAAAACAGAAACCCTAAATTTGACCTCCGATTTACCTTTTCTGTGAATTCTGATTTCAGTAATCGATTCAACAACATCACTCTCAATCAAAGCAAAATTAAACTACAGAGATACAAATTACAATGAAGAATTAAAGAGGTTTGATGCACTAACCCATTTTTAAGAACCACGATCTAGATTTAACCCTCTTTCTCAACTATTACGGAGAAGAAAACCAAATTTTGAAGACGAAATTGATGCTGGTGGTGACGTAGGTGTTGCTGCTTGTGGTGACGGAGGTGTTGCTGCTGGTGTTCGTGGAGATTTGTTGCTGCTGGTGATGATGGTGGTGGGAGAAGGAGACGGAAGAAAGAAGAAAAAAGAAATCAGAGAAGAAGAAGAAGAAAAGGTCAAGGGCATGTTTGTCTTTTTTTAAAGTAACAAAAGCTAAATTTACACATTATTATTTGGCTTGGGGTTTTTGTCCCAGTTTTATTTGAAACGGTTTTTATTTGGTAGAAATAATATGACCGGTTTTTTCTTATCACTAGTTTGTTCACCTAGGGGTTTTGTCACTAGTTTTGTTTCTATAATGAAGAAATTATAAACCACCAGTCCCTCGATTGCTAACTCGTCTCAGTCGGCTCACCAAGTTTCTCAGCTAGATAGTCTCGTTGTAATATTACTATGGAGAGATTCGTTTTATCCACGGACCGAGCCCGTGAACTTCGTAAAGATCTTGGCCCAGATTGGCAATATTGGAGACCACTAAGGATCAAGACATATTTCCTAATATATCCAACATTTGTAAAACCCTAGTAATTCTTATTTTAGTTATATATTGTGTTAATTTCATAGATATAACCTTCATAGGTTTAATCTGAAAAAGCAAAAATTCTCCTCTCTTTATTTCCGATGCTCTTCTTTTAACCGGTAAAATCTCTAGTCTCTTTAACATTTTATGATTACATTTCTGTAGATTTTAATATCAAACTACTTGGCATATTTTACTGTACAATACTTAGACATTCTGCTCTGCTTGAGATTATTTTGAGATTATCACCCTATTAAGTATCACATAAGAGATTTTTACCGGAAAATGCTAGCGCTTAATAACATCCAATTCACTGAGAGATTTAGTTATCATCATTTATATGTCTATTATTTCTCCAGCTACTTTCCTGGTGAGTAACTCGGCCTTTATTCTTGTGTTATCCAACCTCCTGATCAAAAGCCTGGCATTTTTGCGAACTTCTAATTTCCTGTCTTTGTCCTCCGGTAAGATTATAACTACCTGAACTTTTAGTCTGATCTCATTGCTTGGAAATCATAGGTTGTTTAGAATTCGCTGAGAGCTATAAAACTCCACCCTGTCACCCTTTTGAGCACGATCCCGGTATAAGGGAGTATGTATGAGTTTGATATTGTCCACAATTTCAATTATCAATGTTAAAATAATCCTTTCATAGGAATGCCGGTATAAGTGTTCCTGGTCTCCCATGCTCTTTTATAAGTTTGTTTTGCATAGGAATGCCGACTCCGATCTTAATTGAGTTTGTTGTTTTTTGACGAAAGCACTTAATTGAATCAGATCTCAATTGAAAGGCATGAACATAACAGTGCAAGCAAAAGAGCAGCTCTAACACACACATACAGAGATGTTAATTACGGTACACTGGACAATCATTCATCTTGTGTACGACCAAGGCTCACTCTCCATAATAGTACTTCCATAAACCATGCAATGAGAGTGAGTTGATACCTTTCTAGGAAAAGAGAACTGAAATCACAAATATGAGAACAATAAACTCAATTCTCTTATGCTTTAAAAATAATGGCCATATGTACATCTTATTCGAAAGAACTATGACATGCCTTAGAATACCTTCTTACTTCTACATTCATTTCATGCTTAAGAATTCCGTTTTACTCAAAAAAGCGTTAAACATATTAGATACATCTCAGTCATAAAATTAAGCTAAACTGTAAATGACTTAATATGCAGTGACGATTATTAACCTGGGTTCCTAGCTGGTCAAACAAATTGAGATCGGCTAAAAGAATCTCGTTGTTAAATCGACCTTAAAAATTCTCACAGTAGGATCATCTATTCTTCTCATCTGGATGATTTTTTTTTGTTGTTATAAGGGAATGATGACCTGCAAAGCATAAGCGAAAAATAAGGGTATATTAGGTTGCTTATAAATGAATTTCACAATTTGGTATGAGGGTATATTAGAGAAGATATACAGGATTTGCAGTCACAATAAGTCAATAATCTCTCTGACCATGTTCAGCATGAACTCTAGTTATCACAGAGTATATGAGTAGTTCGCATGGGCAGGTGTGGTAGGAAAAACAATATGAGCAAGTATTGCGGTAAATTTTAGGTTAACAACATTTAGGAATTAACATTACTGAAATCTAGATTCATGACGGGATGGGTACATATATACGTGCTACGCCGGCAGGAAATGTGTAGTAGTCCTGGAACCTGTAAAACACAAAAGAACGTTATAGATATCCAAGTCAACCAATCATGCACACACCGACTAACAAAAACTTAAATTTGAACCTTCCACAAATCCTATAGCTAATAAAAGAATGCTAAAGAATGACATTCCAACACGGTCCAATTCTTATTGCAGAAGCCTAATCGATCTTAAACCATTTCAGAAAGTAATGCTGGAAACATCTTCATCTATATATCTCTTAAGCAGCAACTTGAATTGAAAAGTGGATAGAAATGCCTGTAGTGTTAGTTTCGGAAAAGTGGTGGGCTTTCATTTTTGCAAGTGATGAACTTGTGGAAACTATTGTACTGTGAACAGATCATAGACTATAATTACAGCTATTTTACTGTAATAGCTGTGAACAGATCATGAACTTGTGGAAACTATTCGCGACAATTGATTTTTATCTAACTATTTTACTTTAAAAATCTGAATCTCTATCCTAGTACAGCTTCTAGCATGTTATGCGTAAAATGGATCGGAACTTCTCAGAATGTTAATGATATTGTATCTGCTTCTAAAGCTAGAATCGTAGACTATAATTACAGCTATGGTTGCTGTGACCATTGTTTGAAATTGGTACCGCACACCATCCTTAGATCTCCACGAAAAAATGGCAGTTTCATACACATCCAAATGCCCCAAAGCCCATAAGCCATCATCAGATTGCAGGTATGCACTTCATTGATCCGACAGTGATGGGATTAGTTGACATTTGGATTGACATGGGGTCAACCAGTAGCTCATGATATAGACTGATTTTGCTTCCACACATTAGTCCGCAGGAAAATGGTTGCCTCTCTTTTCTTAAATTATTCTTAGCTGGAATTTTCCTTCACCTTCTTAAGATCTGAAATTGCAGATATAGAACCAATTAACACACAAATACAGCATAGGTATATAGACTGATTTCAGGTGAAAAGTAACAGTAGAAAATCAGTAAGCTATACTTGTGTTAACTATCCAAGTTAGGGTAAGCAGTTATAAAATTGATGAACAGAATTATTAAACCGCAGTAATTGTTCCTCCTTTCTAATACACCAATTTACCCATGAGGATTGCAACCAAATTTACTCATACGGAATTTAGGATACAAAACGAAAACGAAAAACAATCAATTAAAGAGCACCAAAAACAGATGATGACTCACAGCCCCAACCAAAGAAGAGTGGATCAGTACCGTAATTGTTGCTTGGGTACATGAACACTCTAAAACATAGAGATATATAAGTTAGAAAAAGAGTATCCCTGCAAGCTCATGATATAGACTGATTTCAGGTGAAAAGAAACAGTAGAAAAGCAGTAAGCTATACTTGTGTTAACTATCCAAGTTAGGGTAAGTAGTTATAAAATTGATGAACAGAATTATTAAACCGCCGTAATTGTTCCTCCTTTCTAATACACCAATTTACCCATGAGGATTGCAACCAAATTTACTCATATGGAATTTAGGATATAAAACGAAAACGAAAAACAATCAATTAAAGAGCACCAAAAACAGATGATAACTCACAGCCCCAACCAAAGAAGAGTGGATCAGTACCGTAATTGTTGCTTGGGTACATGAACACTCTAAAACATAGAGATATATAAGTTAGAAAAAGAGTATCCCTGCAAGCTGCAGTACACAGCCAAAGCATAAAGACGTAGAAGTTCAAACACACATGGATATACTATCGAAACTATGCAGTCTATGTTCGGGATTATAATCGTGTATAATAACGGTGGAAGTTCGAGAATATTATCGTGTATAATAACAATGATAGAACACGGCAGTCATTTGGGAGGATCTCACCAAGTAAATGTACTCAAGCAAATAACATAATTGTTATTGAAGTCTCGAGTCGACAAAAGCTGGTAACTGAATAACATTGTCATTTGAGTTCAAACACAGGATAGATACACAAACGCAAATACTTAGCAATCTAACTACCTTCATCACATGGAAAAACATAAATACAATGGCCAAAGACACTATCAAGATAACAATTGGTGAATATTGTAGGAACTGTAAACCGAAAATAGTAAGGTATGTATGCAGTGAACCTGGCAGTTTATTTGGTTCATGCTGCTTAAAAATGAGGTTTAGGACATTAAGATGTAAAACTTTTGAATACATGAATGCACAGAAGATGTAAGAAAAAAATGCAAGATTAATGATTTACAAAAATTAAGATACAAACCTTGACCTTGCCATCATATGAATCCCTAAATTAATTCGGTATACTAAAAACTGGAAAAACTCAAATTAAGAAGTATAAAAACTCAACCTCAAATTTAAGAGGAACCTGCTGATCAGCACGTTCAAAGCGAGATTAGGTTTCTGTAGCCTGACAACAAATTTGAGAGCGTAAAGTCCTGACCAATGAGAAACTATAGATTATCCAAATAACTCAATAGGCAGCAAATTAGAGAAAACTATACCTTTAGGTGCACCAAAGGCACCGGGTAGCAACAAATCAATTTCCATTCTAAGAACCGGTCCATTCTCCCTCTAAGCCTCTTCCAACCCTTGATTGAACCAAAATAGAGCTGTTGGATAGAAAGTGAGAGATAAAAAAGCAAATGAAGTTGAAATTTCACCTCTTTGAAGAAGTGACAGTGGTGGCTGCATTCAGAGCAAGGCTGTCCACAAATATAATAAGCTCATTGCTTTGTCATCTACGGGAGTCGAACCCACAACTACATGGTTAAAAACATGTGCTCTGCCAATTGAGCTAAGACAGTGGTTTAACTTAATTGCATCCTTATTGCGTAACTTGGCACGCATCGTCCATGGGATCCAACTTTTGCAGTCAAGTGATGCCTCTATGTAATGAAAGTAGAGTAACTTATTGGCAACCTAAGTTACATAAGCAAGGTATCTATAGTGGTTAAGTATATCTGCAGAACACAAATAATCAATTTGAACAAAGCAAACATTAAATGGAGAAGATGGGATATACATGGACACGGTGAACAGAGAAGATGAACTGTACATGATGGGAAGAAAAATGTACTTGTGCCGAAGAAAGAAAAAATATTGATATATTGTCTATGAAAAAATGATAGGATACCACAAATTACTCTAAGCACGTACTACCCCTGTAAGTCGTATACAACCTGCAAACAGACCACTTATAAAAGTTAGTTCCCTGCGAAAACATAATAGATTCTGTAAAGAAGAAGATAAAAGAAATAAATTAAGATATTTAGTTGTAAACCCAAATGGTATCACCATCTCGCCCATCTGAACCCAACTGATACTTCAACTGTACTTATGTATACTCAAGTTTTCTATACGAAACCCTGAACATGAACTTCTATACTATCGACAAACCAAAGGGCAAAAGGATAGAATCAAATGCTCATATGAAGGCAGTTTCAAAGTACAAAAGAAAAGGGCAACTGAACGACTTAAAGAATATACCTAACGACTCATAAAGCGACCAATCACAATATTTCCTTGCATCTAACTCGCCATGCTACGCAAACCCAATAAACCTATAAAAAGAAATCAATGCACAGACATTAAACCCTACTAAATGTTTTCAAAACTTCATTTCGAACCATGAATTTTGGCTCTTTTCAAAAAAAATTAAAAATGAAGCAACTGCTCACATTAAGCTTAAAGATTTTAAATATAAATGTTCAATTTGTTTTCGTTAAGCTTAATTTCCCCCATAATGTTGTAACCTCTTAAGCTTCGTGTTCCAAGCTAAGAACCATCTAAACACCATGAAATAGGGTAAGGGAAAGCAACTACGAAAAGGGGTCCAAAACTGAGTAAGGTTACAATCTAAAAAAGTCGGACCTCATCAAGCTTTTCAAAACCATGTCTTAATTTCAGTGAGTTTCTCTATTCTTTCTTACTGAATCTGAAACCATATGCAATACTAAAAATATATACCAACAATATCCACATAGTCAAGAAATTACAGAACAACCAATAAAAAAAAGGGATCTTTCTTTGAATTATCGCTCACTAAAACATTGAGAAACAAATAAGACGAATATGAACTTGATGGGAAAACATCAAATTATGACCTTTCACAGTCCCGAACATTATCAGATAAGAAAATATCTGGTCTGAAAAAGAAATTTTCTTTCACTTAAATTTAGATGTAGGAATATTAACACACGTGTATAGATTATTTTCATATGCTGAATTGGTTCTGGAAGCGAGGAGTTTTTTGCTAAAAAGTCTAGCCAAGTCCATCTTTTCATCCTGCAGAAATATTATTTAATTTTAGCCTTATGGCAGACTGTGCTAGTTGTAGTGCCACTATTAGATCTTTCTTTGGAACCTTGTGAGCTTGGTGGTGACAAAACTGATATCATATGAGTAACAGGATTAATAAAAGCTCGTTCACAATAGTGTTCAGAAAAGAAAAAGTCTCCATATACCCTCCCTACATGCATGACCCCCATGGGTTCAGTCCAATGGGTCTTCTTGTTTATCACAAAGATTTGTTAGGCATCCATGGAGGTAGAATCTAGTTTATATCCAAATAAATAGACGAAAAAACAAATGTTTGAACGGAACATATACACACCTTGACCTCATGGTTGAAGTAAGTACATAACTTTGTTTTCAGCTTGGAAAGCAAATGTTGGAAAGCAAAGGCAGTAAAAAGTACCGAAAACCAAACTGAGAAACTGGTTATTTAAGAATATCCAGGGGGTTCAAATTAGTCTACGGAGAAAGACAATACCCAAATTCTAGCAATTTTGAGTCGTCTCTAAGTAACAACGATATTTACTCTAAGTAACAACGATATTTAATGTTGTCAAATCCCCTGCAATGTAAAAATAAGTGGTATAAACACAGTTGCACCGATGAAAAGAAAAAGAAAAAGGGAATATGACGGAGTTTACTGCCTAAGATTCTTAAGAGTACTGTTAACCTGGTTTGTGAGAAAAGAACCCTTCACATTTAGGAGACAGGTTTCACTCGAGTAAGCTAATGCTAAGTACCACATGATTAGGATCGGCAGAAGCGCTAGTTAGTTAACAATAATAGAGGCGGTGTTCAGTACCAATAGTTATTAGTGGAGCACGTTAACAACATAGAATTTTGTTATTGTTGCCTTAAGAACAACAGAAAAATACCGAAAAACACAAATAATTAAATCAAATTACTTGTAAACCCATTTCCCACTTCTGATTAAGTGGATTTTATTCAATTTTAGATCATACTCCTGTTCAAACATTAATAGTACACATATATTCTATGCCTCAACAATATCAATCATCAATTCAAATAATGGGGAATTTCCAGTTTCTAGAAATAACTACAAACCTTGTTATGATGATGGTGTGAATTTATATGTTATTGAAATATATATGAGTAAAAAGTATCTGAAAAGATTGAAAGTTCAATTCTAAATACCTGCAACTGATTGCTAGATACAGAAAGACCTCCTCAGCAACCAATATGTCTTATTGAGACAATAAGATGCTCTTTTTGACTTCCCACATCCTCTGCTCCAACATCCCATTACCAATTTTCTTGCCTCCAAATTTGATTCATCACTTCCAACTCATTCAACCTATTCATGATTCAACTCTCACCCAATCACTATAACCAACGAATAACAATCAAAATAAAAACAAAACCCTAGTTTGGATCTATTAATTAAACTATGAAAATAATTATACCACCATAACAATTGAATAACCAATCAAAATAAAGACAAAACCCAAATTTGATCTATTAATTAGACTATCAAAATAATTAGGACCTGAATGGGTAATTCAACCTTTTGTTGAAGAAGGCTAATCCTTATTTTCTTCAGCTTTTTTCGAAAGCAGAAGAGAAATTCCAAAATCCTTCCATTCTATTACTTTCAGGTCTCCGTTTGAAGATATTATACTTCTTCTCTGATTCCCATACTTAGCAATGTAATTGAAGACTTCATCACGTCTTTCTGAATCACCGAAATTGAATTCAACAAAATGAATAATTTTGCGGAGGCAGAGGAATGGGAAAAGAACGGCAGAAGGAGAAAATCCCCAATCGCAAAGGTTGATAAATCAAAATTTTCTTAGTGTTAGATCGGGGAACATAGTTATTAACGAAGGCAGGAGAATCGGTAATGATTTAGGAACCAATAAATAAGGACGGTATTAAACAGGGTTTCATTTAACAATTCATTGGTTTACCTCCAACCTGGAAAACATGTATATAAATCACATACTGTTAAATACGGTTTCAATTAACATTTCTCTTTTTTGAGTGAAGGTTTTCAAGAAAATGAGTACGTATACCTGTAAGTGGGAGGATTCCTTTTTATGGTAAACACGGCAGTGATGATTTCCGTATATAAAACAAATCGACATTAACTTTGAAAATAACGTGCCTCTTTCGTAGCCGTATAATGACTACCCATCCGGAGCATCCCGACCTTCGGATCGGGTCTACATTAAACGTCGTCCATCTGATAGCTTTTGTCATCACGGAGACAAACACCATACCTTTTTATAACAATGATGAAATGCACGCTTTTAGGTTTGTTAACCGCACCCAAACGTGTACATTGTTGGTTCACAATAGTTAACCACAAGGTTAGCCATATGAGCATTTCATACCAACCATATTCTTCTTCACCATAACTAGTTCAAATGACTCAAATGAACTTACTGTTTGTTGACCATAATTAATGAACCCAGTTACCATAGGGAGCATATCGTGAATATCTATGAATAATTTTAAGTTTCTTTCTCTTGTTTAGTTAGAGAGTTGTTCAATTGCAAGGAAATGTTATGTACTACACAAGACACAATCGAAGTAAAAACGATTTGATTCACTCGAATCGGTTCATGAATTTTATAGCCACGGTTTGTAAGTTGCATTCCTTAGTCTTTATAAGTTTAAGTTCAAAAATCATCTTCAGATATATATAACCTTCTTAAGTTCGCACACTAGGTTCGCGGACTTAAGCAATCGGGCAGAGTTTACAAACTCCAGCAGAAAATCTCGGCAAAGACTTTCCGCCGGTTCGCGGACTGGGTTCGCGGACGCAACTAGTTTGTCAACTCCAGCATAATTTCTCGGGATGAGAAGTTCGGCAGTTCCCGGACTGAGTTCGCGGACTTGGCAACAAGCCATTCTTCCGGTTTCTCTTGATCAACAAAGTTCGCAAACTTTGGTTCAAGGGATAGGACTTATGCACATATGTGTTTCCACAACAATACTTATGTCCATCATTGGTTATGTAATCTAAACTCTCATTCCAACCATTGAAACATTCTTAGAGGACGTTATATAGTTATTACACTATTTCTCCTCAAAGAAATTTTCAAAGTGATTGAAACATATCATGACTTACGTCACTAGGTAAAGATAAACATGGTCGAAGCGAAACGCTTACCAACACATATTTCGAGATATAGATAGGCGAGGTATACTCGGCTCGAAATACCAAATGTGTATAATCTAAGTTTATATATAGCATACGACTTTTTGTCTCAAGAAGAAGGAGATAGAGTAGATAGACTTTTGAGTGACAGGTAAGTTCAAGTCTTCACATACCTTTTAGTGGAGAAGTTCCACCGGTTCCTTGAGTAGTTCTTCTTCTTGTATGATGAATCAACATGAAATCCTTGATCTCAACTACACTTTATATCCTAGTCCGAGACTTAGCTATAGTAGACTAGAAATCAAGACTTATAGTTTTGATCACTAACATTGACAAACATGCTTGAGATAGAAACGCATGCGAGTTCGACCGAGCAATGCTCTAACAATCTCCCCCTTTGTCAATTTTAGTGACAAAACTATTAATACATATGAAATGCAAATAAGATAAAGAAACTTTAGTAGCTTCTATTCCACATGTCTAATCTTCAACATTCCTCGAAATCTTCGTCACTTCCAAGTACTCCAATGATCCCAAAGGTTGTAAGTTTAGCATCATCGTTGTTGAAGATCCGTATCTATAACAATGAGAAAGCATCGGTCTCGATCATTGTTATACAGTGTCATAGTATTATTACACAGTGTCAAAGTACAATTGTATCACAACTTCAAAAATAATACTACGGTGATATGTATCACTCCCCCTTATTCAATACTCCATCTCACATGGAAACCACTCCCCCTACACAATGATCCGAAAACCATATGTATTTGTAGTGTGAACTACATATTAATTCTCCCTCTTTTTGTCAATATAAAGGTACAAGAACGAGATCATAATGAAATTTCCGTAAGGGACATTTCATGACTAAAACAAAATACACACCATCTAATTTAGATGCACTCATATAGCCGAAGCTAATAGCATTCATCAAGGAGTTTAAAGATACAAGATAACCCCTTTAAAATTCCACAGTCGCACACCCTTAAAGATATGACCATTAAGCACAAGTTCAAAAGAACTCTCCCCCATATGATGTCATTCCCAAGGGAACAAGAAGAGCGACCTTAATTTCAAAAGAAAAGAAGGATTTTGAAACAAAAATGACACTAACAAGATAAAAACAACTCTACAGAAACTGAACTGGAGTAAGCCTACTGGAGTTTCAAACTCAATTGCCCAAAAGATAGAGATAAGCATAGGGGCAAGAGTTATAAAAACGTTTTAATGAACCAAAACAACACCAATAGACTGCCGCAAGTGTTGAAACGTAGCAGTGTCTAATGGTTTGGTAAGAATATCAGCCAATTGTTGTTCGGATGGCACAAATTCCATACTTATGATACCATTTTCATAGAGATCACGAATAAAATGTTACCTTATGTCAATGCGCTTTGTTCTTGAGTGCTCAACGGGATTCTCAGTGATTCGAATCGCACTAGAGTTATCACAAAAGATCTTCATTATTCCAGTATCAACTCCACAATCAACTAGCATTTGTTTCATCCATAGAAGTTGAGTACAACATGATCCAGCAACAATATATTCTGCCTCACATGTAGACAGGGATTGAGAATTTTGCTTCTTGCTATGCCAAGCTACAAGATTCAGTCCTACATAGTAGAAACCCCCTGATGTACTTTTTCTGTCTTCTACACATCCTGCCCAATCAGCATCTGAATAAGCAGATAGATCAGTGTTAGTATCAAAAGTGTAAGATAAACCATACCCAGCAGTGTGATTAATATATCGAATGATCCTTTTTGCAGCTGCAAGATGAGATTCCTTTGGATTTTCCTGAAACCTGTCACAACAACCAACACTGAAAGAAATATCAGGTCTAGTAGCTGTAAGATACAAAAGGCTACCAATAATAGATAGATACAATTTTTGATCCTTTCTCATCTCTATGTAGTTTACCAATAATGGGCATAGGTGTTAATTTTGGGGAAGACTTATCCATACCGAACCTTGTCACAAGGTCTCGAGCATACTTCTCTTGGGATAAGTAAATTCCATACTTATGTTGTTGAATTTGTAATCCTAAGAAGAATTTTAATTCACCAACATTGCTCATTTCAAATTCTTTAGCAAGAGAGACTTGGAAGTCCTTTGCAAATTTTTCAGAAGTTGATCCATAGATAATATCATCTACATAGATTTGAGCAATAACCACATCTTTCCCACTCCATTTGGTAAACAAAGTTTTATCAGCTCCGCCTCTTGAAAAACCTTTCATAATGAGATAAGTGGTAAGTTTTTCAAACCAGTCTCTAGGTGCTTGTTTCAACCCATACAATGCCTTTTTGAGCTTTAACACATGATCTGGGAAATCTGGATTTTCAAACCCCTTAGCTTGAGCGACATAGACTTCCTCCTTTAAAATTTCGTTTAGGAACGCGGATTTTATATCCATTTGAAACAGCTTAACCTTAATAAAACAAGCATGAGCTAACAAAATACGAATGGACTCAAGGCGTGCCACAGGAGAAAAGGTCTCGTCAAAGTCAATCCCTTCAATCTGTGAATATCCTTGAGCGACAAGTCTAGCCTCAACAAATTACTTGTAAACCCATTTCCCACTTCTGATTAAGTGGATTTTATTCAATTTTAGATCATACTCCTGTTCAAACATTAATAGTACACATATATTCTATGCCTCAACAATATCAATCATCAATTCAAATAATGGGGAATTTCCAGTTTCTAGAAATAACTACGAACCTTGTTATGATGATGGTGTGAATTTATATGTTATTGAAATATATATGAGTAAAAAGTATCTGAAAAGATTGAAAGTTCAATTCTAAATACCTGCAACTGATTGCTAGATACAGAAAGACCTCCTCAACAACCAATATGTCTTATTGAGACAATAAGATGCTCTTTTTGACTTCCCACATCCTCTGCTCCAACATCCCATTACCAATTTTCTTGCCTCCAAATTTGATTCATCACTTCCAACTCATTCAACCTATTCATGATTCAACTCTCACCCAATCACTATAACCAACGAATAACAATCAAAATAAAAACAAAACCCTAGTTTGGATCTATTAATTAAACTATGAAAATAATTATACCACCATAACAATTGAATAACCAATCAAAATAAAGACAAAACCCAAATTTGATCTATTAGTTAGACTATCAAAATAATTAGGACCTGAATGGGTAATTCAACCTTTTGTTGAAGAAGGCTAATCCTTATTTTCTTCAGCTTTTTTCGAAAGCAGAAGAGAAATTCCAAAATCCTTCCATTCTATTACTTTCAGGTCTCCGTTTGAAGATATTATACTTCTTCTCTGATTCCCATACTTAGCAATGTAATTGAAGACTTCATCACGTCTTTCTGAATCACCGAAATTGAATTCAACATAATGAATAATTTTGCGGAGGCAGAGGAATGGGAAAAGAACGGCAGAAGGAGAAAATCCTCAATCGCAAAGGTTGATAAATCAAAATTTTCTTAGTGTTAGATCGGGGAACATAGTTATTAACGAAGGCAGGAGAATCGGTAATTATTTAGGAACCAATAAATAAGGACGGTATTAAACAGGGTTTCATTTAAAAATTCATTGGTTTACCTCCAACCTGGAAAACATGTATATAAATCACATACTGTTAAATACGGTTTCAATTAACATTTCTCTTTTTTGAGTGAAGGTTTTGAAGAAAATGAGTACGTATACATGTAAGTGGGAGGATTCCTTTTTATGGTAAACACGGCAGTGATGATTTCCGTATATAAAACAACAAAACTAGTGACAAAACTCCTAGGTGACCAAACTTGTGGTACAAAAAATCCAACCATATTATTTTTAGTAAATAAAAACTATTTGATTAAAATGTAGCACAAAAACTCCATGTCAAATAACAATGAGTAAATTTAGTTTTTATTATTTTTTAAAAATCCAAACATACCCTTTTTATCTTCATTTCTTCTTCTTCTTCTTCTTCTTCTCTCTTTTCTTTTTTCTTCTTTCTTCCGCCTCCTTCTCCCCACCATCATCACCACCAGCAGCAACAAATAGCTCCGCGAAAACCAGAAGCAACACCTCTGTTACCACCATCAGCAACACCTTTGTCTCCTCCGTCTCCTCCACGAACAGATCCGTTTCTTTTTCTTCTATTTTTATGTTCAGATCTATCACCTCATTTTCGTTCCGCACCACCACCAAATCGACGACCATTTCCAAGACCACCATCACCTCCTCCTTAACTTCTTTAGGGTTTATTTATTCCTCCGTCAACACCATATCACTGTAGAACTTAGAGTTCCAAATCACTTGAAATAGAAGAAGAAAAAGAGGAATTGGATGTCAGTAAAATAACAACAAATCAACATATTGTTTGGCGAATTGGGAATCTGGTGCTCATCTCTTCGTCCATTGATTCAATTCTTCAATAGTGGTTGTACAACCACAAACCATGACTTCAATCTGGTACTAATTTCCTACTTGATTTCATACAAGTTGTTGTTGAATTATAATTTTATATGAGTTTCTGTTGAATCCATTTGATTTTTTTTTTGAAATTGAGATAAAATTTTGGTCATCTTTGTTAAATCTGTCATTGGGTTTATATTTTTATGATGGTTTGGACCCGATTTTGGTTTTTTTTGGGTTGAACTGATTTTACATTCCAATGAATTTTAGATCTGAATTTGAAGTCATGATTTTTTCAGTTTGATTGATTCGTTGTGTTTAATGATAATTTTAGCTCAAGCACTTACAAGAGATGATGTTTGGGATGTAAACATATACACCAACACAATAGTTCTCTGAAAGTGTTGGAAAAGGCAAATTAAAACACTCATGAGTAAATTTTTGATGAAACCAATTTCGGTTTCATCTAATTTTGGTGAAAGCGATTTTGATTTCATGTAATTTTATTTTAATTTTTATAGGTGAAACTAACTTTGTTTCATTTTTTTCATCTGCATCAAAAATGTATTCCTTTGTCATTGTCGTGTGTAGCTTAATCAAAAGACTCATAAGTGATTTAGGTATAAATGAGAATCCGTTACATGGATTATATACATGTTATTTTTTTACTTCTAATTCGCGATCTTGGTGGTGCAAAAGTTATCTTTTTACATGTAATGGTTGAATACGTTGTATGAGGAAGCAAGTCAAGTTGCTAACGACGTTGTCCGAAATATAAGAACAGCGGCTTCCTTTAGGTGATGGCTTTGGGTAAAAAGAAATGTGAAAGTCCAGTTTAAGCTGGTATAAGGCTTGGACTAATTTGTGGGATTGCATTTGATTAATGAGAGCTCGATTTGTGGAGCTTGGAAGGATATAATTTTTTTTAAGGGTTCCCTCTATAGCTCTCAAAACCGTTCACTGAGATATTATTTATTATATAAAGTTCTTGGAACTATTAAGAATGGTACACATTTATTTAGTTATTCATTTCCACAGTTTGTGTTTCACATGGGAAGTTTATAATTGAAGTGGACCTAAAATTTTCACATTCTTTCTGTCTGGATTGTTGAGTACTTACATATCAAGTGGTACTACAGGGCTGCAGGTTGCTTTCCACAAACAACAATGAATTGCCCAAGAAGCTTAATTGTTATACAACGTTTTCATAGAAACCTGGAAAAAAAGGTATCACCTGGACTACCTTTGAATTCTTCATAATATATTTAATATCTTTCTTTTTCTTATTTATTTTTGGTACAACCTATTTTGTCGACGAAACCAGTATTGTTGGCAAATTTATGGGATTGTTCTCATTGAAACTCAACTGTTTGTTGCTTTCATTTCGTCAATTTTGTATCAAGCAATACTGGTCGGTTTACTTTTTGTAGACGAAACCAATTATTGGTGGTACTATGATTTATGATGAAACAAGTTTTGGTGAAACCGTTGTTGGTGGATTGATTTTTCTAATAGTAGATGAATTTTGAACTGAAGTTTGTCTAAGTACTTTAGTCTAAAATGTTGAGATCAATGAAGTGTGCATTACTGTCTCTTAGTGAGGTCCATTTTATGGGCTAACTTTTTAATTGAAGTCCATGCCAGTTAAAGAACTGGTTAAGGAAAGTGTACAAGTTGTTTGGTTGTGCAATTATTGAAAACTTAAGTTGCGTTTCCACAGTTAACTTAGCAGTTGACATTATGTGGTTTGTTAATGTTGAGCTGCCATGCATACATTTCAAAGTCATATTTTGCAGTTCAATCTGATAGTTATCATCTATGGTTAGAGTGGTTAGACTAGGTGCCCCTGTTGAACTTGAAAACTTGTATAAGTACCACAGTGTGGCCCTCTTTTGACTCCTGCACCGACACTTGTGTGCAGCGTAAGTGAAGGAGGCATCTCCCTAAAACATGCTCTTTTTAATTTCCGAGTACCTACTTGAGATGATTTGAGCATATCGAAAGAGAAAATTAACTATTATATTCTTGTTGGCCAATATTCTTATATCTTATTACTGATATGTTGGAACTGCTTGTGTTTGATTCAGGGTGTTAGGTACTCAGTCAGACTCATCAAATTGATCCTAGAAAGGAGAGAAAGATGGAGACATTAAGGACTGCTCTTGGGATGAATAAAGTTGATGAAACTTCTTTACTACAGGAAGAAGGGAAACAGGAAACTGTTCTGGAAACAGTGGAATATGATTCTGAAATTAGGTGAAGGAGAGGGTCCAAAAGAAGGTTTAGTAGAGAAAAATGATGGCTAGAATTGAAATGGGAAGAAATTGCAGGTGGTGAATTGGATTGTGGAGCTGATTAGAGTCAGCTAGGAGATGTTGCTGCCGCTGCTTTCAGATTGGCAGTGTGCAAGTGTAGCTGCTGGTATTGTTGATATGGTTATTGCAGTGATGGGTTTGATATGGTTATTGCAGTGACAGGGTCTTGTGACGAGTTTCATTTGATGCTGCTAGTAAGCTCCGGTTGCAGCTGAAGTTAATATTATAGAGAAGGTGGTACTGGTGTTGGCTTTGAGTTGGTTCTCTATGAAGAATGGTTTGAGCTGATGCTTGAGAATGGTTTTTAAGTACAGTTGCAGGTTGAGAGTGTAGAGAAGAACTGAGATGCCTATGTTGGTGGTGATTATGAACTGCAGCTGGTGATAATCAGAATCCATGGAGGAACTGGTGTTGCTCTGGTTGAATTAATATGGATATTGCAGGTCCAGTTGAAGATCAAACTGAGCCTGAGATGGAGCATTTGTGGTGTTCAGGTATGAGCTTGAACTAAAATGCAAGGCAATAATGCAGTGGGTATGGGATTTGAAGTGAATTTGTAGTTGCAGGTGCAATGAAGTGCTGCAATACAATGAGGAATTGCCTGTAAACCTAGATGGAAAGATATACCAGGTGAAGCTGAGTAATGGGTCTTGAGACATAACTGGTGGTATTGCTGTTGAAGCGCAGAAACCAATTATGGTTTCATCTTATTTATGATGAAACCAAAATCGGTTTCATCGTATTTCAACAATGTATTTCTATCCATGAAGATGTATAATACCTCTTAAAAAATTTCTTGCAGGTGATTTCTCACGAAACCAAGATGAAACCAAAATCGGTTTCATCGTATTTATGATGAAACCAAAATTGGTTTCATCGTATTTTTGGGAGGTGGTGGTGGTGGGCGGTTGTGGTGCTGGTTTTGGTTGGCAGTGGTCGACAGTGGTGGTGCTGGATGGTAGGGTGGCTGGTATTGGTGGTGCAATTACGTAGTATCGGTGGTGGTGGTGGTGGTCGGAGGTGGTGGCGGTGGTGGTCGACAATGGTGGTGCTGGATGGTAGGGTGGCTGGCAGTGGTGGTGCAATTGCGCAGTATCGCTGGCGGCGGAGCGATGGTGGTCGGTGGCGGCGGTGGCGGTGGTCGGTGGCGGCGGCGGCGGTGGTGGTCGGTGGTGGCAGCGGTGGTGGCGGCGGCGGGCGGAGCGATGGTGGTCGGTGGCGGCGGTGGTGGTCGGTGGAGGCGACAGAGGTGGTGGTCGGAGGTGGCGGCGGTGGTCGGTGGCGGCGGTGGCGGAAGGTGGCGTTGGCGGTGGTCGGAGGTGGTGGCGGTGGCGGCGGTGGTCGGAAGTGGTGGCGGTGGTTATCGGTGGCGGCGGTGCTTATTGGTGGTTGTTTATTTCTTATTGGGGGTGACAATATAATAAGAATTAAAGTGTGGTTGATTTTTGTTTTTGTTGGTTGATTTAAACTAGAAGGGTAATATAGACAGTTTATATTAAATGGGGTTTTTGTTAACAATTTGTTTTGTTGGAGTTTTTGTATATGGATAGTGACACCTTTGGGGTTATAACTCGCGGACCGATAAAACAAATCGACATTAACTTTGAAAATAACGTGCCTCTTTCGTAGCCGTATAATGACTGCCCCATCCGGAGCATCCCGACCTTCGGATCGGGTCTACATTAAACGTCGTCCATCTGATAGCTTTTGTCATCACGGAGACAAACACCATACCTTTTTATAACAATGATGAAATGCACGCTTCAAGGTTTGTTAACCGCACCCAAACGTGTACATTGTTGGTTCAACAATAGTTAACCAAAAGGTTAGCCATATGAGCATTTCATACCAACCGTATTCTTCTTCACCATAACTAGTTCAAATGACTCAAATGAACTAGTTAGAGAGTTGTTCAATTGCAAGGAAATCTTATGTACTACACAAGACACAATCGAAGTAAAAACGATTTGATTCACTCGAATCGGTTCATGAATTTTATAGCCACGGTTTGTAAGTTGCATCCCTTAGTCTTTATAAGTTTAAGTTCAAAAATCATCTTCAGATATGTATAACCTTCTTAAGTTCGCACACTAGGTTCACGGACTTAAGCAATCGGGCAGAGTTTACAAACTCCAGCAGAAAATCTCGGCAAAGACTTTCCGCCGGTTCGCGGACTGGGTTCGCGGACGCAACTAGTTTGTCAACTCCAGCATAATTTCTCGGGATGAGAAGTTCGGCAGTTCCCGGACTGAGTTCGCGGACTTGGCAACAACCCATTCTTACGGTTTCTCTTGATCAACAAAGTTCGCAAACTTTGGTTCAAGGGATAGGACTTATGCACATATGTGTTTCCACAACAATACTTATGTCCATCATTGGTTATGTAATCTAAACTCTCATTCCAACCATTGAAACATTCTTAGAGGACGTTATATAGTTGTTACACTATTTCTCCTCAAAGAAATTTTCAAAGTGATTGAAACATATCATGACTTACGTCACTAGGTAAAGATAAACATGGTCGAAGCGAAACGCTTACCAACACATATTTCGAGATATAGATAGGTGAGGTATACTCGGCTCGAAATACCAAATGTGTATAATCTAAGTCTATATATAGCATACGACTTTTTGTCTCAAGAAGTAGGAGATAGAGTAGATATACTTTTGAGTGACAGGTAAGTTCAAGTCTTCACATACCTTTTAGTCGAGAAGTTCCACCGGTTCCTTGAGTAGTTCTTCTTCTTGTATGATGAATCACCATGAAATCCTTGAGCTCAACTACATTTTATATCCTAGTCTGAGACTTAGCTATAGTAGACTAGAAATCAAGACTTATAGTTTTGATCACTAACATTGACAAACATGCTTGAGATAGAAACGCATGCGAGTTCGACCGAGCAATGCTCTAACAATCTCCCCCTTTGTCAATTTTAGTGACAAAACTATCAATACATATGGAATGCAAAAAAGATAAAGAAACTTTAGTAGCTTCCATTCCACATGTCTAATCTTCAACATTCCTCGAAATGTTCGTCACTTCCAAGTACTCCAATGATCCCAAAGGTTGTAAGTTTAGCATCACCGTTGTTGAAGATCCGTAGCTATAACAATGAGAAAGCATCGGTCTCGATCATTGTTATACAGTGTCATAGTATTATTACACAGTGTCAAAGTCCAATTGTATCACAACTTCAAAAATAATACTACGGTGATATGTATCACTCCCCCTTATTCAATACTCCATCTCACATGGAAACCACTCCCCCCTACACAATGATCCGAAAACCATATGTATTTGTAGTGTGAACTACATATTAATTCTCCCTCTTTTTGTCAATAAAATTGGTAAAGGTACAAGAACGGGATCATAATGAAATTTCCGCAAGGGACATTTCATGACTAAAAGAAAATACACACCATCTAATTTAGATTCAATCATATAGCCGAAGCTAATAGCATTCATCAAGGAGTTTAAAGATACAAGATAACCCCTTTAAAATTCCACAGCCGCACACCCTTAAAGATATGACCATTAAGCACAAGTTTAAAAGAACTCTCCCCATATGATGTCATTCCCAAGGGAACAAGAAGAGCGACCTTAATTTCAAAAGAAAAGAAGGATTTTGAAACAAAAATGACACTAACAAGACAAAAACAACTCTACAGAAACTGAACTGGAGTAAGCCTACTGGAGTTTCAAACTCAATTGCCCAAAAGATAGAGATAAGCATAGGGGCAAGAGTTATAAAAACGTTTTAATGAACCAAAACAACACCAATAGACTGCCGCAAGTGTTGAAACGTAGCAGTGTCTAATGGTTTGGTAAGAATATCAGCCAATTGTTGTTCGGAAGGCAAAAATTCCATACTTATGATACCATTTTCATAGAGATCACGAATAAAATGTTACCTTATGTCAATGTGCTTTGTTCTTGAGTTCTCAACGGGATTCTCAGTGATTCGAATCGCACTAGAGTTATCACAAAAGATCTTCATTATTCCAGTATCAACTCCACAATCAGCTAACATTTGTTTCATCCATAGAAGTTGAGTACAACATGATCCAGCAACAATATATTCTGCCTCACATGTAGACAGGGATTGAGAATTTTGCTTCTTGCTATGCCAAGCTACAAGATTCAGTCCTACATAGTAGAAACCCCCTGATGTACTTTTTCTGTCTTCTACACATCCTGCCCAATCAGCATCTGAATAAGCAGATAGATCAGTGTTAGTATCAAAAGTGTAAGATAAACCATACCCAGCAGTGTGATTAATATATCGAATGATCCTTTTTGCAGCTGCAAGATGAGATTCCTTTGGATTTTCCTGAAACCTGTCACAACAACCAACACTGAAAGAAATATCAGATCTAGTAGCTGTAAGATACAAAAGGCTACCAATAATAGATCGATACAACTTGTGATCCTTTCTCATCTCTATGTAGTTTACCAATAATGGGCATATGTGTTAATTTTGGGGAAGACTTATCCAGACTGAGCCTTGTCACAAGGTCTCGAGCATACTTCTCTTGGGATAAGTAAATTCCATCCTTATGTTGTTGAATTTGTAATACTAAGAAGAATTTTAATTCACCAACATTGCTCATTTCAAATTCTTTAGCAAGAGAGACTTGGAAGTCCTTTGCAAATTTTTTAGAAGTTGATCCATAGATAATATCATCTACATATATTTGAGCAATAACCACATATTTCCCACTCCATTTGGTAAACAAAGTTTTATCAGCTCCGCCTCTTGAAAAACCTTTCATAATGAGAGAAGTGGTAAGTTTTTAAAACCAGGCTCTAGGTGCTTGTTTCAACCCATACAATGCCTTTTTGAGCTTTAACACGTGATCTGGGAAATCAGGATTTTCAAACCCCTTAGGTTGAGCGACATAGACTTCCTCCTTTAAAATTTCGTTTAGGAACGCGGATTTTATATCCATTTGAAACATCTTAACCTTAAGAAAACAAGCATGAGCTAACAAAATACGAATGGACTCAATGCGTGCCATAGGAGAAAAGGTCTCGTCAAAGTCAATCCCTTCAATCTGTGAATATCCTTGAGCGACAAGTCTAGCTTTGTTTCTGACAATCGTGCCAAATTCATCAGACCTATTCTTGAATATCCATTTGGTACCAACAATATTGACTTTGGAGGGACAAGGTACAAGTTCCCACACATCTTGTCTTTGAAACTGATTTAACTCTTCATGCATTGGATTCACCCAAAAGGGATCATTCATAACTTTATCAATATTCCTTGGTTCTACTTGTGAAAGATAACAACCAAAATTGCACATATTTTGAAGTTGTCCTCTTGTTTTGGTTGTAGAATCTCTTCCTCCAATAATACTGTTGGGATCATGATTCCTTTGAACCCAGAGATGTCGTGGAGGGACACGTTCTTGTTCGTCAGGAATGGATTGATCAGTGTTATTCTCCTCGTCACTAGAAATGTCAGGATCAGTAACCGTTGGGATAACTTCAACTGATTCTGGAATTTCTTTGACTTTATCAATTGTCTCGGTTGGAGGCAATTCAGCAGGAGGATTATCATGACGAAAGTTATTAATGTCGTTGATGATAACATTAGTAGATTCCATCATGACTTGTGTTCTGAGGTTAAACACTCGAAAACCACGACTATCAGAAGCATAGCCAAGAAAGATACCTTCATCACTTTTGGTGTCGAATTTCCCTTTCTGTTCTCGATCTTTCAGAATATAGCACTTACTTCCAAACACCCTGAGATAGTGTAGGTTGGTTTTCCTTCCATACCACAACTCATAAGGAGTGTTAAGGGTTTTAGACCGTAAATACACATGGTTGATCAAGTAACATGCTATAAAAACAGCTTCTCCCCAAAATCTTAATGGCAAGTTTTTGTTATGGAGTATTACCCTGGCCATTTCCTGAATATTCCTATTCTTTCTTTCAGCAACTCCATTAGCTTGAGGAGTGATAGGTGGTGAGCATTGTTGAATGATTCCCAGTTCGTCACAGAATTCAAATACTTTGGTGTCTTTGAATTCAGTTCCACGATCGCTTCTAATTTTCTTTAGTTTGCGACCTTGTTCGTTCTGGATCCTTTTAACAATAATCTTGAATTCACCAAGAGTTTCATTCTTATGAGATAGAAATGCAACCCAAGTGAATCTGGTGTAACCATCTACCATAACTAAAGCATACTTCTTACCGGCAACAGTTGGTTGTTGAATTGGTCCGAAGAGATCCATATGAATTAAATCAAGTGGAGCTTTAGTGAGAATATCTCGAGATGATTTGTGGTGAACTTTCGTTTGCTTACCCTTTTGACAGGCACCACATACACCTTTAATCTTTGCATTGATTTTGGGAATGCCTCTAACAAGTTATTTGTTAATGATCTTAGTTAGAAGACGATAATTGATGTGACCAAAACGCTCATGCCAAATATGTGTAGATTCCACCTTAGTCAAATTGCAATGGTTGCTAAACTGAGTATCAAGTAGATAACAGTTGTTTTTACCACGAGTTCCTTGAAAGATTACTTTCCCAATTTTGTCTACAATGTCACATCCATTTGCATTGAAGACAACTCGATGGCCTTTGTCACAAATTTGACTAATAGAAAGAAGATTAGCAGTCATACCTTTTACGTATACTACATCATGGATTTCTGAAACACCGGGCAACTTGATCGTTCCCTTCTTGCTGATGTAGCAACAACTCCCATCTCCAAACGTTACAAGACCTCCTTCATAGTCAATAGAAGAAACAAACCATGTGATATCACTTGTCATATGTATACTACAACCACTATCAAGAAACCATTGAAAAGGAGACGTAGATCTTAAACCAAAGGAACCCATACTATTAGTACTTCTCTGTTTAGAGTTTCCTGATAGTTTTGTATGTCCTTTCAGAGTATCAAAAATTTGTTTAGTTTTCTTACAAAGATTACTTGCAACATTCAGACTCTTTTGAAACGACATACAAACCTGTTGAAGGTGATTGGAAGAACCACAACAACAATACGGGCCAAAATCTTGAAGTTTGTCTGAGTGGTTCCTAGTCATATAAGTTTTCACAACAACCGGTCGTTGATTACCATCTGATTTACGACTATTCTTTAAAGAGGAACAACTGGAGTTTCTCAGATTCACCAAGGGACTATTACCAAATATCAAATCCTTAAGAATTGCAATTTCTGCAACAAGACCAGAGTTGATCCGGATTTGTTCATCCAACCCTTTTTGAAGAGTAACCAGTTTACCAGACTTTTTTCTACGGTTGGTTTTTAAACCTGGTGAAGCGTCAATTGAGACTTTATGGTCCATATAGTCAGATCGCTACAAACACAGACTTTTGAGGTCTTGAACGTGTTTGCCAAATTTGATACCAATTAAAAAAGCGGGGGTCTAACAACACCACCCAATATTTCGCTTAGCAATCTGTATGGACAAACTCGAATATACTTTTAAGAGAATCAACAGGACTCAATCAATTAAAAGTACATCAACGAGTTTATATCTCTCTCTCTTGATTTGATTTCCTCAAACAGAAACTGCGAGTACTAATCAAATACAAGGAATAACTTGGATGGTACCAAAGACCAATATCCAAGGATCAATCAATGACAATCAACAACCAAAGGTTGGATTACTCTAATTGATGATATAACGCACAACCTGTATTATTTCAATTATAAAGATAAAACAATATAATACGGAAACTGAAATAACACAGACACCAGAAATTTTGTTAACGAGGAAACCGCAAATGCAGAAAAACCCCGGGACCTAATCTAGATTGAAAACACACTGTATTAAGCCGCTGCAGACACTAGCCTACTCCAAGCTAACTTCGGACTGGACTGTAGTTGAACCCCAATCAGTCTCCCACTGATCCAAGGTACAATTGTACTCCCTACGCCTCTGATCCCAGCAGGATACTGCGCACTTGATTCCCTTAGTTGATCTCACCCACAACTAAGAGTTTCTACGACCCAAAATCGCAGGCTTTGACAATAAACAAATCTGTCTCCCATAGACAAGTCTATCAAATGATCAATATGTCTCCCACTGAAAAACCCTAAAGTTTTTGTTTCGTCTTTTGATAATAATCAAGGTGAACAGGAACCAATTGATAATCCGGTCTCATATTCCCGAAGAACGGCCTAGATAAATCAATCAACTCACAAAAATCTTAATCGCATGGTAGCGAAAGAAGATGTTGCGGAATCACAAACAATGAGACGAAGATGTTTGTGACTACTTTTTATATCTTGCCTATCGGAGATATCAATCTCAAGCCAATCAATCTGATTGTACTCGTACGATAAAAGATGCAAGATCAGTTCACACAACTACGATAAAAGTAGTATCGGACAATCCCAATGAAGTCTTTAAGTCATTAACCTGGTTTTAGAAGAAGAAAACCAAAGGTTAAAGGAGAAACGACTCTAGCACGCAAACTAGTCACACGTGAAATGTGGGGATTAGTTTTGCAAAGTTGCTAGATGTCCCCTTATATAGTCTTTCAAATCAGAGTTTCGCCTTGGTCACAAAGCAAACAATATCCACCGTTAGATGAAAACCTGATTTAGATTCAAGCTAATATTTCTCAACCGTTATATCGAAAACTTAGCTTGTTATACACAAACAAAATGCACGCTTCTAGGTTTGTTAACCGTACCCAAACGTGTACATTTTTGGTTCAACAATAGTTAACCAAAAGGTTAGCCATATGATCATTTCATACCAACCATATTCTTCTTCATCATAACTAGTTCAAATGATTCAAATTAACTAGTTAGAGAGTTGTTCAATTGCAAGGAAACCTTATGTACTACACAAGACACAATTGAAGCAAAGATGATTTGATTCACTCGAATCAGTTCATGAACTTTATAGGCACGGTTTGAAAATTGCATTCCTTAGTCTTTATAAGTTTAAGTTCAGAAATCATCATCAGATATATAACCTTCTTAAGTTCACACACTAGGTTCGCGGACTTAAGCAACCGGGCAGAGTTTACAAACTCTAGCAGAAAATCTCGGCAAATACTTTCCGCCGGTTCGCGGACGCAGCTAGTTTGTCAAATCCATAAGAATTTCTCGGGATGAGAAGTTCGGAAGTTCACGGACTTGGAAACAAGCCATTCTTCTCGTTTCTCTTGATCAACAAAGTTCGCAAACTTTGGTTCAAGGGATAGGACTTATGCACACATGTGTTTCCACAACAATACTTATGTCCATCATTGGTTATGTAATCTAAACTCTCATTCCAACCATTGAAACATTCTTAGAGTACGTTATATAGTTGTTAAACTATTTCTCGTCAAAACAATTTTCAAAGTGATTGAAACATATCATGACTTACGTCACTAGGTAAAGATAAACATGGTCGAAGTGAAACGCTTACCAACACATATTTCGATATAAAGATAGGCGAGGTATACTCGGATCGAAATACCAAATGTGTATAATCTAAGTCTATATATAACATACGACTTTTTGTCTCAAGAAGTAGGAGATAGAGTAGATAGACTTTTGAGTGACAGATAAGTTCAAGTCTTCACATACCTTTTTGTCGAGAAGTTCCACCGGTTCCTTGAGTAGTTCTTCTTCTTGTATAATGAATCACCATGAATTCCTTGAGCTCAACTACACTTTCTATCCTAGTCCGAGACTTAGCTATAATAGACTAGAAATCAAGACTTATAGTTTTGATCACTAACATTGACAAACATGCTTGAGATAGCAACGCATGCGAGTTCGACCGAGCAATGCTCTAACACAAGGCTATAAGAAGTACTCCAAGAAGCGACAACATCTCCGTTGTCTTTTCGCATTTTAAGGGAGCATATCCCTGCGAAATGCCCGGTACCTACGTTTCAGGCGTACAATGGTACCTCAGATCCCGCAGCTCACCTACATTACTATACTCGTTTCCTTTCCCATTGGGAAAATATGAGATAGTACTTTGTAGGTACTTTCCCGTAAGCTTAACAAGATCAACATTGGCATGGTATGACAATTTACCAGCAAACTCAATTGACTCTTTTGAGCAATTGTCTACGGTGTTCTTGGAGACATACATGTACAACAAGTCAATAAAGTCAGGGTTAAATAGGCTATTTGCATTAGCCATCGGACCCAGGGAGACATTGATACAATACACAGACAGGTGGCAAAAGACGTGCCAAGCAATAGTAAAGGTCAATCCAGAAATTAGCATTAATTTCTATAAATACGGGCTTGACAGAACTTCAACTATCTTCGTTGAGATTCACAACATAGCTATGGATTTAGAAGGGTAGCT
Source organism: Papaver somniferum (assembly GCF_003573695.1). NCBI lineage: Eukaryota > Viridiplantae > Streptophyta > Magnoliopsida > Ranunculales > Papaveraceae > Papaver > Papaver somniferum. The sequence goes on from NC_039359.1 coordinate 3,144,634, forward strand.
TCGGGTTGTTCAGGATCGTTACATCAGGCTCGAGGAGATACAAAAGGACAACCCAAGGGAACAAACAAAAGCAGCACCGGCTGCGCAGCGTACAAACTCTCTGGAACCAATTCCGGAGGTACCTAAGCGACAAAATGAAGCCGGGGGCAGAACCAGATCTCGAGACAAAAGATCACATTACGGAGATGGCAAAGGAAGGGGAAAAGGCAGAGAAGAGTTCGTAGATAAAATCTACACAAATCTAAACACCACGTTCTCCCACATTTTAAGCAAGGAAGGAGCACAGCCAGGTTTTCCTTACCCTAACACTAGGGGAAAGAAATCTGACAAAACAAAGAATGTTAAGGAGTATTGTGAGTGCCACCAGTACTACGGGCATACAATGGACACGTGTTACCACCTGAGGAACACGATTCAAAGATTCATCGATGAAGGAAAATTCACGGAGTACGTACAGGTGCAACCTGCTGATACTGAGATAGCCCCCCAAGAAAAGGGTGAAGCTACCACAGGACAACAAATACATCAACATGATCACCTTCTCTAACGGGGGGTAAGAGGAGTTACTCGAAGATATCCTTGAATTGGCTCGAAACAGGAGAAAGTTGGAAAGCCATGAAATCTTCAAACTAAGTGGACCACCAACTAACACTTGGGAAGAATGGATGGCTACGCCATTAACATTCCCAACAAGAGACGTCAACCAAGAGGTTGAGATGCACAACAACCCTTTGGTGATCACCCTTCCAATTCACGCATGGAACGTTACGAAGGTCCTCATTGATGAGGGTGGCTCGTTAAATGTGTTGTTCTATGAACCGTACCTACATATGGGGTTAACAACCAAGCAAATGGATTCATCCACTTGCACAATCTATGGTTTCAATGGAGCGGTTTCAAGACCAAGAGGAGAAGTTGTTTTACAGGTACGAGCAGGACCTTTGGTGACAAACACTAGATTCTGTGTTGTGGATGCACCTTCGCTATACAACGTCATTATGGGACGGCTATGGCTCCATCGCTTACGAGGAACAACTTCAACTTATCATCAGTATCTCCATTTCCCCACACCCATGGGAGAAATGGAAATCAAAGGGGATCAACAAGATGCAAGGCTATGCAACTTGGCGGAGGTCATACTTAACGAAGAAAGAGTCGTTGCACAACAACACGAAAGGAAAAGACGAAAAGCAAATACTAAAGAAGTGAAGGACGGAACCTTCTTGGTTCCCGAAGCCTCCTCGGTCCCGGATGCAAGCACCTCCGCTACCCAGGAGCCAACGTTTCTGCCAAATGACAATTGCATAAAAGCGCTCCTCAACGACCTCAGAAGAAAAGCCTGTCACCGGTAGAACCAACAAAGAAAATCAACATCGGAACGGAGGCAGAACCAAGGATGATCAGAATCGGAACATTACTAGAAGAGGATGAGGAGACGCAACTACAAAGGCTACTAAAATTTGCATCATTCAAGCAGCGTATCCGCAAGGTGGCAGATATCTACCAGGAAGCAGTGAAGAAGGAATTGGAAAATCTTCTAGCAGCAGGATTCGTACGAGAAGTTAAGTATCCCACATGGATATATAATATGGTGATAGTACCTAAGAAGTACTAGGCGTGCGCATCTGCATCGACTTTAGCAATCTTAACAAAGCATGCCCCAAGGATAGCTATCCGCTACCCAATATTGACCAACTGGTCAATGCAACCGAAGGACACCAGAGACTGTCCTTTATGAATGGTTACTCGGGTTACAACCAAATCGCCCTTGGAGAAGAAGATCATGAGCATACTGCGTTCTTTACCCTACGAGGCTTGTATTGTTATACAAGGATGCCTTTTGGACTAAAGAACGCGGGGGAAACATACCATCGATTGGTGGACAAAATCTTTAAACCATGGATAGGCAAGATATTGGAGGTCTATGTAGACGACATGCTCGTCAAAACAAAGAGGCGAAAAATCATTTGTCGGACCTAAGGAGATATTCGAAGCCATGAGAAGCTTTCACATGAAAGTAAACCCGGAGAAGTGTGTGTTCGGAGTTGCCTCAGGAAAATTCCTAGGGTACTTGGTGACAAAGCGAGGAATAGAAGTGGACCCTGAAAGGGACAGAGCAATAATGGAAATGCCATATCCACAAACACTAAAAGGAGTACAGAAGATGAATGGAATCTTAGCCTCCATGGGAAAATTTATAGCAAGATCGTCTGATAAATGCAAAACATTCTTCGACACACTAAAGAAAGGAAACAGGTTCGTATGGACTGAGGAATGCGAACAAGCTTTCCAAAAAATCAAAGAATACATGGCTTCAGTACCCATCTTATAGAAGCCATAGCCAGGTGAGATACTCACCCTATACTTAGCAGCAACAAGCTATGTTGTGAGCGCAGTATTGGTACGAGACCAGGGGCAAGGAGAAAAACCCATCTACTACATCATCAAAAGACTCAGTGTAGCGGAGCGTAACTAAACCAAGCTGGAACAACTTATATATGCCTCAGTGATTGCAACTCAAAAACTAAGGATATATTTTGACGCACACACCATCCGACTCTTCACATCAGATTGGCCAGATCCTCGATAGCATGGAGAAAATCGGAAGAGTGCCAAAATGGAATGCCATGATTAAAAAATTCCATATAATCTTCGAAACCAGGAAAGCTGAGAAATCACAAATATTGGCAGATTTCCTAGCAGACCTGCCTCTCAGTGACGAAGCAGAAATAGACAACATCCCAGGAATGGAAGAATATAAGCAAGAACCCGAAGACCTGCTGGAACCTCAGAATTCATGAAGGTGGGAAATATTTGTAGATGGATCCTCCAATGAAGAAGGCGCAGGCATAGGGATTGTAATAACAACCCCTAGCGATCGACTAATCTACGCACTCAGGTTAGAATTCGAACAATACACCAACAACATCACAGAATAGGAAGCATGTAGGGGTTAAATATAGCACCTATAGGTATCGTGCGAAGGAATGCTATTGTAAGGAGGCGAACGTACTCGCAGGTAACATATCCCAGATGACGGAATCAATGACGTCACAAAGTCACGAGTAAAGTGTGGAAGCTGTGCGAGGTTAAAGAGTTCGTGCGAGAAGACCCAATGTAAACGTGCAAGGGTATCGCATGTAAGATCCGAAAATTGGGGCTTTATTAGCTGTCCTCCACTATGTAAACTCCCATATATAGGACCAGCCACCATTTTATAGGGGGGGGGGATCTTTTGGAGAGTTGAGATGGAACTTTTAGGAGAGAGAAATTAATTTGTTCTCCAAGTTAGGGTTTCATCTCATATCTTTGTATTGTTTTCTAAACTTAATAAAATTCTTTTAAGTGTTCTTCATAATGAATTCTTAGTTTGTTCTATAGATTATCCAAGGGTGTGGAAGTGGAATTTTCCGCTACTACATTTTGGCGCTAGAATACAACTCGGAAGTGGGATTGTACCTGTTTGTGAAAATTTTAAGTAGATTTTTTTGCAAAAAGTTCTTATTATCTTTATTTTTGTGAAAGGGTTCGGTTGTTTTCTCGGAATTTCGACATTTGGATTCATTGATTTAAAACGTAGTTTCGTATAACGAGGAAATTTTGGGGTTGCTAAGTTTATGAGAAAAATATTATTTCAGGAACACAAAATGGTGAGACAAGCATCTACATGAGCAAGTGTAACACCAGTTAGGAGGAGCAGAAGTATTGCAGGTAGAAGAAGAGGAGAAATCGCAGAGACATCAAGAATGGGAGAAAGGAACAACAAGTCTCAAGCGATCCGATCTCAGATCCAACAGGAAGAAAGGGAGAACGATCAAAGAAATTACGATGAAGTAAACGTTCATACTACGGATACAGATACCACAGAAGAAAATGAAGAGAGAACACAGGAGCAAGGAGCAGTAGGAGAAAATGAGGACAACATGACCATTGGAGAGCTAAGGCAACGATTGGCAAACGAAAGAAAAAGAGAAGAGGAACTACGTGCGAACTTGACACGACAAAATGATGAACTAAGAGTGGAGAATCAGCGATTACAAGAGCAAAGGTCACAATCACGATCCAGAACAACACGTGCGAGATCGAGATCGAGAAAAAACAAGAGTAACACTAGGAGGAGTAGATCTGAGCACAGAGACAATACACGAGAACAATTTTTGGATAACAGTTTAGATGACACTTTTCAGGTAGACGAAAACTCGCAGGATGAGCGCGAACGAAATCGAATAGAAGATCAGTATGTCCAAGTAGGTGAGGATTAATCCAGGCGAGGACGTCAGAGAGAAGGTAGATTGGAGCGAAATGAAGAATACAACTGCATGCATGATGAACAACAGCGAGAGAATGATGCAGAACAAGCAAGGATGATACTTTATGTAAGAGAAATGCTGAGGAAACAAAATGAGATGGATAGAGCTGCACAGGAACACGCGAGAAATGAAAGGGAAAGGTGCAGAAAAAGAAGAGGCGATGGAGAACAACGAGAACTAGAAGAAGCCATACAAAAAAACAGGCACGAAAACAAACTGAGGCAAGCCTGGTTGAAAAGGCATATACAACAACAAGAAGAAACATTCCCAAACGGCACAATTTTAAGAGAAATAGCAGAGTTAAGAGAGATAGTAACTGTTTGAGGGTGAAAACAGTTTCTGCTGGTTTCGGTAATTTCGTGTGTTGTGGGTGAAAAACGAGTCTTAAACTTAAACAATGTACTGCAAGGGAGTACTTTAGATTCGAGAGATCAATCTGTACAAATCCGGCCTAAACCAAGAAATGGCCGTTCCAGACTTGCTTCGGTCACAAAGTGAAGGAGAAGGGTTGGTTTTGGGGAGGGAAGCGAAGAGAGTGTTGAGACCAGAGTAGTTGATTCTGGAAGAGTAGTTGTTTGACTTGTATCAGAAAGTGAAAGCTAATAGATGGGAAAGCTAACAAGTGATTTGTGAGTGTTATATGCTCCTGACTAAAACTTGTTGTTTGGTGGAAATAGGTGAGACATATTTATACAAGCGCAAGGAAACGTACCCTGGTCTCGTAATAATTGGAAACGGTTTGAGTAAATGGAAGGAAATGGTAATGGGTAACGCCTGAAATTGATGTTCCATAATGAAGAAAACGTTTCACCATTACTCCTTGTATTTACTAACCGCCTCATTCTTATGACATTTTCTTGTAACGGGCGTAATGTACGCCTCACGCTGTAAACCGCCAAACCAATACCCTAATGAGCATCCCCCAGTTTGTGACATGTGTTGATTCTCGAGTGTTTTCGTGGAAAACATGTAACATGTTGCTGCTGTTTGGAAAGTTGAGCTTGGGAGACTTTCCGGCTCGGTGGTGACCCTCGACAGTCGAGATTTTGCATCTTGAGAGGAAGGGTAGCCGTTGATTATTGCAACCCTTCGTTTTGTAGGCAGCGTTATGAAAGCATTGCCGGCATGGCTTTGACATGGTTAGGCGTGGCCAAGCTAGGATTTTGGCATAGTTTAGGCGCGACCAAGAACTAGGGTTTTGGCATATTTTGGGCAAGACCGAAATTAGGGCTTGGCGTTGGGCCAAAGGTTTCCACGCGTTAGCTGGTGACCTTGGACGGCTAAGATCTGCATCTTAGATGGAAGGGTGGCCGTTGATTGTTGCAACTCTTGGTTTTGGCAGCCAACGACGTGAAGGAAAGGCTGGCATGGCTTTGGCACAGCGGTGCGGCTGGCATGGGTGGCATGCCTTGGCATAGAGATGTGGCTGGCACGACATGCCATTGGCACATGTGGCATGGTTGACATGCCTTGGCGCGGAGATGTGGCCGGCAAGGCATGCCATTGGCACATGTGTCATGGTTGACATGCCTTGGCGCGGAGATGTGGCACGGCATGCCATTGGCACATGCGGTATGGTTGGCATGCCTTGGCGTAGAGATGTGGCACGACATGCCATTGGAACATGCGGTATGGTTGGCATGCCTTGACGCGGAGATGTGGCTGGCACGGCATGCCATTGGCACATGCGGCATGGTTGGCATGCCGTGGTGCGGAGATGTGGCACAGCATGCCATTGACACATGCGGGATGGTTGGCATGCCTTGTTTCGGAGATGTGGCTGGCACCTCATGCCTTGGCGCGGAAAGGTTGCACGACATGCCATTGGCACATGTGGTACGGCTGGCATGGTTGGCATGCCTTAGGTGGCGAACTTGGACGGTTGAGATCTGCATCTTAGATGGGAGGGTAGCCGTTGATTGTTTCAACCCTTTATTTTGGCAGCCAGCGGCATGTAGTAGGGCCGGCATGGTTTTGGCATAGTTTAGGCGCGACCAAAATTAAGGTTTAGTACAAACCGTGATATTTGGACTTGTGCCAGAAGTTGCCATGCGTTAGGTGGCAAACTTGGATGGTTGAGATCTGCATCTCAGATGAGAGGGCATCCGTTGATTATTGCAACCCTTCTTTTTGGTAGCCAGCGTCGTGCATGGCTTTGGCATGTGTTAGGCGCGGCCAAAATTAGAGTTTGCATGAACCGTGATGTTTGGCTTTGGGCCACAAGTTTCCAAGTGTTAAGTGGCGAACTTGTGTGGCTGAGATTTGCATCTCAGAAGGAAGGGCAGTCGTTGACTATTGCGACCCTTCCTTTTGGAAGCCAGCGGCATGTGGTAGGGCCGGCATGGCTTTGGCTTAGTTTATGCGCGACCAAAATTAGGGTTTAGTACAAACCGTGATGTTTGGCCTTGGGCCGGAAGTTGCCATGCGTTAGGTGGTAAACTTGGACGGTTGAGATCTGCATCTCAGATGGAAGGGTAGCCGTTGATTATTGCAACCCTTCGTTTTGGTAGCCAGCGTCGTGCATGGCTTTGGCATGTTTTAGGCGCGGCCAAAATTAGAGTTTGCATGAACCGTGATGTTTTTCTTTGGGCCACAAGTTTCCATGCGTTAGATGGCGAACCGTGATGTTTTCCATGCGTTAGGTGGTGAACTTGTGTGGCTGAGATTTGCATCTCAGAAGGAAGGGCAGCCGTTGATTATTGCAACCTTTCGTTTTGGAAGCCAGCGTCGTGCATGGCATGTTGGGACGGCTGGCATGGTCGGCATGCCTCGGCACGGAGATGTGGCTGGAACGGCATGCCATTGGCACATGTGTTACGGTTGGTATGCCTTAGCGTGGAAAGGTTGCACGGCATTCCGTTAGAACATGTGGTGCTGATGACATGGTTGGCATGCCTTGGCACGGAGATGTGGCTGGCACGGCATGCCATTGGCACATGTGGTGCGGCTGGAATGGTTGGCATGCCTTGGCGCAGAGACATGGCCGGCATGGTATGCCATTGGCACGGTGGTGCGGCTAGCATGGTTGGCATGCCTTGGCGCGGAGACGTGGCTGGCATGGTTTGCCATTGGCACGGTGGTGCGGCTGGCATGGTTGGCATGCCTTGGCGCGGAGATGTGGCTGACACGGCATTCCATTGGCACATGTGGTGCGGCTGGCATGGTTGGCATGCCTTGGCGCGGGGATGTGGCTTGCACGGCATGCCATTGGCACATGTGGTGCGGCTGGCATGGTTGGCATGCCTTGGCGCGGGGATATGGCTGGCACGGCATGCCATTGGCCTATCGAAACCCTAATTAGCATTAAAAAAGGTACCCTAGTAATTTTCTTGCAGATATATTAAAGGGTTCAATAAATGCGCTTAATGGATACATTATTACTCAAGTTCTGTGACGTCACTGTCTGATTAGGGTTTTACTATTTTAACCCTCAGCTAAAAACCACCATCAACATTAAGTCCCCTGTTTAGCTCGGAACAGGGGCATTGTTGCGAGGTAAGCATGAGATGGTGACAGACGGGGACAGAAACGAAACGCAAGTCATGAAAGATGGTCAGGAAGATTCGTCTAATCTTTTTAGAGAAATAAGGAGAATCCGTGATCCTTGCATTTGGCGGCTTTGCGTAAATTCTGCTCGTGGCACTGCAGGTTAGGCCGCGGAGTGGTAGAGACGATTGCTGGCCGGGATGCAGACTGTTGGTCGGATTGGAAGGGAGCCGTCAGCATTGGTCGGCTTGGAATGGAGCCGTCAGCATTGGTCGGCTTGGAATGGAGCCGCTTGAGTTGCGCGGATTGGAGTGGAGCTATCTTGAGTTCCTCGGAAGGATGACGACTGGCTTCATTTACGTGGAAGGATGACGCCTGGCTTCAGTTCCGTGGGATGATGACAACTTTGTCTAAATTAGGGTTTGGCATGCCGAAACCCTAATCAACATCCTTTACTAGAATTGCTGTAGAATTCTCGTACGGACTCGGATTTTGACGGTACGCCCCTCCATTCTGACGGAAAAGAATTTTCTATCTCCCTTCGCGGGAATATTTAAGTTTTGATCTCGTTCGGGAGGTGAAAACATATCGGAAGTAAAGTTCAAGAAGAATTCAGGAGGAATGTTGCGGGCCCGAGGTGGCATAGTCGCTTCCAGTCACCTATTCCCGTTCATGGAGAAAGAAGGAGTTCAAACTTTAGAAACTCTGTCAGCATGAAAAGAGGTATCGACCCTCTTCCATTGCTTGTCTGGATCTGTTCTTTCGTCTGCAGTGTCTCTCCAGTGGATTCCAAAATTACCAAAACTCCACTGCATTCTTGGGATAGATGGATGAAATATATTCTCGGAAACGATCATGTCAGGGCTAATCTTGGATATTGTTGTTGCGTTGTCGGTCCATCCTTGACTTTAAGTTGTTCAGTGTCTGCACCTTCTGATCGCGATGATTGATATTTTGTGGATGATTGTATGGTAGAAATCTTCCGAAGACACAGGATGAAATAAATGAGTTGGGAGACATTTTGTTGCCGATGTGCTGCTATCAAGTCTTCAAGGACTTTGTTCCAAGAGACATCCTTCGAACCAGCTTCTGAATCTTGGACTATCGTTTGGAATGAGATACGGTGAGCAGTCCCCAGTTATATTTCTGTTAGATCCGATGGCATGGCCGAATATGTGAATGTATCTTTGTGGCGTGCTTTTGGAGTTTTCGATGCACATGTATGGCTTCATGTTGAGAAATTCCCCCGGCTCGTAAAACTTCGGCAGTGATGATGTTGAAATCAGAAATAACCAGGTTAAGGGGAGTGAAAGCATCTCATGCTGGTAGTCCCCATGTGTAGCCTACTTTCATCGCATCTCCTTGAATACATGTCCACAGGATTTGATACAAGCTTATTGTACTCTTCTGGATGTGACGCTGGGATGCAGATGGACGAAATATTCTGGATAGCGAAAAAAGCAGGAATAAGAGAGTTATGTTGTTTATCGTGGCTCCATCTGTTTCTTCAAAAAATGTTTCAGCCGCGTCTCTGGAGTTATATCATGATTCCTTGATGGTCGTCGGGATGGACTGCGATGAGCAGTCCCCAGTCGCATTTTTCTTTAGTTTCTGAAGTTGTTTTCCTCTGAGCAGGCTTGGGATCCGCCCCGGCCTTGTAAAGTGTTGAAAGCGTTTTCTAGACAGAGAGGTGATGATATTCTTGCGCTACACCTTTGAAGAGTAGATGACCTTGTTGTGGTTATGGCCTTTTGGTTGACTGTGTCTTCTGATCTTTGGCAGTGAAAGGATTCCGTATAGATCCTCAGTCCCCAAGTATGGTTTACATGTTTCCATCTTGTATGGTCAGTGGGTTGACCATGATAAAGACATCACCATCGTGCGTTCGTACTGGTGATTTTGTTATTTCTTCGAAACTAAAATATGGAGGAGTACGGGTTACCTTTGTAGTGATTGCTGCTGCGGTGAAGCTCAGGCTGGTATAAAAAAATGAGCGGAAACAGTTCTTGGTAGCAGATATAATCAGAAGAGACTACATTATCGTGGGAACAAAGTAGGTCGGCTAGAATTGTATGGGCATCCATGGAAGTAAAAGGATTGACTGGATACATGGTCACGATTTTTGGCGGGATGGATCGAAAGATGGCCATGACTACGAAGATTGGATGGCTGCGATCATGATCCTTGACATGGGGAGTGTGGTGGCACGACCCTTTGCAGGAAGGAGTGGTGTTGAAGCGGCTTCGTCTCTTGGAGAGGACGTTGAAACTTAAGGAGCCAAATACTGTTTCATATCCTGGAGCAGCTTATGGAGATATCGCTGAAGCGGAGCGGCTTTTGGAGCGAACGTTGAAGCGGAGCGGCTGCTGAAGCGAACATTGAAGCCGAGACGCTATTGGAGAACGTTGAAGAGGATCCACTTCCGGAGAGAATATCGAAACGGAACCTTGAAACTCTCAGAGCCTTGACGGTTACAATGTTGAAGCCGGAGACTGCGTCACTCAGCGTTCTGTTAAACTCGACATCCCTCAAGTGAACAGTGGTTAGGAGTCCCCAGTTTCATCTATTGATTGTGATTTCTAGGAGAGGTTGGGGTTTGGGAACGGATTCCCTGGCTGGAAACATCTGCTTTCCTGATGCAGTGCGGTTGAGGGATGCAAATATGTCTTGACGCTACGCCTTGGAGAAATATAGAATGTCACATAACTGTTTCATCATAGACTGCGCGAAGTCCCCAGAAATCATGCATCTCCTGACGGGAAGAGGGTCTCTGTGAATTCAGGAGAGTTGCTGATTTCCTTTGCCTCGATTTTCGAGAAGTCGTTCCTGATCTTTACATGTGATGAAATTGGATTGCTGATTCCCTTCTACTGGGCGTTCTAGAGAAATGCGATCCCCTTCATCTATAAACGCACGTTCTACTGAAGTGCCTGCGCCAGATGTTAAAAGTATTCCTTGTCAGCTCCCTCTTGGGTTGACGTGACTCTTATGGTGGCCGCTCCGTCAGTGTCTTGAGGAAATAGGTATCTCTTTCTGAGTTATAAACACGTCTGTCTGAGCCTTAAGAGAACCTTTTGTCTTTCCATCAAATCAACAGTGGTAAAAGGAGGTCGGCTTCTTCTGGCTCTTCCAGTATCTTGCCCTGATGGTGGAGTAGAAACGTCTCTGGTGACGGTTGGAGCTGTCATACTTGAAGAAAAGTTGAGGTGGCGGAAGCGGCTCTGGTTCTGGTGATCGTAGGTGTATCGTACAGAGATGACGCGGTTTTGATCACAGAGTGTTGGATCCATGGCGCTGTTTCGAAGGGTGAGGATGACGCTGCTTTGGCTGGATGTGGAGCGGAGAAGATGGCGCTGGAAGGGCGCAAGCTGTTAGCACTGAAAAGGATGCAAGTTTCTGGCGCTGGATCGACTTGGAATGGGCGCTGGCTTGGATTTGGTATGGCACATACTATTGGTTGGGCATGGTGCGGACTGTTGGCTTGGCACGACGCTGGCTTGGCGTGGCGCGGATTGTTGGCTTGGCACGGCGCTGATTTGGCGCGGCGTGGACTGTTGGGCACCGTGAGGCTTGTTCTTGCGGACCCAGTTGTCTCTTTCCATATGTATCTCAAATAGGAAACCCTTTCCTTATTCAAATTCGAAAAGTGTTACGCCTATAAAAGGGGTTGGCTCTCCTCTTTTTTTTTGAAAGGCTAACAAAACGCCTGGTTTATGGTTTTATTTGAATTGATAGATAACTGTTATCTACGAGGGTTTTGGATTATTCTTTTGGAATGAATTGTTTTAGAATAATGTTGTTTTGGTTATGACTGTAAGTAGCATAAGTACCCCGGGAAAGCTATGGAACTGTGAATGTTGTGCCACAGTAGAAAGCGTGAAATGAAACATGGGAACAATATGGCTATCGGTTTTTATCATCTTTGTGATGATTTGAAGTAGTAGACCATGTATTTTTCCTAACAAGACTTACTCGGTTTTTTGGATCTCCTAACGGAACTGGATCTCCCAGGTGCAATTCCAAGTTTTGTGGGAAGTGCCGCCGTGATCGCGAGAAGTCCCCAGTCACTCCTTGTCGTGTGATAGCTGATAATTGAGCCATTGATTCCCAAGCGGATTTTTTTTGCTTCTACCATCTTGAGATCGGCGTTTGAAAGATGAAATCAGGAATTGAAAGTTGATATTGTAACCGAGAGATTAATCTCCCACTGTGGTCGCCAATTGTTTGAGGGTGAAAACAGTTTCTGCAGGTTTCGGCAATTTCTTGTGTTGTGGGTGAGAAACGAGTCTTAACCCTAAACAATGTACTACAATGGAGTATTTTAGATTCGAGAGATCAATCTGTACAAATCCGACCTAAACCAAGAAATGGTCGTTCCAGACTTGCTTCAGTCACAAAGTGAAGGAGAAGGGTTGGTTTTGGGGAGGGAAGCGAAGAAAGTGTTGAGACCAGAGTAGTTGATTCTGGAAGAGTAGTTGTTTGACTTGTATCAGAAAGTGAAAGCTAATAGATGGGAAAGCTAACAAGTGATTTCTGAGTGTTGTATGCTCCTGACCAAAACTTGTTATTAGGTGGAAATAGGTGAGACCTATTTATACAAGTCGCAACGAAACGTACCCTGGTCTCGTAAGAATTGGAAACAGTTTGAGTAAATGGAAGAAAACGGTAATGGGTAACGCCTGGAATTGATGTTCCATAATGAAGGAAACGTTTCACCATTACTCCTTTTATTTACTAACCGCTTCATTCTTATGACACTTTCGTGTAACGGGCGTAATGTACGCCGCACATTGTAAACCGCCAAACCAATACCCTAATGAGCATCCCTAGTTTGTGACATGTGTTGATGTCTCGAGTGTTTTCGTGGAAAACATGTAGCATGTTGCCGATGTTTGGAAAGTTGAGACTGGGAGACTTTCCGGCTCGGTGGTGACCCTCAACGGTCGAGATTTTGCATTTTGAGAGGAAGGCTAGCCGTTGATTATTGAAAACCTTCGTTTGGTAGCCAGCGGTATGAAATCATGTCCGGCATGGCTTTGACATGGTTAGGCGTGGCCAAGCTAGGATTTTGGCATAGTTTAGACGCGGCCAAGAACTAGGATATTGGCATAGTTTGGGGGCGGCCAAAATTAGGGCTTGGCGTTGGGCCAAAGGTTTCCACACGTTAGATGGTGACCTTAGACGGCTAAGATCTTCATCTTAGATGGAAGGGTGGCCGTTGATTGTTGCAACCCTTGGTTTTGGCAGCCAACGGCGTGAAGGAAAGGCTGGCACGGTTTTGGCACAGCGGTGCGGCTGGCATGGTTGGCGCCTTGGCATGGAGATATGGCTGGCACGGCATGCCATTGGCACATGTGGCATGGTGGGAATGACTTGGCGCGGAGATGTGGATGGCACGCCATGCCATTGGCACATGTGGCATGGTTAGCATGCCTTGGCGCAGAGATGTGGCACGGCATGCCATTTGCACATGCGGTATGGTTGGCATGCCTTGGCGAGGAGATGTGGCTGGCACGACATGCCATTGACACATGCTGCATGGTTGGCATGCCTTGGTGCGAAGATGTGGCTGGCACGGCATGCCATTGTCATATGCGGCATGGTTGGCATGCCTTGGAGCGGAAAGGTTGCACGGCATGCCATTGGCACATGTGGTGCGGCTGGCATAGTTGGCATGCCTTGGGTGGCGAAGTTGGACGGTTGATATCTGCATCTTAGATGGGAGGGTAGCCGTTGATTGTTGCAACCCTCCGTTTTGGCAGCAAGCGGCATGTGGTAGGGGCGGCATGGCTTTGGCATAGTTTTGCCGCGGCCAAAATTAGGATTTAGTACAAACCGTGATGTTTGGCCTTGGGCCGGAAGTTTCCATGCGTTAGGATGCAAACTTGGACGGTTGAGATCTGCATCTCAGATGGGAGGGTAGCCGTTGATTGTTGCAACCCTTCGTTTTGGTAGCCAGCGTCATGCATGGCTTTGCCATGTGTTAGGCGCGGTCAAAGTTAGAGTTTGCATGAACCGTGATGTTTGGATTTGGGCCACAAGTTGCCATGCGTTAGGTGGCGAACTTGTGTGGCTGAGATTTGCATCTCAGAAGGAAGGGCAGCCGTTGATTATTGCAACCCTTCGTTTTGGCAGCCAGCGTCGTGCATGGCATGTTGGGACGGCTGGCAAGGTCGGCATGCCTCGGCGCGGTGATGCGGCTGGCACGGCATGCCATTGGCACATGTGGCACGTTTGGCATGCCTTGGCGTTGAAAGGTTGCACGGCATTCCATTGGCACATGTGGTGTAGCTGGCATGGTTGGCATGCCTTGGCGCGGAGATGTGGCTGGCGCGGCATGCCATTGGCACATGTGGTACGGCTGGCATGGTTGGCATGCCTTGGCGCGGAGACGTGGCTGGCATGGTATGCCATTAGAACGGTGGTGCGGCTGGCATGGTTGGCATGCCTTAGCGCGGAGACGTGGATGGCAGGGTTTGCCATTGGCACGGTGGTGCGGCTGTCATGGTTGGCATGCCTTGGCGTGGGGATGTGGCTGGCACGGCATGCCATTGGCACATATGGTGCGGCTGGCATGGTTGGCATGCCTTGGCGCGGGGATGTGGCTGGCATGGCATGCCATTGGCACGTGTGGTGCGGCTGGCATGGTTGGCATGCCTTGGCGCGGAGATGTGGCTGGCACGGCATGCCATTGGCGCACGTGGTGCGGCTGGCATGGTTTGCATGCCTTGGCGCGGAGATGTGGCTGGCACGACATGCCATTGGCACATGTAGTGTGGAAATTAGGGTTTGGCCTATCGAAACCCTAATTAGCACTAAAAAAAAGGTACCCTGGTAATTTTCTCGCAGAAATATTAAAGGGTTCAATAAATGCGCATGGTGGAGACATTATTACTCAAGTTTTGTGACGTCACTGTCTGACTAAGGTTTTACTATTTTAACCCTAAGCTAAAAACCACCATCAACAGTAACAAAAGGGAAGGATGGAGTAAGAAGACAGCTAGAAGAAGCAGCAAGGACACCTTTTGCACGGGGAATACAATTAGTGGCGATACCAAGAAAGTGCACACTTCCCACGTTTCCTAGCATCTTTGATGGATCCACATGCGCGATACAACATATCAATACGTACAACGTAGCTTTGTTACAATATGAGAACAACGATGCGATCAAGCATCACAGGAGAAGCCTTGAAATGGTTTTGGACTGCCAATGGGTTCCATACAATCATTCGAGCACTTGCAGAGTTTGTGCTTGGGGCAATACATCAGCAGCAGTATGCTAAGACCAGGGATTGAAAAGGCATTCAGCCTACGAAGGAGAATGAATGAAAGCCTGAGAGACGAGACCAATAGATGGAGGACAATGAGTAGTGAAATGGTAGGACGAGTGGATGAAAGAAACCTCATCTTAGCATTCATCAACGCATTGTTTCCAACTGACCAGTTGTTTATGCGGTTGTTCAAAAGGAAAGAAAAGATTACGATGACAGAGTTGCACGAATATCAGAAAGAGTATATCGCTCTTGAATAAAAGCAGAGAGATACGGAGTCATACCCGGTTGCATTCGTGAGAGAAATAATAGGAAATGCAAGTCTATTACCAAGGATGACGAATGCTGTTGCAAGCACTTCGCAGAGAAGCAAAGAGAAATTAATCATAGAAGATCAACAAAAGCAAGTAGCCATGAGTAGCAGGGACCAAGAAATATATGAGCAAGAATACAAGGAGAGGCAATATAACAATCCAAGAGGAAACAACAAAGTCGCAAGATACGACAATCATGGAGACGGATATGGAGGAAATATGAAGTATTACAATCAAGGCACGAACTACAGAGTCCATGAGGAGATGAGGATGCCACCTCTTAACACAACAGTGGACAAAGTCTGGGAAGCTGTTATATTAATGGAGGAGATAACACCACCACCTAATCTAGGGAAAGAACCACCATCTGGAAGAAGAAGTAAATAATTCTTCGCTTATTATATTTTACATGGTCATACAACGAGTAACTGCAAGAACATACAACGCATCATATTAAGAATGATTGGACAAAGAAAGCTCAACCACTTCCTAGCTACACCACTACCTCCCCCACCACCACCGCAACCAACAACAGGTGCACAAGCTTCAGGAGCCGATAAAGGAAAAAATACATTTTTAATAGAAGTGGGTGCGAATGCCAAGAATTTACACTGTAATTCAATAATACACTCATTCAAAAATATAGAAGGCTTCCATGACAATGTGTTGAGCCGCATATATGCAAGGGATGCTAAAAGGAAGGAAATAATGAATCTAGCAAAGATACCAAAACTCGAGGAATAGCAGAAGCAACCAATCACATTTAGTGCAGAAGAAATATCTAGAGAAGGAAAAATCCATGAAAGTCCCCTGGTGGTTAAGTTGGAGATAATACCAAAAGTAAAACCCGATAAGGAAGAAGGTGAAGAGGATCTCGCATGGGCGATAAATAGAATATTAATTGATTCTGGGATCTCGGTGGATATTTTTTTTATCATGCATATAAGACAATGAGCGGAAGAGATGAAGATTTGATTCCTTCAACTTATAAAATATACAGCTTCAATGGATCAGCTAACAATCCAAAGGGATAAATTACCATGTGAATCCCTCTTAAGGAAATCTCTACTGAAATAACCTTTTGTGTCGTGGACGTCGAATCGCCATACAATGCATTAATTGGGAGACCGTGGTTATACAGCATCCTGGGTGTGGCTTCCACATATCATCAGTGTATTAAGTTTCCATTACCACAAGGTGTCAGAATCATCTGAGGAGATGTTAATGAAGCGAGCAATGAAATTGATGTTGAGAAAAGTGAAGTGCGTGCGACTAAGAGAAGAAATTGGAAGCGTGACGCAGAAGAAAGTAAGCGGTGCGAAAGATTGATGGTGAATTTCAAAGAAAAAGGAGGGGAAGTTGTTGATTACCATGAAGGAGAGGAATCATCAAATAAATAAGATGCTGGGATCGAAAAGGATAACAAAGAAGAAACCAGTAAATGACAAGTTCAGATGAGGACACTCAAGATAGAAAAAAGGCATGAATGCGCGAAGAAATCTGAAAGGGCAGAGTTCCAACCAGGAGAGTTAGTCATGAGCGAAGTGCCACCATATCACAAACAAGGGAGTAAGAAGAAAGAAAAAGTAACCTGGGATGGACCTTATATGGTGAAGAAATATGTTGGTAATGGGATGTACAAGTTAATGAAAAGAGATGGAGGAAATATGGAGAAAATGGAGAGTAGGCTTTATAACAAGAAGTATCTAAAGCAGTACTACGGTTGAAATGCCTGAAAAAATCAGTTTGGAAGTACTACACACATGCGAAGTGGACAAAGAAGTAAAAGGGGTGAAGTAGATAATAGATTATTATAAAGTATTAGTTAGATATTGCTATTTATGCGAATAAAGAAGAGAAGGGAAAATCAGAATTATACGAGAAAAGATTATTAATAGAAAATTTATATTCCTTCTACAACACATACTCCTCACATGCAAGAAGAAAAATGAGGCAAAAATACGACCTCCAAAATAAGACCTCACTAGGAGGCAATAAAATTTAAAACCTCTAACTATGGAGGATAGGCATACAATAGTGGCATGCACCCTAGTTCGCACATGTGCAAGAGGCAATATAAATAAGCCCTAACGCGTGTCATAATTAGGGAACCTAGTAATGCATGGCTCAGGCGAAAGTCATACCATCCCTGGAACCTGAGCCATGGAAAGTGGGGGCGAAATAAAATCCTATCCAATAGAGACTCCCTAGTCGTAAGACTAAGGTACTAAGTTCTCTATTATGGAATGTAGAAACTAGACCAAGGAGTCGCGGTACACGGTTGAGCCTAGGGTGCCGGGGGCGTCTGGAGCTTACCTCGCCGCTCTTGGAAAGTCCTGGCTATGATACACTCGGTCTTCAAGATACCCCACTTAGGGTGTGATCTCTAAAGAAATCGCGAAAACGACTGGTTATTTCATCACTGGATGGGAGGATCCCGCCCCAACTCGGTAGGGGTACGCCTCCTTGAAAGGGAAATCAGGGGGAAGATAAGGACGGCACCCTCCATTAGGGAGCTGAATTGTGTCAAAAGACGTCAATATCACGGGACTATAACTCTAACAAGAGTATAGACCTGTCGTATTGGTGCGAAAGAAGAATCCTGCATAGGCAATAATACGAAAGGTGATAAGATAGGGTCAATGGGTCGATACGAGAAAACGTAAAGACGTCCTGCGACCCTGTTGCACGGCCAAAATAATATCCTGGGGCAAAGATAAGTCCTATTAAGAGGAGAGGCTGATTAAGACCTCTAATTAGGGAGGCTCAATAAGACCTCATGAATAAACACAAAATATTGTACTAATTTTATTTCTGCAGGATGAAGCAAAAGCAGAGGCAAAGGTATGTTCAAAGCATAAATTACGAAGATAACATGCATAACTAGGGATTTAGCAGAGGCAATTGCACTCCTGCGAATTATAGAGGCAAGAACGGGATTATAAACACAATAAGAATATGTTATTCGCACTCGCATAATTTCCTCATGCCAAACATGATAGTGATTATAAGTTCGCACATATGACAAAATATAATCGCACACATATGTTATTATACTTGCTTCCATAAATTACCCTGAAACTAACACAAATTATCAGGAAGGAATC
This sequence comes from Papaver somniferum, assembly GCF_003573695.1. Taxonomy (NCBI): domain Eukaryota; kingdom Viridiplantae; phylum Streptophyta; class Magnoliopsida; order Ranunculales; family Papaveraceae; genus Papaver; species Papaver somniferum. The sequence goes on from NC_039359.1 coordinate 3,163,124, forward strand.
TTTTCATTTGATGAACAATCAGGAGAAGGAAGGAGAAGCATAGAAAAGGTGAAATCCATTAAAAGACAGAAATTACTCAGTATATGTACAAAGAGGAAGGTATAATACAAATAACACAAAAGAAGGAAAGCAGACAACTACTTTTTGCCAGCATCATCTTCATCAACCTCGGAGTCATGATCCTATTCATCAGAATCCTCATATTCAGCATCACTATCTGAGATCTCGGAAGTTTCTTCATTTTCCGAAGGAGCCTCAAATACATAGTGAGATGGAAAAGGAATATGATGTTCAGAGTAGAGCTTTCCCACCTCCTCTTGGATAACCCCGTTACGTATGCAAATAACATCTTTGGTTAAATTAGAAACAGTGAATTTGAGCTTTTTCTTGAGTCGATGGCACTTGGTGTAACGAGCTGCGAGTTTTGCTTCCAATATTTCAACATCAACAGTGGATTTCTCCTGTAGACTTTCCATATCCCTTTGGTACTTTTGTTCCCTCTTAAGAAATACCTTCTCAGCAGCTGCGAATAAATAAAGATAAGAGTCAAAATCGCACGTAGTTGAACCTCAAGAGATAAAGCAAGAGCAAAAGTATTCATAAAAATAATAAGAAACCTTCTTTTTCAGAAATGATGGTTTTAACCAGGGAAGCATGGTCAGATTCTAAACTAACATTTGTATCCAACCCCAGCCTAGCATTATCAAGGACTTTAGTATCCCATTCAAACTCGACATCATTCTCTATTAGAAGACGAGAGTTCACTATCCCGAGCGAGAAGAGTATCCCTCTCACGAATGACACAATCCCTTTCTATCTGAACCTTAAGTTGAGCCTCGTGAAATTCCTTCAAAGCCTTCGCACCATTAGCAATTACCTGATCTTTCTCAGTTATAAGAGTATTCTTTTTAGCTTCTAAAATCCTAATTCTCTCCTTATCCTCACGAGCACTACGTTGAAAGGTCTTATTAGCAGTTAACATTGGCCTATGATCACAAATAAGGGCTTTATATTTTAGCCTCAACTCCTCCCAACTAAGATTCTCTAGGACACGCATGGGGAAATTGTCCACTGAGGCATTGAGAAGCTCTAAAAGGACATCATTATCATCAGGAGTCTAGCCGCCTCTTCGGTCAAATTATAAAGTTCTGCAAATATAAGTGGTAGAGGAAGTATGAAGACAAAGTGAAGACGATAAGGTATAAGGGGGCAAAAATAACATACCTATCAACTGATCATTCCTCCGGCGAAGTCCATCAGCCTCTTGTGTCTTAAGTAAAAGCTCATCCTTGATCTTTTGACACTCAACTTCCAAAGAATGATTCTTTCTATGCAAGTCATAGGCAACCACATGAGAAGCTCGCGCTACCTAAAAGGACCAGAAGATAGAGGAACTTAAAATGATTAAAACAAAAAGAAGAAGTATTAGCTTAAGCTCATCCAGGTCCACAAGAGAATGAGACGTATCATGGAAGCTATAACAAATAAGAACTCAGGAGATATAACTGAGGCAGATCCTCGCAGATATTCATGACTCAAAGTAGGAGCATCGCATATAGAAGAAATCATCTGACAGGTGCGAATCAAGTTGTCATCACAAGCAGCTGCAAAGGAGTCCTTGAAGATAAGAGACAATTGGGTCATGGGAGAAGCTGAAGTAGATTCATCAGGGAATGGTAGCTCGCTTCCCTGAGAGTGAGGAACTAGAAGACTAGGAGACGATCTGGAAGAGGTAATCTTCCTCTTCTTCTGTGGATTATCTTTCTTGGTGGCATTCTTCAAAGAAGACTTAAAAGCAACAACTTTTCCCTTAGACTTCGCACGGCTAACAATATTTGCACAAGTAGAAGCCTCCTCCTCGCGCTCAGAAGAGCTTTCATCATTAGGACCATCATCATCAAGCTCGTCCACCTTTTCACACAAATAAAGATAAGAAATAGAGGCAACAACATTTTTAAAGAAAAATTGAAAGTATTTCTTGATTCATTGGTGATCGAATGATGAGCTTCCAGTGCGCCTTGATTCTTCTTAGACTTATAGTCCTTTTTCAGTTTGGCAATCTGAAAATGAAGAAATTAGTAAAACAGAGAAAATCATTAAAAGAGCTATGCGAATGAAGAAAAATTGATAAAGGATCAAAGGTTAGAAAGACATACCACTCTCACCTCCTCACTCCAACTAAATTTCCAAGGAGAACATGGAGAAAAACCTGCGGGAAGGGGAATTATCGACCTATTGTCACCATAACCGATGATATATGGACCTTCGAGAATAAAAGGATAAACATCCCAGCGATTGTCATTCGAGTTCCGTGCAGTGCGATTAGTCTTATCGTTGAAACCAACATCTCGCATGATCCTTTGATTCTCTGCGAGACCATCTTTCCTCTTCAAACGAACATCCCAGTGAGATGACTTAGCCTTCATAATTACCACTTCGTAGTTAGAAAACAAGCTCTCCACAGTATAATCAGAAGGAATTATTTCGCAGTCTACATACGCTTCATTCCTGTATTCCTTAGGATAGAGGGATTCTAATCCAGCCGCACGACGAGCGAAATCCACCATAATCTTTATAGTGTCCCCACTCAACTGACAAATCGCACGCCTAAAATTATCATGGGATATGATTCTGTAAAAAAGAGGAATTCGCGGATCCAAGAGAGGGATATGGAGACCAGCAAGAAGTTTCCCAACAGAGATAATGATCTTCTGATCATCCCATTAATCGATTTTGAACCATTTAGGTTTAAGTGTCAAAGTAGGCCCTGATGAAGGAGGAGCGGATAATGTGAAACCTTTATCTATGAGTTCGACCTGTAACCTATCGAACTTTTCTACCATTCTCCAACCTTCCTTGTGCCCCATTGTTGTTCTTCTGGAATGGGATTATAAATATAAAGATAGCCAAGATAATCAAAGGGGGGAATAATACAGTAAGCGAGAAATTGAAGCAGCAGTTGGAACAAAAGCGAAAAAGAAATATGAGAAAAGATCAATAATTAAAATCGAACGAAAGGCGGTAGCAGTAAGAAAGGAAAAGTTGCAGAGGTTGAGGAGGAAGGAGAAGAGTAAAAAAGAAGAGGTTGAAAATGAAAAAAGTGTATATAAAGGATTCTCTTTCCCTCTCCTCGAAATCCTGCTGCATTAATGACTGAAAAGATACGAAGAGACAGTTGAAAGGGTTAACAACGACGTGTGAAGAAATAAACCGACAAAAGCGACACGTGGAGCAATCTAATCCGAGATCCCGGATTATTGTCAGTTAAGGAATACGAAGTTGATAAGGTGCGACGAATCGCATTAAAGGTGCGAAGAGAGCTATTGGAGAAGTTTTTCTCATCGCTCTTTCCATAATAAAGATCGATAAGATAAGAGGCAAAATGTAGGGGTTAAATATCGCACCGATAGGTATCGTACGAAGGAATGATATTGTAAGGAGGCAAACGTACTCTCAGGTAACATATCCCAGATGACGGAATCAATGACGCCACAAAGTCACGAGTAAAGTGTGGAAGATGTGCGAGGTTGAAGAGTTCGTGCGAGAAGACCCAATGTAAACGTGCAATGGTATCACACGTAAGAACCGAAAATAGGGGCTTTATTAGCTGTCCTCCACTATGTAAACTCCTATATATAGGACCAACCACCATTGTATAGGGGAGGGGGGGATCTTTTGGATAGTTGAGATAGAACTTTTAGGAGAGAGAAAGTAATTTTTTCTCCAAGTTAGGGTTTCATCTCATATCTTTGTATCGTTTTCTAAACTTAATAAAATTCTTTTAAGTGTTCTTCATAATAATTTCTTAGTTTGTTCTATAGATTATCCAAGGGTGTGGTAGTAGGATTTTCCGCTACTACAAAGCAGTTATACATGGTCTACGCTTGGCACGGGAGCTAGGTTTGTAAGATGTTCGGTTTACTAGTGACTCTCAGCTAGTCATTAGACAAATCTAGCTGAAATATCAAACTTTGGATCTGGTACTATCTTCGTATCTGAAGTTAGCCCAGGAGCATGCATCCAAAATTAGCAACGTGACATTCAGGCACGTATGCCGAAAAGACAATAGGCACGCGGATGCCCTGGAATTCATATCTTCAATGCTAAGGGATAAAAACACCACATCAATACAAATCGGGAGGATATATGAACCTTCGATAGAAGAACCTATCTCAAGCATCAAGGAGACTTTGGCTGTCCAAACAAGGGCCATGAGAGAGGCGGAAGAAACACGCCAAGAAAAAAAAGAGTCAGAGGAGGAAATAAAGGAGTCTTACGAAGATCAATCCATGCCAGAAGAGGACAGTGGAAACGAAGCAGAAGATGATTGGAGAACTCCAATCTACGATTACCTTGACAAAGGCATATTACCGGCTGACGTCAAGGAATCCAGGAATATCGAATCAAAGGAAGCAATGTATAGCCTACATAATGGTATATTGTATAGAAGTTCATTTCTGAGACCTCTGTCACGGTGCCTCTCACAAATCGAAGAAAGGAGGATACTTCGTGACATGCACAGTGGAGATGCAGGAAACCACCGCGGAAGAAGATCCTTGGCAGTTAAAGGCAAAATGCAAGGGTATTATTGGCTAAGTATGGATGAAGATGCAAAAAACGTGGTTAAACGATGCGAAAGGTGCCAACGTTTCGCCAAAAAGATCAAGGCACCAGCAACGGAGATTAACTCAGTTATCAGCCCTTGGCCATTTTCCAAGTGGGGGGTGGGGGGGGGGGGTGATGTCTTCGGACCTCTGATAGAGGGAACAACAAAGAGGAAATAACAACGATAACTACGGACAAAGGTAATCCAAACTTCTGCATATTTTATTTACCCATGGAGGAAGTAATAGGTTCACCAGTACAGAGGCATGATGGTGATATATTTATTATGGTAAACCCATCGACCATACAAGATAGAATCACATAAACCACACTTGCCGATTGAGGCTCAACACTGAATCCCTTCACTGTCAAGGACCCCTTCAACTCAGAAGAGACGTTCAACCAAGAAACAGTGACAGGGTCACCACTCTTCAAAGATGTAGAGTAAAGATATCATCACCTCTCTGTCTGCAATGCGCCTGACCAACAAGCAGTATTTGGATCAGCCATCCATATGCGTTGTTTACAGTGAAGAATCAAAGAGGAAAGTCGCGCCTCAACAATCCACATATACCAACCGCATCAAGCCTTCCAAATCACCTACTCAGAACTCAGCGCCGCCTACCCAAGGCCTGCACGAAGTTGCGTATCAACAACCACATTGCCGACAAAATTAGATTCGGTGTTTCTATATTTCCAATTTCCTATGAATGGGGTGTGATGTGTTCTCAATAATGTTGTAGTAAATAGGTTCGTTGATACTTGTGAAAGCAAAAGATTTTAGACTTATAAAACTTAAAAATAATGAAAACTTATTGCAAAATTGAATTCAAGATATTAGAAAATAATCAAGACACTAGAATCCACTATTACACATGAATGAATGATATCAAATATTTCATAACTCTAATTAGACTTGTAATCCTTTATTTCTTAATTCACAAATAATCAAACATATTCTCAAATATTAATTGTATTCCCTAAGCATAGACTATCAATTGATTAAAAAAAGTGTAATCTATCAAATTGAATCACAAGTAATTAAGATAATTATATAAACATTTAAAAACTCTGCAAAAGCAGTGATTGAGTGAATTATAATTAAAAATTAGGGAAAATGAAATAGTTACTCATTATTCATGTGTAAATAGCTTCATACATTGCCTTGATTACGCGAGAATTTAGCCTCTCATCATGTTGGAAACACGCTCAGAATTCATTTTTATTGCTCAAAGTGTTGACAAATGATGAAAATGGGAGAAATATAATAAAAATCGGGTTTGTAACACTTATTTTAATAACAAACCACTTATTTCAGAGAATGATTAATTAAAACTGTCGTTGTTACTATTGCGTATAAGACTGCCAAGAAACGGTCGCAATCACTGTAACATGAACGACAGATGGGTGTGCGTCTTATGTTCTTCGTGTTCTTTACAGCAGCAGCAATGGTGTTTCTCTGTAACTTGACTCTCCGGTTCTGTTGCTGCTCCGTCACTCTCCCAAACTCTCTATATCCCTTCTATGACTCCTCAGCACTCTATATATACTCGACAGGGTCTCAATTATCATTGTAATAACTCCGGAATAATTCCCAATAACTCTGCCATGCATGGGAAAATATTCTTTCCTTTTACTTTTCATGTACGCATTTTACAGCTGCAAACACTCCTTATTTATCTCTGACACTTTCCAAACTGTTGCTCGAGCCAACAAACATGAGCAGAACACATTCAAACTCTCCAAAAATCATGCCAACTCGCGAAATACTTCTCTCGGATACGTGTTGCTCTGTTTGCTTCAATCCAGCGATGTATCCCAAATTTGTCAAAACAAAACACCGTACCACCCATGCTAAACCATAACAGGGTGATTACAACTTTCTGGGGCGATTAAATCTTGCCAAAACTCCCGGAAAATCATCGAAGAAACTCCCAGGAAAACATGTAACTTTGTTTTGTCCACCACGGGTTAGTTAGCCAAATCCAATCTAACCCAGGACCCATACCAAGCCTTTTATGCCATAACAAGTCATCCCACAAAGTTTCAGCCATTGAGTCTCTCTAACACGTCCTCAAATCTCGAACAAAAATTTTGCCAGTTGAGAGCTAGATTTTCCTGCATTTTTCCAGTTTCAAACGAGGAAGGAGAAGGTGCCGCTTATCCAGAATGATGGCGCCTTTAGCAGATGGGGTGCTCTGGGGGTGCCCTTATCCAATCTGAATGTGCCTTTAGTAATTTTCCAGAGTGCCTTTAACACTTTTTCGACCAAATTTTTCCAAAAATGTTTATTTCCAAAAATACCTAAAAATACATAAAAACACCATAATAAGTACGAAATCGAGTACCAACAGTACAGAAAATTGAGGACAACTTAGACACAAAAATGTGTCTATCAAGGTGCATGGGCTGCCAGAAGTTTTGATACAGTACATATCTATCAAGTGCCACTCCTTCCCTTTGATCAAAAAATGACGAATCCAAAAATTGCCGCCTTCATCAATTCGTCAACCACCTTACCAGCAAATGTAATGGAAGTACGTCTTTCAAGAGAAAACGGACTCAGGATAATTACACCTGGGGACTTCCATCATGGGATGCCTTCACGTCCCTCAACCAGGTTATTTTTGATATCAATATCATTACTGTCAAATCTTTACGATCCACAAGAATTTCTCAACATGAAGCCGTACACGTGCATCGAAGACTCCGAAATACGCCGCAGAGATCTTTTCACATATCCGGACACGCCATCGGATATAGTACGCATCTACAACCCCTTACAACACCGCATTGTATTCCCAAGCCGACTCTAAAATACATCTATAGTAATCAAGCAGAAGTGTAACTGGGGAGTGCTCAATCACATTCCATTCCATACAAAAACGCAAGATTCATAACATGGTTCAAAGGATGTCGCTGGGAGCGAAGTCCTTGAAGATTTGATAGCAGCACGTCGGCAACAGAACGCCTCTCAGCTCGTCTACTTCACTCAAAGGCTCGGGAATATTTTACCATAAACCTTTCCAAGCATATCATCATCGCAATCGGAAGGGAAAGAATGGGCCTATGAGCTAAAGAGTTAGAATAAACATAATTTCGTTTCGGTCGTTGCTCAGGAGTTTAAAAGAACATTTTTATTGCGACTCCGCAGTCCATATACCAAAAAACTTAAAGTCAAGGCCTCTTGCAATTGAGCGCAAAGGAGCTTGGAAAATTTTTAAATCTACTGGAGAGGCTGGATACTCATTTTCTGAAGACATGACCTTATTACACATTCCAGAGAGGACCGATGGAGGTCACTCAGGATTTGATGAAATTTCAAAACCGTGGAAGTTATACGTACAACTAAAGTTCGTACGTGCAAAAAGAAGAAAGAATAAGATGTACTTACCTTGCTGCTGAAAATTGGCACGCTCGTGATGAAGCTGCTGATAGTGACGAAAAGGAGCATGCTTCCGCAGACGAAAGCACGGAGCCAGACGAGCAACAAAAAACGGAAGAGGGTTGATACCCCTTTTTATACGAACAGAATTTCCAGAAGAAAGATTTCTTCTTGCTCCATGAACAATAATAGATGGATGGGCCCATAGCACTCATGCTCCATAGCCGAGATAGCAACACGTTACTACAAAGACCATTGACCGCGCGGTCCCGTTGCTGAAGGATGATTAGAATTTTCCTGGTAATATCTACCTACTTTATCTTTTGAATTTTAATTTCGTCTATCACCATCTAATGCTTACCCCGCAACAATGTCACTGTTACGTGCTAAGAAGAGGACTTAATGTTGATGGTGGTTTTTAGTATATGGCGAAAACTGTAAAAGTCTGTCTACCTGACCCGGCATCAGAAGTAGTTACCTTGATATGTCTATATCCCGCAAGGAATTTGAAGAATTATCATAATCTGATGAGTGCCTATGTCTCTCTTCATATTATATTGAAACTTAAGCTCCTAGATGAATTGTTCACTAGTATAGATCCGAATGAGTATTTAAACTCCTAGCTGCATTACTCACTAATGCTGGAGCCTGTCGATTATTCATTCTATGCTATGTTCCCCAGCCGAACTCTTGATGTTGACATGACATGACAATAAATGTTTCCTCGCAACTTAGTAACATGAATTTACCGAAGTGTCAAGATTAAGATATGCATGGAAATACTCAATTAGAGGCACGAAAAGTTATGCTTCCCTCTGATAAGCACGTAAGTGCCACATTTTATACCCATATTTATATTAGCTAGGACTCGATATTTGACTAATGACACCATTTTAGTGCTTTTGTAGAAAGTACAGTAAGATTCAATCATCCGAGGAAAATAGGCTTAGCAAGAAGCTAAATTGGCATTTTTGATTTACCATGCCAGACGAGTCAGAGCCGGATTAAAGTTTGTTGGCTGGCTGGAAAGCCAACTCAAGTGCCACACCACCATAGGCATTGACTAAGTTAAACAAAGATAGTTTTCTTTGTTTGAGCGTGTGATTCCACTAATGGGCCAGGAGAAGAGTTAAAAGAAAACGAAGGACGTGGCCTACTCCACTACTGAATGTCCTAGTAATATGTTAGAGCATCATCGACATTTCATGTTCTTTATGCAGAGAAGAAAGTCTCATTTTGGCTAGTCGAGAAGCTACCTCAAAAGCAACAGCGGGTTCAAGGTTCCAATTGTTCTTAATGGCTAAAACATGCATGAAACAGTAGATGGATATGATGGATGAACTGTTGGTGGCAGTGGTGATTTATACAAGCTGCTGACACCGGTGGAGGACGATGCTGTGGACTGAAGCAACAATGAGGTTATTATACTGTGATGGGTTTTACCCAATCTCGGAATGGGTTAATAGTTCAAATGAGTTTGGGGATGTGCATGAAGACAAAACTGAAGGATCTTACAGCTTGCTAGTGAACGCCAGTGATGAATACAAGATTTCAGCAAACAAAGCTGAGAAGAATGGAGATGGAATCAATCTTAATGGTGGTCGTTCAAGGCAGTGCAACAACAACAAGGGAGATTTCTGGGGTTCGTATATAGTCTAACGGACTGCAAATTGGTCAGGGAGTAAAGCCAAAAACAAAAAGAAATGGAAGCAACATAGCTACGGTTTGTGTGCTTGGATAGTTTGAATCGAAGGTGTTGATTTGAGTTGTGCAGTTGAGACTTGGAGAAATGCAGATGAAGAGAAGAGAACATCGATGGAAGTGGAACAAGTGGTCAATGGAAGCAGCTCTTTTATCCCCGTCATCTCTTGGCCAGTGAAAGATGAGTCTTGACTGCGAAATCCAGTTCTGCAGAAGGGCAAAATGGCGAGAAAGGGAAATTGAGATGTTGATTTTGAGATGAACTGTGCGTTGGTTGTTTCCATGCGTTTTGGTTCAAGTCTGAGGCTAGAAATGTTAACAAGAAAGCAACAAGAAATGAAGGGTTTATTTCCGTTGTTGTTGTTGCCAGTTAAGTTGTTACTGGCAGTTTGTGAACAATGGCGTGGACGAAGATTGAACGGACAGAAAATAGAAGTTGGTGGTGAGACGAGATGGAGAACGGAACTGGTGATGCTGGAGTTGAATGGGATTGAAAGACCGAGAAGATGTTTGCTGGAGTGGTCTTGTTTAAGGTCGTACAGTCGAAGTGTAGTTGGTGCACGTGGCTAGATTTGTCGTGGTCTTCTATGTGATCAGTGGAGACGAGATTTGGATGGTCAGAACTGGTGATGGCTAATTAGATGAAGTTGGGTGTGGCTTGTCGTAGTCAGATACTGGACTGGGCCTACGCTGTTGTTTGCTAGGTCGTATTTTGGAATTGTCGCAACACCCATATATGATGAACAGAGAAAGAAGATGAGAGGGGAGCCGACTACGGGAGCGGCAACTTGGAAGGAGGAACGGAGATCTAGAAGGAGACAAAAGGCGACAGTTCCTACAGGGTTTAAAGTTTTATTTCTCCTATTTCGGATTTTTATTAGCAAATCATCTTTCAATTTATTCATGGCTTTTGAGAAAGTCATCTTCGGCTAAGCTTGTAGCTAGGGTTTATGATAGAAACCACTTTGAGTAATGGCTATTTTGAATTGATTAATAAATCAATAGACTATTATGAATTGAATAGATTGATTATCGAGTATTGTTTATCGATTTAATGAAGATGGGTTGTTGCCTCACCGGTTTTATAAACCTATGTGCATAATGAATTAGTTTTACAAATATGTTTGTTCTTAGTATTTGATAATCTATGCTTGGGTAAAATTCTTTGATGGGTTATGCTTAGAAAAGATGGATAATATTTGTGAATTAAAATTAGTTTCGCATAATTTTCTCGCTAACGCAATTTGATGGTGCATGCTTTGGTTAAGTCTTTTGATGTGCTATGCTTAGGGTGTCCCAGCGATATTTGCGACTCTATGTTTATAATAGGTGATGCCAATAGAACGAACGATAGACAAATATTCGGAATTATGTTTCATTTCAGTAATTGAATAGAAGTAGCGGTGGAAATCATAAAACCCTGGTTACTGATTCTCATATCTTTGGTTACTGTCTTTCATATTGATTTTATTTTTTTAGTATAATTTTATTATTTCGTTTTTACATTTCGCATTCTAAAAATATCAAAAAATAATTTCTGATTAGTTCATTAGAGATATTGGTTACAGTATTTTCCACCGCTCCTTGTGGGAACGACCCGTACTTGTCGTTGTCTGCATTATAGACACCGTGCGATTGCGGTTATTACATATAAGGTCATCTCTGGATCCTATCAATTTTTGGCGCCGCTGTGGAATATTGTAATTAGTATTTTTGATTTTGTAAATATTTAGATTTTTATTTTATTTTTGTATAGTATTTTTATTTTGTTTTAAGATTTCTTTTTCCTTTTAACTCTTTCTGTGTTTTAGATACTTATTTCAGGAGCCTTTTTGAGGATGATGAATTCTTTGTACGAGACGTCATCCAAGATGACACTTGCAGAATAGAAACGTAGAAATTCACATTCTCAGGAGACATCTTCTGATATGACGTTTGGGGAATATATGGATATGCAACAGTATGGAGTTTTTTCTCCACATATGGTAAGTGAAGAATCACCTTTAACAATATATGAGAAGTATTACAAACACACACCTCCTAATTTGGAACAAAGATTAAGAGTTCTTGAATGCCAAAAATTATTTGCTGCTGATGATGAACCTTGTAGTGACTCTTTGTTCCAGACAGAAATTATAAAAGACCATGTGGATGATTGTGTGGATGATATGCCTAATTCCATGAATGAATCTATCTCACAAGATCATTCACCCAACTTAGAGGTTGTTTCTAAACCCTTAGACTTCTAAAAGTTGCCTAATTTAGAGTTAGAATTGTGTGCTTCTAAAGTGTTGTTGGATTACTTTGCATCTAAGTATCCAAAAGACTTGCCTATTCCTTATACCGTGCATGATCCGATTGATACTGGTCAGGTAACTTGCACTGCTGATTTTGAACCTTTTTCAGTTTGCATATATAATTTTGATGATTCCGATGACCCTACGCTTATTGATATTGTATTGTGCCCTTTTATAGTTCATCGGGGTAACTCAACGTCGGAAGTTATTTCCGCAGACTTGGAACCAGATTTAGGAGTTACTTATTCTTATGAATTTGAACCACTAAATGCATATTTAGGTCATTGTGCTGAGTTTTATGATTCTTTGCCTTTTGAAAATGTCAATTCATTACCTCCTCTGATTTCAAGTGAAGATAATGTGTCGACCGAATGTATTTCAGCTGATTTAGAACCTGATTTAGAGCATGCTTCACGAATGGAAACTGTCAAACAATCTGAACTTGTTGCTTATGGGAGTGATTTACTTAATCCGACCATACATTATTTGAGTATAACATACAGTTTTCTATTGGTAATGAATTTACACATCTTTTTGGAGATTTATAATGTTTCCAGGTTCATGGCGGCTGACCTGATTTGTTGGATTGATCCCCAACTTTTCAGACTTTATATGTATGCTTTGCTGCTTACTATGGTGCAACGTCACCTTGTTTGAGGTTCTTTATATGTGCAAGCAGGGACAAAGATTATGCTTTATGGGAGTCAAACCTACGATTTCGCTTCATGGGAGTCAACCCATCAGATTTGTTTTCTTTCCCCTATCTTTTGTTTATTTGCTTGAATTTGCCATCTTAATTTCTACGTTGGATGACTCAATTACATTGAGGACAATGTAAGGTTTAAGTATGGGGGAGTGGCACTTTCGTTAAGTATTTTCAAAATAAATAAAAAATTAAACAAAATAAATAAATGATGACCAGCCCATTTAGCAGGTCTACAAAGAAATTAAAAAAAATTAAAAAAAAAATGATGACCAGCTGTGTAGCGGGTCCAAAAAAAAACATTGTTATCATTTTGATTTTTAGGGTTATGACCAGCTGTGTAGCGGGTCTTCTGTATGGTTTTATCATGACCAGCTGTGTAGAGGGTCTTTTGTATGGTATTTTCTATGACCAGCTGTGTAGCGGGTCTTGGTATGGTATTTCAAATTTTCATTTTATGACCAGCTGTGCAACAGGTCTAACTCTCTTTTATGATATGACCAGCTGTGTAGCGGGTCAGTTCTTTGTTTTGCTCAAGGACTAGCAAAATATAAGTGTGGGGGTGTTGATAAGCACGTAAGTGCTACATTTTATACCCATATTTATATTAGGTAGGACTCGATATTTGACTAATGACACCATTTTAGTGTTTTTGTAGAAAGTACAGTAAGATTCAATCATCCGAGGAAAATAGGCTTAGCAAGAAGCTAAATTGGCATTTTTGATTTACCATGCCAGACGAGTCAGAGCCGGATTAAAGTTTGTTGGCTGGTTGGCAAGCCAACTCAAGTGCCACACCACCATAGGCATTGACTAAGTTAAACAAAGAGAGTTTTCTTTGTTTGAGCCTGTGATTCCACTAATGGGCCAGGAGAAGAGTTAAAAGAAAACGAAGGACGTGGCCTACTCCACTACTGAATGTCCTAGTAATATGTTAGATCATCATCGACATTTCATGTTCTTTATGCAGAGAAGAAAGTCTCATTTTGGCTAGTCGAGAAGCTGCCTCAAAAGCAGCAGCGGGTTCAAGGTTCCAATTGTTCTTAATGGATAAAACATGCATGAAACAGTAGATGGATATGATGGATGAACTGTTGGTGGCAGTGGTGATTTATACAAGCTACTGACACCGGTGGAGGACGATACTGTGGACTGAAGCAACAATGAGGTTATTATACTGTGATGGGTTTTACCCAATCTCGGCATGGGTTAATAGTTCAAATGAGTTTGGGACTGTGCATGAAGACAAAACTGAGGGGTCTTACAGCTTGCTAGTGAACGCCAGTGATGAATACAAGATTTCAGCAAACAAAGCTGAGAAGAATGGAGATGAAATCAATCTTAATGGTGGTCGTTCAAGGCAGTGCAACAACAACAAGGGAGATTTCTGGGGTTCGTATATAGTCTAACGGCTGCAAATTGGTCAGGGAGTAAAGCCATAAACAAAAAGAAATGGCAGCAGCATAGCTACGGTTTGTGTGCTTGGATAGTTTGAATCGAAGGTGTTGATTTGAGTTGTGCAGTTGAGACTTGGAGAAATGCAGATGAAGAGAAGAGAATATCGATGGAAGTGGAACAAGTGGTCAATGGAAGCAGCTCTTTTATTCCCGTCATCTCTTGGCCAGTGAAAGATGAGTCTTGACTGCGAAATCCAGTTCCGCAGAAGGGCAAAATGGCGAGAAAAGGAAATTGAGATGCTGGTTTTGAGATGAACTGTGCGTTGGTTGTTTCCATGCGTTTTGGGTCAAGTCTGTGGCTAGAAATGTTAACGAGAAAGCAACAAGAAATGAAGAGTTTATTTCCGTTGTTGTTGTTGCCAGTTAAGTTGTTACTGGCAGCTTGTGAACGATGGCGTGGACGAAGATTGAACGGACAGAAAATAGAAGTTGGTGGTGAGACGAGATGGAGAACGGGACTGGTGATGCTGGAGTTGAATGGGATTGAAAGACCGAGAAGATGTTTGCTTGAGTGGTCTGGTTGTACGGTCGAAGTGTAGTTGGTGCACGTGGCTGGATTTGTCGTGGTCTTCTATGTGATCAGTGGAGACGAGATTTGGATGGTCAGAACTGGTGATGGCTAGTTAGATTAAGTTGGGTGTGGCTTGTCGTAGTCAGTTACTGGACTGGGCCTACGATGTTGTTTGCTAGGTCGTATTTTGGAATTCTCGCAACACCCATATATGATGAACGAAGAAAGAAGATGAGAGGGGAGCCGACTACGGGAGCGGCAACTTGGAAGGAGGAACGAAGATCGAGAAGGAGACAAAAGGCGACAGTTCCTACAGGGTTTGAAGTTTTATTTCTCCTATTTCGGATTTTGATTAGCAAATCATCTTTCAATTTATTCATGGCTTTTGAGAAAGTCATCTTCGGCTAAGCTTGTAACTAGGGTTTATGATAGAAACCACTTTGAGTAATGGCTATTTTGAATTGATTAATAAAGCAATAGACTATTATGAATTGAATAGATTGATTATCGAGTATTGTTTATCGATTTAATGAAGATGGGTTGTTGCCTCACCGGTTTTATAAACCTATGTGCATAATGAATTAGTTTTACAAATATGTTTGTTCTTAGTATTTGATAATCTATGCTTGGGTAAAATTCTTTGATGGGTTATGCTTAGAAAAGATGGATAATATTTTTGAATTAAAATTAGTTTCGCATAATTTTCTCGCTAACGCAATTTGATGGTGCATGCTTTGGTTAAGTCTTTTGATGTGCTATGCTTAGGGTGTCCCAGCGATATTTGCGACTCTATGTTTATAATAGGTGATGCCAATGGAACGAACGATAGACATATATTCGGAATTATGTTTCATTTCATTAATTGAATAGAAGTAGTGGTGGAAATCATAGAACCCTGGTTACTGATTCTCATATCTTTGGTTACTGTCTTTCATATTGATTTTATTTTTTTTAGTATAATTTTATTATTTCGTTTTTACATTTCGCATTCTAAAAATATCAAAAAATCATTTCTGGTTAGTTCATTAGAGATATTGGTTACAGTATTTTCCACCGCTCCTTGTGGGAACGACCCGTACTTGTCGTTGTCTGCATTATAGACACCGTGCAATTGCGGTTATCACATATAGGGTCATCTCCGGATCCTATCACCCTCTGAAACATAATTAGTGATTTTGTACGAACACACAAAATTTAATCTTTCTAACCTCATTTTATTAATTTGCAAAATTAGTTTTTCTGCGTCATATCTCGAACCTTGTTGGTCGAAACTAAACCTAGGAAAACTAGGAAATTGATCCATCATGTGCTAGTAGGAGCAAGATCCTACCAAAAATCAGAAAAAAAGAAAATAAGAGGAACTGCGGCAAGTAAGAGCAGCGGCAAAAGGAGGCGTGGCCGCCCCACTTGGCTGACCGATTTGCTTCAGCAGGCGCCACCTGTGGCCGACTGGACACGCTCCATATTGCTACTTGTCGTCCCCCTTTCCCATCGACCAATCATATCCCTTTAGACGTGCCACATGTACTTTTAATAAAATTGGAAGTTGGTTGGTCAACACACCTAATTCCTTAAGGAATTTAATATAGGCTGTCCATGTCAGTCTTAAAACGATCACGGCCGTACATTTTTGGCCACTCGATTTATCAAGTCTAGACACTTCTTAACACGGCCGGAAAAGCACCACCATGCACACCGGCGGGACTACTAATGCCTTGGCCAATCGGAATCCTTCCAACTCGCCAACAGAGCCACTAAACGATCGCCCAAAGCTATTTGGTCACGTGACTTACAAAACCATAGTTTCTATTAAGCGGCATTAAATTACTGCCGCAAAACGATCTCGGTCGTTCAACTTCGCCAGCCGAATTGACCGGCCTAGATATAATTCTGAACGACGGAAAATGCACGGATACACTCACTTGCGGCCAGACTACAACGCTGGCTGGTCGAATGATCCACAACATGACGCCAACTCCAAAAACTGTTTGCCCTAAATGGGTTGGCCACACGGATTTTAAAATCTAAATTAAATCAACGACAACCATTAACAACCGCAAATCATCTCGACCGCCCAACTTCGCTAGTCGAATCGGCCGGCCAAACTCCTATTCAAAGTGTTCAACGAGATGTGGCCATGATCACCGGCTACCACTCTTCCATAAGGAACAATCGGCCAAGACGCATCCTGCCCATATGACTCCTAAACGATCGCTCAAAGATGGATGGTCGTGCTTCTTATAGAAGTCTTAAATAAATTAGCGGCAACCAATAACTGTCGTAAATCATCTCAGCTAGCCAATTTAACTGGTCTAGACTTAACTTGGACCGATCGATATGATGTCAAAATGGCTACCAGCCATCACACTCCTATAAGAACCGACCGACCTATCTTTGACATGCATAAATAGTTCCTAACAACTTCTTGAAAGTGGTCGGTCATGATCTTTCTAAGACACTGATGAGTGCCAAATAATGTATATATTTATCCCTTTTTGTTGGCAATTTAACTCATCTTTTATGCATTAATTCTACATTTTACCCCATATTCTGTATTTTCATTGTTTTCAAGAATAAATATTTTTATTAATTAATTTTGCATTTTTAGGTAATAAATAAAGTTCGGATGAGTCGCGGAGCGAAAAGAGCAGAAAAGTAGTGAAAAGCCGGGAGAAATTACGCAAGGAAGCCGCGAAGAATGGTGCGCACAACCTCATTTTCTACACACAAAAGCGCCTCCGTTCTCAGCCATCAGATCATTTCTCAGAAGCATCCGACGGTCGCTCCCTCATAGAGCATCGAAATCTGATGTCTCTGCCGAGCACCACAGAGCTGAAATTCCAAGCCTTCAGATTAGATGGTAGTTGAATCCAACGGTCGCTCCCTTGCTGTTCATCGAAGATTGATATCTCCGCCTAACACTACAACACCTAACTCCATCTGGCATCGTTGATTTTGTTGTATATAATCTAGCGGTCGCTACAAGCTTCACTTCACATCACCGTCCGATTGATCTTTCATCTCCCAATCCCACGGCTCAGCGTCGCAGATCATCAAGACTCGATGCATTCGCCTTACACCCTAGTACCCGAGCCCATCCACCTAACCCAAACACAGTCGAGCCATACCCTCTCCACCATCTTCTCCACAGCGACGCTGTCGCCATCACCACCACCATGTCCGTCTCATCACCACCACCTCACCCCAAATCACTCCACTATTTTCTCCCCAAATCACTCTACCTATACCCATCATCACTATCACGTTTACATCAACTAATCTCCTCAATTTCTCATCTCTGCCGACTGAAACCCTAGGTGAGAAATTGAAGATATAAGTTGATGTTAGAGCAGCAATTGGAGCGGGAGATGACTCAGGAAGAGAAATAGAAGGATGGGTCGACGAGATGGAGCGAGAATTTCATCAACAGTAGGTAATTGGCAAAACCTAATTTTACTGACTTTGGGGAAAATTGGGGGAAAACCTAATTTTGTGTAATGGGTATAAATTGGTGTTGGGGGAAGCATTAGAAGGAGACTATTTACCTCTCTGGACTAGCCAGTAGAGAAATTGCAACAAAATTTTACTGCACTTCAAATTTCAATTCTTATCAGTGAACAAGTAGAATATTGCTTATGTGTTTTGTTATTTCAAATGTTAAGTATGCTTGAATGTTTATATATGTTGAATGTGATAGTTTTAAACATGGTTAGCATGAGCTAATCATCTTCAGGCCAAGGCTCAGTGAAGCCTTGTGCACTGTCAAGTGTGTTGGAATGAGTTAGTTGCTTCCTGTTGCTGTTTTGTGAGTGTGCATTTGAGAGACACCAATGCTTGTAGAGCCTGTGATTGGCTGTACTGTCAAAAGACAGCCAATGCTAGGGGTAGCCTAGCAAGCAAGTTGGTATTCTCTCATTTCTAGTTGTATGCTTAGGAAAAAACTCAACCTAGACCATGTTACTTGATTAGGATACAAGGTGGATCATATGCTTTGGCTTGCTCACTACTTATCTTTCAATCAATCTTATTTTCAATCTTGTATGCTTATTTCACATGTTACTCTCCCTGTTTTTCATTTTCTTGCATTTTATAACTGTTTTGCACTGAGGTCAGTGCACTGAGCACAATCCTGCCCCTTGCCCTTGGCTGCCAAGCCTTGGTTGTTATTGCTTTTTCTTGAAATGCTCCTTTGTTGCCTTACCCTGCTTTTTAGGTTCTTGCTTATCTTTCTTTGCTTTGGTCCTTAACCTGCTTCTCTTTTGCTCTACTTCATGCCCTTGTTTATTTGCCTGCAACCCTGCCTGCCCTTAGCTTATTACACTTTTTTTTAGTTAGGAAAACTTCTCATAAGCTCCTCTCCCTGTGGACAAACCCCTATTCATCACTATATTATAAATTTGGACCTTGTATACTTGCAAGTGTTTTGTGTGCAATCTAATCTTCACACCAAGTTTTTGGCGCCGCTGCCGGGGAGCTGGCTGCCTTATCTGTGAAGTTTTCAAGGTCTGCTGTTGGTGTGCAAGTGTTGGTGACTCTGCTGTGAAGCTGCTGTTGCCAACTTTTTGCTGCTACTGGTGCTGTTGCAGTGCTGGTGCCAAGTCTGTTGTTGCCAACTTTCTGCTGCTGCTGGTGCTGCCAACTTGCAACTGCTGCCAACTGCTGCTGCTGATCTGCTGGTGCTGTTGCTGCCAAGCTGTTGCACTTGCCAAGCTTGCTGCCAGCACTTGCCAAGCTTGCTGCCAACTGCTGCCAGGCCTGCTGCCAACCTCTGCTGCTGGGCTTGTGCAACTTCTTCTGAACTGGGCTTGTGCCAACTGAGCTGGGCTCAGTAACCTCAATTTCTGCTGGGCTTGTGCAACTTCTGCTCTTGGGCTTGCAACTTCAGCTGGGCTCCGTTGCTGCTGCTGCTGGGCTCTGCTACACTTGCTGCTGCTGGGCTTGGACGTGAGCTGCTAGGACGATCCTAAAGCCCAACTGGGCTGTGCAACTAAAAGGGACTAAAAGCCTATTTTTGGGCTTCCCTCCAAAAACAAGTAAGCCTAACCCATGAGTTAACCCACTTGGGTCTCATTTAAATTCAAATTTGGGCTTGTAATAATTTATTTAATTATTTATTTTGGGTTTGTAATAATTTTTTATTTTCTTTTTCTTTTTTTTATATTTGGGATTGTAATAATTTTTTATTTTCTTTTTTGTTTTTCTTTATTTTTCTTTTATTTTTCTTTTTTCTTTTATGGGCTTGTTTTAATTATTATTATTGTTTTTATTTTCTTTTATGAGTTGTGATAATTTATGCTAGGTTTAGTTCAAAATTTTTTTTTCCAAAGCCCAAAATTTGTAAACCAAAAAAAACAAAATCCCTTCTTTAAACCAAAACCCATTCAAAAACCAAATCTTCATAACCCTTGGGCCAAATTGTTTCCGATTGCTCTGTCTGACCAACATGTTAGTTAAGGTACCTACTAGGACATGATTGTGACCTACAGAGACCAGACAAACAGACTTGTTAGAATTAACCCAGACGAACCTATCGAAATTCTAAGTTCTGAGGGAGACAGTCCAGATCAACCAGAAACAATGGGAGAACCACGTACCTCAAGGATTATATGTACCCAACTAGAGCCAGTCAACCTTCTTGTATTGTGCTACCCGAGGCTAATGGCCATTATGAGCTGAAATCAAGCACAATACAGATGCTTCCTATTTTTAGAGGTGTTGAGAATGAAAACCCGTACCACCACGTGAGAGAATTCGAGGAAATTTGTGGAACTCTGCGTTTCACTCAAATGACCGACGAAACCCTGAAGTTAAGGCTTTTTCCTTTTTCCCTGAAAGATAAGGCAAAGGCCTGGCTCTATGCTTTACAGCCTCAATCCATCATGACATGGGATGACCTCACAAAGGAGTTTTTCAAAAAGTTTTTCCCGAACCACAAGACTGCGACAATTCGTCAAAGTCTGAATAGCTTTGTGCAATTAGAAGGTGAGACCTTAGCTAGATACCTGGAGAGATTCAATGAATTATTGCTCCAATGTCCCCATCATGGTTTTGAAAAATGGAGACTTGTGCAAATTTTGTATGAAGGTCTAGATGTGTCCACCCGAACAACGGTTGAGTCGATGTGTAATGGTCTATTCGTAGATAAAACTGCTGACGCGTCTTGGGACTTCTTGATTGAAGTAGCTGAAAAGACGCAACAGTGGGAATCCATCCGTGAAACCAGAAAGACTACATCCGAAGCAAAGGCTTTTAGGATTGAAGCGGATTTTGAGGGTAGAGCAAACATGGCATCAATAGTTAGGAGATTAGAAGAGTTAGAACTACATAAAAATTCAAAACCTTCCACCACTACTCTCCGAGAACATGTCGCTTCATCTGTTTGTGCTGCTTGTAACGACCCCAACCATCAATTCCAAAATTGTCCAGATTTGCTTGCATCCAGGAGTCTAGGCTTGAACAGGCACATGCCATGTTTCAAAAACCAGAGCATAACCCTTATTCACAGACCTACAATCCAGGATGGAGAAACCACCCTAACTTTTCATGGTCAAAAGGACCCACTCAAGGAGGACCATCTCAACCCAATCAGAGCTATCAAAACAATCAGGGATATCAGAACAATCAAGGTTATCAACACCCGAGAAACCCTCAGCAACAATCAAACTCTCAACAATCATATCCTCAGCACAATACAGACAAGAGATTATCCACCTTAGAGGAAATGTTCCAGAGTTTGATGCAAAGTCAGAAAAATCTAGATCAAAAGATGGATCAAATATGTGAGAGAGAAAAGGGTAAACTTCCGAGCCAACCCCAACAAAATCCAAAGAGGATATTTCAAACAGGCACAACATCCTGCACTGAAACCTCACCTGATCAAATCCATGCCATTACCACCCTCCGAAGTGGTAAAGTCATCGAGAACAACGTGGCGAACCTAATGAGTCTGATACAAATTCCACGTTGTCTCCACAACCCCAGAAAACCAAAGAATCTGAGCAAGTTGGAAAATCTGACAATTCTACTGCTGTGAATGTCCCTTTGCCAACTCATCTTCCTGTTGCTCCATTTCCTCAAAGATTGATCTATCAACAGAAAAGTACCCATTACAATGAGATGTTAGATCTGTTCAAGAGAGTCAACATCAACATTCCTTTTCTTGAAGCAATCAAGCAAATCCCTGCTTATGCCAAATTCCTCAAAGACTTGTGTACTCAAAAGCGCAAGCTCAATGTGCAAAAACGTGCTTTCTTAGCTGAGCAGGTGAGTTCCATCATTCTGAACAAAACTCCACCCAAGTTTAGGGATCCAGGATGTCCAACAATTTCTTGCACTATAGGAGAACACACGGTCAATAAAGCGTTATTAGACCTAGGTGCAAGTGTTAACCTACTGCCATATTCTGTTTATGAGCAGTTAGGTCTTGGGGAGTTGAAACCAACATCTATCACTCTACAACTGGCAGACCGATCTGTCAAGATTCCTCGTGGAGTGGTGGAAGATGTTTTGATCAAGGTTGACAAATTCTATTTTCCCGTAGACTTCATTGTCTTAGACACTCAACCTGTACAAAACCCAGACTGTCACATTCCTGTCATCTTAGGACGTCCTTTCTTGGCTACGTCCAACGCGATCATCAACTGTCGGAATGGAGTGTTGAAACTGTCTTTTGGTAACATGACGGTAGAATTGAATGTGTTCGATATTAGTCAACAACCTGTGAATCTTGATGATGATGATGTGCATGAAGTTAATATGATTGAAGGATTAATGCAAGATTCGTTGACTAACATTCTATCCGTGACCCCTTTCAAGCATGTATGGAGAACTTTAACCCTGATTTCTATGATGATGCATACTGTAGTGACGTCCTATCTCTGCTCGAATCTGTACCTCAAATGGACGTCACTGAAAGGAAATATGAAGTGGAACAACCCCTATTCTCTGATTCCAAGCTTATTCCATCCATTGTTGAGCCACCCAAGCTTGAATTGAAACCATTGCCTAGTACGTTGAAGTACGCATTCCTAGGTTCTTCTGATACTTTACCTGTCATTATTTCATCATGTTTAGACACGGAACAGGAAAGTAAGCTTTTAGAAGTACTTAAGGAACACAAAGAGGCCTTAGGATGGACCATCTCAGATCTCAAAGGAATTAGTCCCACCATTTGCATGCACCACATTAACCTTGAAGAGAATGCCAAACCATCGAGGGAAATGCAAAGGAGACTTAATCCTAACATGAGAGATGTAGTCAAAGGAGAGATCCTGAAACTACTTGATGCAGGTATCATATACCCAATTCCCGATAGCAAATGGGTTAGTCCCATTCAAGTTGTGCCTAAGAAGTCAGGCATTACTGTTGTTCAGAACGACAAGAATGAATTAGTCCCTACTCGTACAACCACAGGATGGCGAGTATGCATCGACTACAGGAAGTTGAACACAGTAACAAGGAAGGATCACTTCCCGCTCCCTTTCATTGACCAAATGCTAGAACGTGTGTCTGGACACAGTCACTACTGTTTTCTAGATGGCTTTTCCGGTTATAACCCCATTTTGATTGTGGAGATTTTTGATGTTTGGGGGATAGACTTCATGGGTCCATTTCCCATGTCTGACAGCAAGTTGTACATCCTAGTCGCAGTTGATTACGTTTCTAAGTGGGTAGAAGCCATAGCAACCAGAACAAATGACCACAAGGTGGTACTTTCATTTCTAAAGAGAACATTTTCACGTTTTGGTACCCCTAGAGCTATCATCAGTGACGGCGGTTCACATTTTCGTAACAAGTACTTTGAGTCTTTAGTACGCAAGTATGGCATAACTCACAAGGTTGCTACTCCGTACCACCCTCAGACTAGTGGACAAGTGGAAGTGTCTAATAGGGAAATTAAGCACATTCTGGAGAAGACGGTCAACCCGTCCAGGAAAGATTGGTCATTGAGATTGAATGATGCTTTGTGGGCCTATAGAACAGCTTATAAGACACCAATTGGCATGTCCCCCTATCGTCTAGTGTATGGAAAGCCGTGCCATCTACCTGTGGAATTAGAACATCGTGCCTACTGGGCAATCAAAGAGCTGAACTTTTCTCTGGACGAAGCTGGAATTCAAAGGAAACTTCAACTCAACGAGTTGGAAGAGTTGAGAAATGAGGCTTATGACAGTGCCAAGCTGTACAAGCAGAAGATGAAGATATTTCATGACAAGCGTATTCTGCGCAAATCCTTCACTCCTGGTCAGAAAGTCTTGCTGTATGACTCCCGATTACATCTTTTTCCAGGAAAACTGCGTTCCAGATGGAAGGGTCCGTACCTAGTACGCACAGTTTTTCCTCATGGAGCTGTAGAGCTGGAGGATGTCTCCAACAAGAACGTTTTCAAAGTCAACGGGCAGAGATTAAAGCCATTCCTTGAGCCATTTCCACCCGACATTGAAACAACCAACCTGGAGGACCCAGTCTATGTGGACTAAACTGGTCCACTCTTTCCCTAAATAACCAAAAAGTTTTCCAAATCTTTCCCTAAAAACCAAAAATTTTTCGTTTTCCCATCAAAACCAAATGTTTCCCAACAAAACCAAATTTTTTTTTTCCAAAAAGTCCAATCCCATTAAAAACCAAATTTTCTTGTAGATAATGTGTTAGTTAAATTTCCTTTTGTATATATTTTGTGCTCATCCATTGTGACTGCTAATATGATGGATTTTTGCCTTGAAATAACGGAGTTTTAATCGAGCTACCACCGTACAATCGGGTATTCTCTCTCCTTTTACTCTGCTCAGCATGTCCCTTTCCATATGTTGCATTTTAATCCTTTCCATATTTTGAAACATTGAGGACAATGTTTAGTTTAGGTTTGGGGGTATAGAGTAGATACCATGATAATTTGCCATAATTGAAAACAAACTCCTTCTTCTTTTTGAAAAAAAAATTGAAAAATTCCAAAAAAAAAAAAAATTGAAAAATCAAAATTCAAAAAAAAAAAATTAAAAAACTAAAAAATCATAAAAATGGAGCTCATTTACCTTGAAATGTTGACTCTTGTGCAAATATGTATTTTTATTAGGAGTCTTAGTCTAGATATTTAGGCACCCTGATTCTAGCACAATTCACATAGTGATAAGAAACTTGCACGCGCACGATCTACCAATACATGTATGGCCTCGATCTTCAAGGTGTTTGATAGGAAGTTACAATTGCCAATCACTTTAGAATACTGAACGAAACTTGACTAGCTTGTTCTTTGGTTGGTTGGGATAGAAGGTGGAGGTTACATTAAGAAAGACAATCATCGAATTTAACTGGGTGCATCAAAAAGGGCTACCTCTTGCAAAGTGTCATGTAATTTTTTGTTTCTTTTTGTTATGTATCAAAAGTGTTTCCATGTTCAAAAAAAAAAAAAAAAAAAAAAAAAAAAAAAAAAAAAAAAAAAAAAAAAAAAAAAAAAAAAAAAAAAAAAAAAAAAAAAAAAAAAAAAAAAAAAAAAAAAAATCAAGTATTTATCAATTCCATCATCTCTTGTTCCAAAAATAAAAAGAGAATAGTCAATGTAAATAAGAGTCATGTAAATAGTCATTTTGTTGTTTCATTGTAATAAGCAAGGAGGGTGTATGCCATTGATGTACAACGCGAGTAATTGTGAAATACCTCCAACTCATTCACAATTCTCGTAAAGTCCGGACAGCTAGCTAGATTTCGTCCTCAGTTCTTAGCCTGAGAAACTATCTCTTGGTGATTAGTAGTCATGACTTCAGATCTTTCTTTACACATGTGTAGATACACTTTACACTCTTATCACATGTCCTTATTTGTTATCAGTGCTAGGATTGTGCCTTCGATAGCTAGATTGACATCTCCATTTTGCTGTGAGCTTTAACTGTTTTGCACATGTCACGTTTGATGGAATCTGAGCTTATATTTTGACCTAGAACTTTGTAGGTACGTTCTAAGCAAACCTTCACGAGACTTCAACTCGTCCACTAGGGACGCTTAGTGGTTTAAAAGGCTTAGTGCATACGCTAAATGCATTCGAGAGACCAGCGACAGTGGTATAGTTAGGATTTCCTTAGTTTTGTTTTACTTGAGGACAAGTAAAATTCAGGTTTGGGGGTATTTGATGAGTGCCAAATAATGTATATATTTATCCCTTTTTGTTGGCAATTTAACTCATCTTTTATGCATTAATTCTACATTTTACCCCATATTCTGTATTTTCATTGTTTTCAAGAATAAATATTTTTATTAATTAATTTTGCATTTTTTAGGTAGTAAATAAAGATTGGATGAGTTGCGGAGCAAAAAGAGCAGAAAAGTAGTGAAAAGCCGGGAGAAATTACGCAAGGAAGCCGCGAAGAATGGTGCGCACAACCTCATTTTCTACACACAAAAGCGCCTCCGTTCTCAGCCATCAGATCATTTCTCAGAAGCATCCGACGGTCGCTCCCTCATAGAGCATCGAAATCTGATGTCTCTGCCGAGCACCACAGAGCTGAAATTCCAAGCCTTCAGATTAGATGGTAGTTGAATCCAACGGTCGCTCCCTTGCTGTTCATCGAAGATTGATATCTCCGCCTAACACTACAACACCTAACTCCATCTGGCATCGTTGATTTTGTTGTATTATATAATCTAGCGGTCGCTACAAGCTTCACTTCACATCACCGTCCGATTGATCTTTCATCTCCCAATCCCACGGCTCAGCGTCGCAGATCATCAAGACTCGATGCATTCGCCTTACACCCTAGTACCCGAGCCCATCCACCTAACCCAAACACAGTCGAGCCATACCCTCTCCACCATCTTCTCCACAGCGACGCTGTCGCCATCACCACCACCATGTCCGTCTCCATCACCACCACCTCACCCCAAATCACTCCACTATTTTCTCCCCAAATCACTCTACCTATACCCATCATCACTATCACGTTTACATCAACTAATCTCCTCAATTTCTCATCTCTGCCGACTGAAACCCTAGGTGAGAAATTGAAGATATAAGTTGATGTTAGAGCAGCAATTGGAGCGGGAGATGACTCAGGAAGAGAAATAGAAGGATGGGTCGACGAGATGGAGCGAGAATTTCATCAACAGTAGGTAATTGGCAAAACCTAATTTTACTGACTTTGGGGAAAATTGGGGGAAAACCTAATTTTGTGTAATGGGTATAAATTGGTGTTGGGGGAAGCATTAGAAGGAGACTATTTACCTCTCTGGACTAGCCAGTAGAGAAATTGCAACAAAATTTTACTGCACTTCAAATTTCAATTCTTATCAGTGAACAAGTAGAATATTGCTTATGTGTTTTGTTATTTCAAATGTTAAGTATGCTTGAATGTTTATATATGTTGAATGTGATAGTTTTAAACATGGTTAGCATGAGCTAATCATCTTCAGGCCAAGGCTCAGTGAAGCCTTGTGCACTGTCAAGTGTGTTGGAATGAGTTAGTTGCTTCCTGTTGCTGTTTTGTGAGTGTGCATTTGAGAGACACCAATGCTTGTAGAGCCTGTGATTGGCTGTACTGTCAAAAGACAGCCAATGCTAGGGGTAGCCTAGCAAGCAAGTTGGTATTCTCTCATTTCTAGTTGTATGCTTAGGAAAAAACTCAACCTAGACCATGTTACTTGATTAGGATACAAGGTGGATCATATGCTTTGGCTTGCTCACTACTTATCTTTCAATCAATCTTATTTTCAATCTTGTATGCTTATTTCACATGTTACTCTCCCTGTTTTTCATTTTCTTGCATTTTATAACTGTTTTGCACTGAGGTCAGTGCACTGAGCACAATCCTGCCCCTTGCCCTTGGCTGCCAAGCCTTGGTTGTTATTGCTTTTTCTTGAAATGCTCCTTTGTTGCCTTACCCTGCTTTTTAGGTTCTTGCTTATCTTTCTTTGCTTTGGTCCTTAACCTGCTTCTCTTTTGCTCTACTTCATGCCCTTGTTTATTTGCCTGCAACCCTGCCTGCCCTTAGCTTATTACACTTTTTTTTAGTTAGGAAAACTTCTCATAAGCTCCTCTCCCTGTGGACAAACCCCTATTCATCACTATATTATAAATTTGGACCTTGTATACTTGCAAGTGTTTTGTGTGCAATCTAATCTTCACACCAGACACTAGGTTCCGTGACCAACCAAGACAGGCTCAACATAACGATGTTTCACATGCATCGACTATTTTGAGCTGCTTTCTTAAAAGCGATGCTTTACATACATCGAATACATATGATATTTTATGAGTATCGGCTTCACAAATAACTTAGTTATTTAATATAATGGTGTCACATGTTATTTTTTGCGGCAAGTCTCATGACTTGGCTCGTCACACATGACTACCCTCCACCTAGCTTGCGCGTGATTGGTCAGAATAATTAGGAAAGACCCACTCAGAAACTTGATACATATTTTCGATAAAATAATCGAGAAATCAAATATGTCACAAACTGGGGGTTATTCATCAGGGTATTAGTTTGGCGGTTTACAGCGTGCGGCGTGCAACACGACAATTATGAGAAAGTGTCAGAAAAGGCGGGCAGTTAATGGCAGCAGATAAGTAGTGAGTGTAAACTTACCCGTCTTCCCTCATAGTAAGACGTGGTTTTCTACATTTTCACACGATATCACTTCTCCATCACTCAACTATCCCACTTCCTATGAGATCAGGGTGCGTGCAACTATGACTGATATAAATAGGTTTCTACCTATTTCGACGAACAACAACAGTTTGAGTTAACAAAATAAAAAAGTATCTAGAAAAACACCAAGAATTGATTGCTTACATTCCGCAAGCCAGTTCCATATTCTGATACAAGTCATAAACACCTTCAGAGTTAACCATTATGATCTCAACACCTTCTTTGCTTCCCTCCCTAAGATCAACCATTCTCCCTCATTGTGTGACCAAAGCAAGACTAGAACGTCCATTTCCTGGTTTAGGCTAGAATTGTACAGATTGATCTCTCGAATCTAAAGTACTCACGTGCAGTCCATTTGTTTAGTATTTAGATTCGTTTCTCGGTGGCACACACAAACTTACCATTTCCATCAGAATCAGTTTTTACCCTAAAACACAATGTCGTATGGATCCCTATGGGTAGACAATAATTCCTTGGCGGCTTTTCTAGTTTGGAACCAATTTAATTTCTTACTCTTCCTACCTTTTGGGACCCCCTTCTCCGGTTCCAAAATATTCTCTTGGGTGAAAGGATATATGACCGACATCATGTTGTGCCATATGATTTTTTTTGAGCTCGGAACATCTTCCTATACATGTCCGCCAAATTTTTCCCATTTACCGTGTCCCAAATCTCTAGATCATCCCTGTTATCTTCGATTGGGAGAGGCTCAAATATTAGTTGTTTCCAAAAGGATAAATATCCTTAAATAGTATGATACCGTCCTTAAACCGAAGTATTTCATGGCGGCATGGAAGTCCCATAGATGTCTTAATTTTACAAACACACTCTTCCTCAAATCTAGCGGACAATGTCTCAATCAACTCTACTTCTTTCATCACTTTGTCAATGCATAGATGGGAGACTCTATAAGTTAATCCCCTTAGCCATTTACTATCATAATCTTTGTGTTTGAATATAAGGTTCAGTTAAAATGCCGTTATAATTGTCACAACATCACTTTTGAAAATATTCATCCATTGCATCAATTACCGTGACAAACGTATCAACGCAACCAAAAAGATTCTTCTTCAACCGATAATAAGGCGACTCTACCATGTTCGTGGCTTGGTTGTCGAAGTGTTTGTGTCGATTTTTGAAACAATACAAAAACCTTTATTTATGAGGTTCCAACACGTCTTTGAGAAAATACATAATGACGTCAGCGTAGTCGGTCATCCAATGATCAATAAGTATTTCAACCTTTTCTTTGTAGACTTCCTCGGTAATTAACCATACCAAAGATTCTCACTCGCCGAAGAAACATGCCCATAACCTCTCATTATATTCATATTCTTTCATGAAGTCCCTCTTTTTCTTTACTCGTTTCTCCTCTGATAGTTTAACAATATGTAGTGTACAGAAGTACAAGTACAAGGTGAAGAAGATGATAACTAGCAGCAAGATGCTTTCTCTCCAAAGATCAGAGCCTAACTTTCAAATTGAAAGCATAATTAGTTTTTCATACATGAAACTTAGGGTCTTACAATTATTGGGTATTTAACCACCAATCGAAGATGATGGACATCAACGGCCCTCAACACATCAAGTAAGAAAGGAAAGTCAAGGAAATATAATTCTTACACAAAATTGTCTACTCATAACTGCCTCAGCTAACCCGGTGAATTATAGTACCCAACTCAGTTAAGTGACTCGGTCTAATAGTCATGGCACATGACACAATATTCTCTAATTCTTTCAACTTAGGTGGTTGAGTTATAGCTTGGCATTTTTTCCTCACATTTTTCCATATATGAAACGTACAAATAAAGTTGGTTGCGTCCGGAAATACCTTATTCAAAGCATACACCAACGAAGAATCTTGATCGGAAACAAACACTCTAGAAATAGAACCCTCCCGGAAGATTAAGTTCAATTGTTCTAACCCCCAAACGTAACTTTGTTCTCGTTTTTAAAAACAAAAAGCTACGGTGAACGGTGTCTTTATCGACGTATTCCCAACTATGTTCATCAACAATATATCATATTTGTTAGTCTTGTACGTGCAATCCAATATAAGAACTTGTGGGAAGCAGAGATCCAGTTGGACACATTCGGTTGGGAAAGATAAAGGTGTGTCACTTGACAAAAGTCATACAGTTTCTTTTGGCAAGCGTAGTTATGCTTCACCCCTAACCACATCAATTGTTGCATCACCATCCTACCTTGCAAATTATTTCTTCTCAATGTACTTATTGCATATAGTTTGCATTGTCGACTTGTTATTCTTGTTGCCATCCTACAATTTAATAAGAATATTAGACGGTGCCATACATGCTCGTGTCATTTTATCTACTTCGTGCATTTCGTTGGGTTTGAGCCGTGCGACTTTTGCATGTCCGTGAAGGTCAAGTGGACGTGGGTGGTTATGACGACAATCCATAATTTTATTCATAACTCAATATTCTTCATCTATGTCGAGGAACTTCTTAAGGTTGAAAACGATCTTGAAAGGGAAATTTATTTTCTTCGTTTTTGTCCTATTTTTTCTCCCGGTCATCCCAATATATACAAAATCCTTTCGAGCCTTGCTATCGCCGGTTCCGCAATTCTCACAAACCATTTTAAACCGATCACGTTTTATTTGTTGTCCACAAACTAGTACGTAATTTATTTTCATTGCGCATTACTCAGCCAAGCCTTTGCTCCAGGTTTACTTTCCCATGTCTACATTCATTCAAAAACAAATATTAAGTTAATAAGAAAAACTTCGGAATATTCCGAAAACATAAAGGTAAACACAAATGCTTACATACCAAATCATTTTGGAAGTTATCTTCATATCTTCGTGAATTACGTCTACATGATTAGGTTTATCGTCCATCAGTACATGTTCACCAAACACGATCTACAAGAATATCATAAGGTTAGATATTACGAAGAAAAATTAATAATAAGACTCGGCAGATATACTAAATATCGAATAAACCGGACCTTTTATTTTATGCACGTTTGGCTTATTCGATACTTAACCTATAATCCGAACATAAAAATGTGGATATAAGTCGATGGGTATTCGGCTGAAAATATATTCAATATATAGGTCGAGCATGGAAAGGTACCAGGTTCGGATGTTACGATATTCACTACATAAGCCGAACCATTAACAAGATTTTTTAAACAACTCACATAGGTTCGGCTTATTATGAAAATTTAGAATAAGCCGAACATTGAACTAACAATTAGGCGGCAAGTTGTAAAATACAAGTTCAGCTGATAATTTTGAACATTTCAGTGAGCCGAACTGTTCATCATCTGGATTTGGTTCATAAAAATCATTGTTTTGAGTTTGAGTTTGGATAAAATCATTCTCATAATCTACGAAATCAATCATTTAGGGATCATTGTTGTAGTTGATTTGTATTTTCCGAGAAAAAACCTTTTTTTTTCTTCCCCAAAATTTATCATCAACACAAATTTTATAATTCAATTATCTTAATCACTAATCAATAGCACTACTCATTAATCAAGATTATTAACCCCTAATTATTATTATTAATACTAATATTGAAAGGCAGATTTGCCTTTCTAAAAAAGTTGGTTAAGGAGCTTTTGTAACATGTTTTTTTCTTTACTCAATATTGTAGCTCCCCCTAAGCTAGCAGCTAACTAATCCAAGAGATTAACTAAACAAATAGGCACTAAGAATCTGAATCATTTACTTAAACAATCAATTAAGAAATCTGCTACAAAACTTAACCCAAAACTAACCCCGCTCAGAAATATATATACAAGAACTTCTCTAAAATGATACATATACCATAATCATTTTGTTTTCAAATAGAATAAACAACATAATAAACATAACAGAAGTTAACTAATTAACAGAGTCAACTCCTCGAAGCTTTCGCTGCGCAACTCTGATCTGTCTCTGAAACTGAAAGTGGGAAAGGGTGAGCACATAATCCCTAGAAGGGGTGCCCATCAGGAATAACATTTCACTTTAAAGAAATCATGAGCAAGATTTGGAAAATAATTCATGTTTTCCCAAACATCAAAGTGACCAAGTCACTGGAAATGCACAAACAATATATATGGACAAACTCCTTCTTCAAACAATATATATTAGTGATGTCGGGTTTTTCCACACCTACATAGCTATATTGATGCCGGGTTTTTCTACACCTAATAAGCATAAAAGCTGAATTCATGTAGATATAAATGAAGGAGCGTATCCTATATACCACAAGTGGAACTTCTCATTTCCCATAACAATTCATAATGACAACAAACATTACAGGTCCTTTCCAAATCATGGAAAGATTCAAAGAATCAACAGAACAATCATAATACAAACTAAACAATGCATGAAATGCACATTCAAACAATGCATGAGTTTGTTAAACATAAACTTTTGCAAAAGAAACAAACAATGGTTTCAAAAGAGTTAAAAGTATTCCTACCTCGAGATCCACGATCCACTGGTTCATCCTTTGAATCGATCGTTGTTAAATAAACTAACTGTTAATTACACAAGCACTCTAAGAATTTATCCAAAAATACAGACAAGGCTCATACAAGTCTAACTAATGGTTCTAAGCTCAATTATGATTCTACACCTTTTTATTATTCATCTTTAACATATTTGAGGTTTACGAATTCAATTAGGTAGATTCTATAGCACATATCTAAGTATTATGAATATCTACAACTTTGTAGAAGAAACTAAGATCAATTCAGACCATAAGGGTCCAAAATATCAAACTAATGATACATGGTACTAAGCCCAAGTCCACTAAGCTAGTCCATTACACAAGGCTTGGTCCAACTGGTCATTAACGGTCAAACTGACGATCAACAGGTCTCTAACAGTCAACGTCTAAGTCCAGGTCAAAGTCAATGGTCTATCGGTCTGGTCACACGAGTCAACTCAGTGAGTTGAGTCTGGTTTAGACTGAGTTAATTCAGTCAGATGATCTAAGACAGACAATAACATAACTAAGTCAGACTGAATAAGTTCAGTCAGACTAGCTAAAAAATTCTTCTTACATAGCTGCAATTCTAACTCTATAACTCTAACCCAAGTTCAAATTCAATCTACTAACGCATCAATTGAATCATTTAAATTATAACTCAAAAATTGATTTACAAAGATAATACAGACTACCTGCAATTGCAGCTTTAATCTTTTACTGAAGCTACAAGATAATCTTTACATCCATCATTACTTGATACACATCTCAGGCCTAAGATCACTCTTCAACTCTATATCAATCATAAAAAACAACACCACCGTGTATCAGAAGCGCAACTACACAGGCCTAAGTACAATCCCATAACAACAACACTCAACACATCATCTAGTACGACTCAGGCAACATTGCTCATTAAAACTAAATCACTACCACTTCAGTTACTGCATCTGTAATTTAGCTTCACTATACTCATACAAACTCAATCCGTTGTCCACAGTTGCCCAATCCCTCTCCTGCAATTATTCATTATAACAACACCATCACTTATAGTTTCCAAACCCCCACCAATCACTCATATCCTCTGTAACTTGAACATTACTACAACAACTTGTAACTTAGTTCAATACTATAAAATTTTGTGCACCGGTCCCATTAACATACACATCAGTTCTCTATTCTCTGCACATCTTCAGTGTTCATTCCATTCTTCTAAACCTTAACTGCAATTCCACCATCTATCCCCTAAGCAACACCAGTTACCACTTCAACCATTCAAATACATCTTAGGCCTCCTCCAAGCACTATGATCACAAATTCCATCACAAATATAACCTCACATGCCACACCTCCATTTAATTCATCAACTGCAACTCAACACAACACCACGGACTTCACCTGCAATCCAATTCTTCTTATCTATATCTTCAACCCAACACACAGCAGCAACAATAAAACCACCACTGCATGTAATCTCCATTTAAACAACATCTACTCAAACACACAAACAAATACATATTCCGATATTCTCATTTCAGTTTCACTTAAGCTACAGTTCTTACAACTCCACTGATAGTAACACAATCACATACTAAAGAAATATAACAGACTTCAGCCAAGTAAAGAAAGGTTTACCTTAAATCGAACTTATGTATTGAAGCAGTTGCTCTTGACCCCATGCGTTTCCTATAGCACAACTCAACATCGATCACATCTCCTTAATCCTCTTATTAACAGAACAAACCCTAGCTTCATCATAACTTCTAATTATCATCCTTAGCTTTAAAATCGAAAACGCTATATCCTAATTCCAGTGAAACCTATTTCAATTCAATCTCCTCGACTCTCAATTTGATCTTCCACATCTTATCTGAGTTCATCATAAGAAACCCTAGTTCTTCAACTCTTCATTGAATAATTATCCATCATCAAATTAAACACTAACCCAATCATTCTTCATCTGCCAACAACTCAATTTTCTTGCCAATTGGATACAAACTCCAAATCAAATCTAAGACCTAATCCGACTCCGCCTGATTTACTTTTCTGGTAAATCTAAAGTGACTACTTAAACGAAACCACCATCAACAGTTAGTCCCTAATATTTCCCACCTTTTACCGAACACAGAAATACTGATTTGCTCTCTCAAATTTCAGCAGAAGATGAACAGGGGAGGAGGAGGCAGAGGAAAGAAGAAGAAGAAAGAAGAATAATGAAAGAAGAAGAAAAGAAGACACGAGTATATCTTCTCGGTTTGGTATTGACACGACCACACCAAATTCCACGACACTCATTGAAGATAAGGGCAGCCACACAGCCAAGCTACGAAGTTACTATTTTGCCCTTCATACTAAACTGTT
The DNA here is from genome assembly GCF_003573695.1 of Papaver somniferum. Lineage (NCBI taxonomy): Eukaryota > Viridiplantae > Streptophyta > Magnoliopsida > Ranunculales > Papaveraceae > Papaver > Papaver somniferum. The sequence continues at coordinate 3,198,232 of NC_039359.1, forward strand.
GATATCTTCTTCGTCCGATATCCGAATGACACGTTCGAGTATCCCATTTCGTGTAACTTTTCGAGGCCTATCTAACGATACTAGTTTCATATCTAGAACGTTGTTAGATTATTTCTATTAACTAACGTTCGTGTTAAACTAATCGAGTTGTTATCGGCTAATATGTCTCTTGATTAGTCTAATAGCGTTGACGGGCTTGAGGGTCTTTACAAGTATGCCCTGAAATGTTTCGGTATGCCTTAAAACCGGATTCATCTACGGCTGAAACCCGCTAGCCTACATCAGCAGCTGTTTTAGATCGTTACTCATATCTGATTATGGATTTCAACATCCGATCCGATTCATTAGAGGGTAACGTTGTAGTTAAATTAATGAATGAGGGTATAGTGGTAATTAAGGTATCCTATAATAACAAGTTTTTTCCTCCTCCTTTCCAGATGAGATTTTCAGGATGTGTGGTAAAGGAGGCGGAGACTCTGTAAGAACCTAACTAATAAAGCAAACTAATAAACAGAGACAAAATACAAGTGCTAGAGCTATGGTGCAATGGCAGCCTCCATTAGGCAGTTTCATTAAAATTAACTTTGATGCCTCTTTTTGCAAAGAAACTAAGTGCATGAGAACTGAACTGATTATGCTTAATAATGCAGGTGAATTCAAAGGAGCCTAGTGTATCCCAGCAGTAGCAGACAATCCAGAGCAAGCTGAAGCATTAGCAGTGTTAGAAGCAATTCAACTGTCAAAAAGGAAACGAATATCAAATATGCATGTTGAAGGGGATTGCAGGAATGTTGTGGATGATTTAAATGGAAAAGTTGGAGTTGTCAAATGGCTAAATAATTCTATAGTTAGAGACTGTGTTGAATGTCTTAAGTCTTTCAATAACTGGATGATCTCTTATGTACCTAGTGAAACAAATTGTGTGGCTGACCTATTAGCTAAAGATGCGGTCAGTATGTCCACTAGTACTAGCTGGGAAAATGATCCCCCTGAATGGATCCTAGCTACTATGAGAGAAAAAATATATGTTCACCAATTTGAATGATTAATATAAAATCATATTTCCTATTAGAAAAAAATGTAAGAACCTAACTATACATAAAAACTCTCTTCTTCTTTTTTCACTTAAATCTGTCGTAAGAAAATGGTTTGCGAATCAAATGTGGGTTCTTTTTTATCTCCAAAATATTGTGTTTATATTTGTTTTAGTTTGGTCGCTGTTTGGTGTTTAAATTCTTAGGGTTTATTTCGATTATATGTTAATTGTTTTGATTGATGACATCCGCTGTAATTTTGATTTGTCCTGTTTGGTTTTCTTCTCTGGCCATTCTAAGGAATGGATCGATACCCATCGTGTAATTTTGATTTGATTAAGGGTTTTAAAATTTGATTTTTCTTGTTTGGTTTTATGCAGTCTAACGAATGAAAATTTGTGGCTGAGTTTTTATTTTAACTTAGATGTAATGTTGGAAATTGTTGTAGCTTTAATGTTGGTTGTGTTTTTGTTGAATTTGAATAGATTGTTCATTGGTAGATTTTAAATTCCTTTAATGGTTTTGTAGAAGATCTTGTTTAATATCTGCATATATTTTTGTTAGTTTCTGCTGAAAACCTAAAATTGGTATTGTTTTGAAATTAAGATATGAGCTATGCCTACGTGGTCGAGGCCATCTCTTAACCATCTAAAGGTAGACACACTCGCCAACTATGACGGTCGACATGGAATCAGTATATGCTTAGAGCCAGGAGTCCTCGTTGCTGCCACTTCAGGTGACTATTTTTCATATAGAAGATTATCTTCTTAGCATGGAAATGTTCTAGCATTGTATCCATCTGATACCTTTTGAAACTGCAAGACTTTTTACTTCTTCAACAGACCTTGTTAAACTTTTAATTATCCTTAATTATCCTATTAACTTTTGTAAACACCTGCAATATCACTCATTAGAAACCTATGTGGATTCCCCAATACGGCAAACTTAAAACCCTTTAGTTTGGAGTATTTTGTTCCAGTGAGAGTTAGTGATTTTCCAAGATTCAGCATTGCATGCACTGCATCTTTGGTTTGAGCTATGCACATGAGTATCTCTTCACCAAAAGTCAATATATAACTTTGATGTAGTTTTTTATGCTGTCAACTTCTTGTTGTCATTCTGCATGGCTTGGGAAATTAGTTTTCTTTTTGTTAGATATTTGATTGAATTTATGATGATGATTAAGAAGGATTTTGACCATGAAGGAGTGGGAAACTAATAGTTTCTACTCACTCTATTTTCTTTGATTTTTTTTTTCATAATAATTTATCTCTCTACACATGGTCAATATAAGACCATAGAGATAAGATGACATGTGGACATCTGTTGTCCATACAATTATACTACTACTTATATTCTTACACTCCTATTACATTTGAACATTACATTAACACTCAACAATCTCCTCCTTAATGTGATGTTCTACAACTCCAAGTAATTCACTAAAGTTTTGGAACTTGCCTTTGAGAAGTGCCTTGGTGAATATGTCCTCCAATTGGTCTTCCGTCTTGCAATACTTGAGTTCTATCTCACCATCTTCAATCGCTTCTCGAATGGAGTGATACTTGAGTTTGATGTGCCTTGCTCTACAATGCTCAACCAAATTTTTGGACATAGCAATTGCGGATTTGTTGTCACAAAAAATTTCGGTGCACCCTTCTTGCTTCTCTTGAATATCTTCCATGATTCTTCTTAGCCATACAACATGAGATGTAGATATTGTTGCCGAAATGTACTCCGCTTCCGCCGTGGATAGAGCTACGATTTCTTGCTTCTTCGATGCCCAAGTAAATATGCACGAACCAAGAGAAAAAGCATACCTCGATGTACTCTTCATGTCATCAATACACCCTCCCAAGTCGCTATCACAATAGCCAACTAATTTGACATCCAAATTTCTTGAATACATGATTCCAAAATTCATTGTTCCTTGTATATACCTCAACAACCTCTTTTCCGCGCCAAGATGTAAATGACTAGGTGAACTCATGAATCTAGAAAGCATACTTGAAACACATGATGTCGGGTCTTGTATGGGTAAGATACAACAAGTTTCTAATAAGACCTCTATAGTAAGTCTCGTCAACTTTTCTTCCTCCGTCATCTTTCTTGAGTTTCTCATTCACTACAAGTGGTGTAGATGTGGGGTTACAACCAAGCATACCAAATTTCTTCAATACCTTTTCGGCATACTTGCTTTGAGAAATGAGCACTCCATCTTCACTTTGGTGAACTTCAATACCAAGTAAGTACTTGATCAAACCCATGTAACTCATCTCATATTTCATCATAATTTCTCTCTTGAATTGTTCAATCATATGAACATCATTACCCGTAAAGATAATATCATCAACATAAAAGGCAACGATGAGAATAGATGTACCTTTTGTCTTCACATATAGTGTAGGCTCACTCTTGCTTTTGTTGCAGTTTTGCCTTTTGAAATATCCATTTATCTCACTATACCAAGCTCTTGGTGCTTGCTTTAACTTGTATACCTTGTCTTCTTCTCCTTCAATCACAAAACCTTGTGGTTGTTCTACATAGACCTCTTCATGGATTTCTCCATTCAGAAATGTCGATTTGATATCAAGTTGATAAAGTAAGAAACCTCTTTGAGATGCCATAGCAATCATGGCTCTAATGGTATCAAGACGAGCAACCGGTGCAAAAGTCTCATTGTAGTCGATGCAGGGTTGTTGAGAGTATCCTTTTGCCACCAACCTTTGCTTTGCGCCTTTGAAGTGACCCATACGCATTATACTTTACCTTGTAGATCCACTTCACACCAATAACTTCTTTGTCACTTGGCCTTGCTACTTTATCCCATGTGTCATTCTCATTAATGACAACAACTTCTTCTTCCATAACTTTTATCCAAACCGATTCTTTTGATGCTTCTTCAAAATTTTCCGGTTCAACCGTACAATAGTTACATCTTTCATACACTTCACTCAACCTATCATCTTCTTTGGTGCCGATGATGGTGATGTTGATGCACTAGTACTTGGAGACATACTTGGAGATGCTCTAAACCTTGGATTTGGGGGAGTTTGAGGTAGTGCTTAACCTTCTTCTTCACCTTCTCCAACTTCACTTGTTGCTGAATTTTCTTTATCTTCATCAACAATAGAGGTTCTCTTCTCAATTTTACCTTCTTCCCAATTCCATGAAGCTCCTTCATCAAACAAGACATCACGACTTGTAATCATTGTGTTGTTCTTCAAACTAAACAACCTATAACCTTTTGATTGGAGGCTGTAGCCAATAAATATACACTTCTCGCTTGATTCATCAAGCTTTGTTCTCTTCACCTTTGGAATTTGAGAATAACACACACTACCAAAAAAATTTAGATGTCTTACCGATGGCTTTCTCCCACTCCATGCTTCAAACGGAGTTTGTCCCCATACGGCTTTTGTTGGACACCTATTCATCAAGTAGACAGCGGTGTTAACGGCTTCGGCCCAAAACTCTCTAGGCATACCCTTCTCATGAAGCATGGACTAAGCCATCTCCATCACGGTTTGGTTCTTTCTCTCGGAAACACTATTTTGTTGAGGAGTATAACCCACGGTTAGTTGCCTTTCAAAGCCTTCATCTTCACAAAATTTATCAAACTCTTTGTTGTTATATTCTTTGCCTCTATCACTTCACAAAAATTTGATGTAGTGGCCACTTTGCTTTTCAACAAGGCTCTTGAACTTCTTGAAGACGCTAAAAACGTCGGACTTTTGTCTCATGAAGTACACCCAAGTCATACGAGTAAAGTCATCAATGAATAAAATGAAGTATTTATTACCCCCATGAGTTGGTGTCTTCATTGGTCCACACACATCGTTATGTACCAAACTAAGAAGTTCCTTTGACCTCCATGCTACACCTTTTTGGAATGGTTGGCGATGTTGCTTCCCAAGTGCACAACCTTCACACACTCCATCTTTGTGGTTGATATGTTGTGGAAGTCCTTGCACCATATTCTTGTTGGAAAGCACCTTGAGACTATTGAAATTCAAATGCCCAAGTCTTTTATGCCATAACCATGTTTCATCAATGGTTTTCATCCTCAATGCAACATTTTTTTGCATTTCAAACACAATTGGAAATCTTCTATTTTTCTCCATCTTGATACTCATCATGACTTGTCTCTTGTTGTTGTGCTTCTTGTCATAAATGGAGCAATATCCATCTTCAAAGTGAACCGCATACCCAAGTTCCACAAGTTGTCCAACACTAAGCAACTTTTGTGCCAAGTACGGAACATATAACACATCTCTAATGTATTTTGCTCCATTGATAGTTTGCACACAAATGGTACCTCTTCCGTTAGCTTGAACCATATTTCCATCACCCATCTTCACTAGAGAGTTTATGGATGTATCCATATCAACAAAAAATCTTTTTTCACCGGACATATGAGTTGTGCATCCACTATCCACAAACCAAACTTCACTTTTGGAAGTCACCATGGCACTTTGACAAGCATAAAACAAATTTTGTTTATCCTTTTTTTCTTCGGCTCTACCGGCTTGTTCTTCATCTTCTTTGTATCTACAATCTTTCTCCAAATGCCTATATATTTTGCAATTGCGACATTATGGTTTTCTTCCAACAATTCTTCTCCAAGTGACCATTCTTCTTGCGAAAATTTCATCTTGGTACTTGAGACGAATCACTCTTTGTATAATTGTTGGAATTAGCTCCTCCTTTCTTCCATTTTCCTTTTCCTTTGAAGTTTGATGTTGATTCACCCTTGTACTCATTTTTCTTTATTGCTGAATTTTTTGAATCCAAGTTGAATTTTGATTGAAATGCACTCTCAATTGACTTTTCGGAGTGTCTTAACAACCTTTGCTCATACATCTTCAAAGATGCCCATAGTTCTTGTTACTTCAATGTAGAAAAATCTTTAGTCTCTTCCAAAACCGCCACAATGGGTTCAAATTTTTCCGGCAAGCACATCAATATCTTCTCACAAATTATTCTTTCCTCAATCTTCTCACCACACATCATCATATTATTAACAACTTCAACTACTCTAGATGAAAAATCATTTTAACATTCATTCTCATTCATTCTAAGATTCTCAAAATCTCTTCTGTATGAATGTAATTTTAACTCTCTTACCTTCTTATTGCCTCTGTACTCTTGTTGTAGAATATCCCAAGCTTCTTTAGCTTTTGGAAAATGGATTACTCTTGGTAGAATAGTGTCTCCAACTTCTTGTTGGATGTACATGGATGCTTTTGCATTCTTCCTCCTACTCTCCTTAAGCAAATCCTTTTGGGTCTGATCTAAAGTTGAAGTATCTTCAATTTAATCATGCCTATCTTGAACAATCTCCCACACTTCTTGAGACATAAACAAGGCTTTCATTTTAATTGCCCAAAAATCATAATTTTCTCCATGAAAAAAGTGGTATTGAAGGTTGTTGAATGTATTGATTTGAGTAGCTACTACTTGCCATTTATTTGGTTGAAGATTGATTGAAAAATTGGATTTTTTCTTTTCTAGATCTAGTTTTTGAAAACTTTGAATGTTGCTGATTTTTTTGATTTAATGGATAGAAATTGATTTTTTTTCACTCTCCAAGATCAGATTCACTTGATCTATGCTCTGATACCAATTGTTAGATATTTGATTGAATTTATGATGATGATTAAGAAGGATTTTCATCATGAAGGAGTAGGAAACTAATAGCTTCTACTCACTCTATTTTCTTTGATTTCTTTCTTCATAATAATTTCTCCCTCTACACATGGTCAATATAAGACCATAGAGATAATATTACATGTGGACATCTATTGTCCATACAATTCTACTACTACTTATATTCTTACACTCCTATTACATTTGAACATTACGTTAGCACTCAACAATAAGATAGTCCCACATAGCTAACTCCTTAGCCTAGATCTTAATATATAAGGTGTGGGCCCTCCACTCATTGCCAATTGGTTTTGAGTTGGAAGCCCACACACTTTTATCATGGTATCAGAGCTAGGCCCATATGAGAGTGGAATGAGAAGTAGACCCAAAGGACGCCCGTCCACCCGTACAGAGGTCCACGTTGTAGTGGTTTAATTTCCGCCCTACACGTGGAGGGGGAGCATGTTGGAGAAACTATAAGATAGTCCCACATAGTTAACTCCTTAGTCTAGATCTTAAAATATAAGATGGTGAGCCATTCCACTCATTGCCAATTGGTTTTGAGTTGGAAGCCCACACACTTCAAATACTTTTTGAGTGCTTTGAAGAATGGTTGTCAGCGGATAGTCTTCTTGGTAGATATAAGTGAATCCAGATCAGCCTCTTAGGCTAAAAGGCATCATGGCATGTTAAGCAGAATGATTTAAGGCTTTGTCCTGGAAAACTTTAAAGCGTCAGTCCCTTTAAATACACCAAGTAGTGGTGAATTGGAGTATTTGGAGAGAGGTTTGATTACTGCATACCATTTTGTAATCCAGTTCGGATCCGCTGCAGGGATGCTTGGGGACTTGTGGACAACAGCTTACAATCAGACTTCAGCAGCAATCATGGGTATTAGATGTTCTTGCTGATGAACATATTGTTGCTCTTGCTGAGAATGGACCAGAAGCAGATGGGAAAATATTAGATGTTCTTGTTTATAATGAGTCAGCTATAGCGAGTAGTTTAATCAATGATCCACGTCGTGAATCTATTCCTCGCCATTGGAATGAGGATGTTATGGCCGATGTGCGTGAGTTAATAGTACAAAATGGTCGACAAATTTACTTTGGATATAAATATGCTGGGGCTTGTACTGCAGCTGCAAGATGGTTGGCTCACAACAACCTCAATCTCAACATTCCAGAAGTCGATTGCGTTCCCCCAGCGTTGCAAAATCTTATTGATAATGATAGAGATACTGGCCTCATTTGGCCTTTAAGATAGAATTGGATGGTTAAAGCTCAGGGAGACATATAACTTTGTTTCTTCTTCTGTGGAGAAGTTATGTTTTGAGAAGCTGAGAAGGAAACGAAAAAAGTATGTCTATGTGAATCGATTCTGCAATGTATAGGTAACAATTAGTTAAGGTGCTGAATTGGTGGTGCTGTTATGCTGATTTTAAGACTAAAAAACAAGTTAGATTTTTATTATTTGCAAAATCTTGTCACGGTGGCCCTGCATATTAGCTATTTTGGGTTTACATACTCTTGACATATTGGCTTATCTCCCAATATGTACTGTAGCACAAAAATCTGACAACAATGTGCAAGGAAATAATTACCTTTTACAGTTTATTGTAACCTTTTTTATTAAATCAATAGGAATTTGATCTGGGATAGCACAAAAACCTGACAAATGTGGGAAATAATTACTTTTAAGTCTATGCACAGTTGCACACGCTAAAAAAATGGTGTTTGGTGTACCAGGTGGCATGGCAAACCATTTGCGTCACTATGGGAAAACCGACTAGCGATAGACTTTCTAGCAACGATATTCACTATAACGCCAGCGATAAAGTCTTTATCGCCAGCGATATAGATAATATCGCTCGACATTAACTAAGTCGCTGGCGTTATAAACAATATCGCCAGCGTTTGATATTCTAACGCCTATAAATATCGAACCAGCACCATTCCATTCTTCACAATTCCTTCTCAATTCCTCTTTTCCCTTCTCAAACACAATCACTTCTTAAACAAAAATGGAGAGAGAGAAAAAAAAAACAGAAAAACCAAAGGATGTACTAGTACCCCAGCAAGTGGAATAAGTTTTGTTGTGGATACAAATTATGAGTTTAGTAATGTTATACAGGTAGCCGGTAAAGATATCTTCTCTAATCACCTATCTGACCATGAGGAGAGAGTTAATTCGGTAATTCTAAGAGGTGGATGGACTGAGTTAAATACGATTTATGAATTACTTCCCCCTGTTGTTCAAGAGAGAGTTAGAAGATATCCTTGACGACATATATATTATATTCAACCCAGAAACAACCGGACTCAAGGAGTTCAAGTTATATTTGAAAGATGGTGGAAGACTACAAACACGTTCCTTTTCAAGGACTTTGAATGCGGCAAGTTAGTTTTTTCCACTAATTTCTTTTTTAGTTTATGTATTTTGTTTTATAAAAAGCAACAAACGCTAATTATGAATAATTATTGTTAATAGGAGTTTCCCCGCTAGATTTGTACATGTTAACTGGAATTCCATGTGAGGGAACCTTAATTCCTTTAACAAACTAAATTGGTTGGCAGAAGACAAATGGAAACAAAGACTTTCTTTATACTCTAGTGAATTAGAAGGAAATCCAGAACACAGACAAATAAAAGCGAATGGGTTAAAAGTGGCTGGGTTGAAATTTTTTTACAACGTTATGCTAGGAATATGGAGGAGAACATGAATGCTGGTAATCAGTTGTATCAGCAAACTCCTCCACCATATCAACAACACGCATTTCAAGATTTGTATCGTGTTCCCTTGCATCCTATTAATTTCCAAGGTTTCGGTGATTCTGATGAGACTCAACCACCAAGTCAGTCTCAAACTGAACAAGGCTCGATAACTGAAATGTTGAACAGTACCCTTGATCCATAAAATGCGGGTAATTGGGTCTTTGGTCAAGAAAGAAACGATCAAGGAAATCGGTAGTTTATTTGCATAATTTAGTTTAAATATTTCAAACGTAATCTTTTTATTTTAATTAATGAAAACTATCTTTTAATTAAAATCTAGTTTTACATTTCAAAATAATATCTCAAATCTATATCCCTTGCAACTGAAACCCAACACTGAATTACAAAAATATTTTCTTAAATTGTGAGTTGAATTCGGGTGCTTATCATAATATTTTCATAGATTATAATCGTGAAAAATTGCAGCCATTGGATGATGAATTAATCAGCGATAATCATATCATCGAGCGATAGCTTGACCAACGTTGGCGATTGACTGACCAACGAGCGATGGAATCTCTATCGCTCGATGGAATCTATATCGCTCGATGGAAACTCTGTCGTGTATGCTTATATGCCAGGACTGGCATATAGGCATACGAGTTTGGAAGTTTGGAATACCCATAGTGGGTGCATATATGCCTGTAGATGGTGGATTTTCGACAAGGGTTAAAATCGTAAAACCATAATTACACATGCTCCTGAGTCGGCAATCAGAATAGGATTGAGGCTCATGTCTCTCATTGAAGCATGAAAGTTCATGCCATAAAATATCTGACTGAGAAGGCTGTCTCTCAGAGTATGTGTAGATGTGTAGTCTCTCAGCTGAGGCGACGACACATCTCATGAATACTGAGCAATATCAGTAATTATTTCTATATAGAATCGAAAGATTGGACGGCTCCTAGACAGCATGCCTGCTAGTATATAGCAACAACGTTTTCCCTGACTATATAGGAGAGATATGACGTTTCAACTAGCTCATATCTCTCAATTCTCAGATAATTAATGCTCCTACACAACATGCCTGCTAGTATATAGCCATCATTTAATTATCTATAATCGTTAATTGAATATTCAACAATATTTTACGATTCTTCGTAATATTTCATCACTTCAATTTGTGGTTCTTCCCAGCAGAATTCCATGGGTTAGTGATAAATATTCAACTTACGGGCATTTGAGCATCTCGCAAGTAAGCCCCGACCAAAATGGTGCAAGTGTACTCAGCAATAATGCACAAACGAGCACCTGAATGCACAAACGAGCATTCCAAAACACGAAGGAACGATGAACCTATGCAAAATAGAAAGAAAATAATAAATAATAAAATATTAATCGAGGCGCTGGGAGACTGGACCGGCCGGCCGGTCGTGCCGTGGCCAGTCCCACGCCCAATTTTATATTTTATCATATTTTTATTATTTTCCCTGATCTCATGAAAATCTCTTAATTGGAGCAAATCTCCTTCGTCTCAAAGAAACTCCCCAGTCTCATGGTGTTTCCTCGTATCAAAGAAATAATAATAAATTAGAAAACATATCGTGGGACCGGACTCACTAGCCGGCCGACCATGCCCTAGCCGTGGCCGGTCCTACATCTCATGACTCCTTCTTATTTTATTATTATTGTCCTCATCCCATGAAAATTCCTTGAATTCGTGAAGTTTCCCTCAAGTCATGAAAATAATGTAAAATTAGGGAAACTCGTGGGATCGGGCCCTACCCGACCGGTCATGCCCTAGCCTGTCCCACACGCCCCATATTTTATTATTATTATTTTTTATGTTTCCCTCATCTCATGGAAACTCCATGATTTCAACAAACCTCTTGATTTTATGATATTTTCCTAAAATCATGAAAAATATTATAAAATTGGGAAAATTACCTTGGGTCGGGCTCTTTGGCCAGCCGGCCATGCCTTGGCCATAACCGGTCCCACACTTCATGACTCCCTATTTTATTATTATTATTTCCATAATCTCATGGAAATTCCTTAACTTCATGAAATTCCCCAGTTTCATGATATTTCCCTCACATCAGGGAAAATACATAAAATTGGGAAAGGCGTTGTGGGACCGAGCTTGCTAGCTGGTCGGTCATGCCCTAGCCGTGGCCGGTCCAACACCTTGCAAATCCCCTATTTTATTAATTATTTTTCATCATCTCATGAAGATTCCCCAGTTTCAGCGAAACCCTGAATCCTTCATATTTTCTCAAAATGTTGCTCAAACGCGCATCGGAAAATATCAAAATTCCCAGGACTGAGACGCGGACGTTATGGTGACGCGGGCATGTCTCCTTGACCGACCAAGTCTGGCCCTAAGGTTTGCAAATAGCCAGTCCTACATGTTTTAATAATTTTGACCTAATTTGCTCAATTGCTCATATCGGGTCCAAACTCTTCTCAAATAAGGAGTTCGCTCAGACGACCATCAGCTGGTCCCAAAACCACCAAGGGCCGGTCTCATGACCCCTTGGTCGGTCCCTCATCTCTCAGGTTTTATTACCTAACGCTCACACGAGAATTATTTCAATAAATGATTAAACCAGCATTTAATCATCCTTTCACCAACTGGTCTTTAGGAGACTTTGGTATGTAGCCGGTCCCTCCTTCACCCCGTGGTTGATTTTTAATAAATCATCAATTGATCAGCAATTGATCAAAATTAGGGTTTCGAATCCAGAGCTCTGCAAAAACGTAATTCTGAGTAGATTCAAATACTAATAATTTTACGTTGATCCCTTGATCAACACTTTCATTATTATACTCGGCCTAGCAGTCAGTATCTTACTAGCAATATTTGCTCAGACTAAGGAATATTGGTTCAACTATCAATATTCAACGATTCAGCAGCACAGTTTGCTCAGGTTATCAACATTTATTCGGCAACGATACCTATGTCTCAACAGACATGTTCAATTCATGAGTCTCAGAACATTTGCAAATCACGTTCGACTCAGCATTACAAGGACTCATCGTCCCATGAAGTCAGCAACTGACTCCACAACCACGAGATGTTAATCGTGTCACATGGGGGATATTAACTAGGGTTTTGGTCTGGCGGTCTAGGGCACGTGTGTTCATACATAAGATGAGAATGTGAGCAAGTCTTGCAATCAATTGGAGGAGTTAGCAAAGTAGTGGATGGGAAATCAACTAAGTCTCCGCACGATGAGCAATTGGTTTTGACACGACTTCCCACTTCCCCACTCTTTTACTTCAGCAACTGTCACACTTCATGGGATCAAGGTGTTTACAATTCCAGCAATATAAAAGGCCTTTGAATCATGATTTAAATAGACAAGAATTTCTCGAGAAGTTCACACAGACAATATTTCGTCTACACGAACTCATCGTCTGAGAAATCACTCTCAACTGAGTAATTTCAATCATTCAGAACTTTCTTACGCAGAATACACAACACACCTACAATCTCAATCACCATTGATCTCACACATTTCTCAGCTTCCTTCCTACAGATCAACCCATCCCCTCTTGTGACCGAATTGACTCTGGAACGGCCATTGTCTTGGTTTAGGCCGGAGTCCTACATATTGATCTCTCGAACTTAAAGATCTCCCTTCTTGCAGTGCATCTATGTGAGGTTAAGCATTTGCTCGGTTCAAGGAGTCTCCACACGGTCATCTCCTCAATTCCGTAAAAACCAGCAAATCGTTTTTCCCTATCTACAGATTGGCGACCACAGTGGGAGATCATTCTCTCGGTTGCAATCTCAGTATTCACAAAGATGGATGGTCTTAGGTCTGGGTTAGTTACAGGTTCCAACACAAACTACGCGAGCACTAGCAAAAATAACAATGAGGATATCCCGGAAACCATTCCGGCCTCTAACACTGACGGTGATGTTATTCCTCCTCACGCTAACATGGAAGGTCACCCCCTGTTCGGCCGACACTCTGAGGAAGTCAGGGGGAGTCCACCACATACCATGGATGATCTCATCAAGGTGCAAGAGACTCTTGCAAAGAATCAAACTGACATGGATGCAACACAGAAGGAGCTATTCAATTATCTCAAGACTCTCACTGACAAGATGTCAGAGAAGACTCAAGGAAAAGGAAAATAAAATGAAACATCCTCAGATGTTGATCCTGAAGTAGTTCCAATTCATACGGTGGATGATAGCGAAGTCCGCAAAGCTGCAGACGATCCATCAGCGAAGGAATCATCAAATTTCATTATTCGAGAAGATTTGGAACGCCTCTTGGAGAACCATGGAAAAGACAAGACGTCACATATCCATCGTCACCATCCCCCATACCCTGCTGCTATGCAAAGGATTCCTCTTCCAAAAAGTTATACCTCTCCAACCTTCACTTTATATAACGGAACATGCAATGCTTGGGAGCATGTTTCTCGGTTCCTAGAAGCCTTGGGTGAACATGAGCATAACCATGTTGTTCGCCTCAAAGAATTTTCAAAATCCTTGAAAGGAAGGGCATAAACCTGGTACAAAAACATCGCACCAGAAACTATCAATAATTGGGGAGAAATGATTAACGCCTTCTACAAAAAGTACTTCTTTGTGTCAGAGCAAGTTACTTTTTCTGATCTTGGAAGAATGTTTCAGAGGAACAATGAACATCCCAATGACTACGTGAAAATATTCAGAGTCCAGGCCTTGGACTGTCATGATCTAAACATCACGGAGCAACAACTTGTAGACTTGTGTATCAACGGCATGATCCCGGTCTACAGAGCTTTGTTGGAAAATCTTCGTTTCCATACCTTCTCAGAGCTTCATGAAGTGGGGAAGAGATCAGAAACTACTACACCCGCTTTACTGGAAAGAACAAAAGTTACAAAGGCTGAAGAACCGCGAGACTCTCGAGGTAGCAGACGTCTGATCAACAAGCAGTACAACCTCCAACCTTCCACAAACGCTGTTGCAGAAGGGAGCAAACGAAAAGCCGAACCACCACACAAGCATACCTCAGCTCCTTCAAAAGCACTAAGGAAGGATAAGCAAGATGCACAACCCCCCTGACCAGCGCACAGTGGCTCTTGATCAAGACGCACCTGACTTTCCCCTTTCCATTGAAGAGGTGATCGGACTCTTGTATGCTTGGATCCAAGATGGTGCTATCAAGTTGCCATATGTTAAGAAAGAACCAACTGAAGAATACATGGAAAGTCCTCGTTACTGCCGCTTCCACAGGTTCGTCAATCATCCCACAAGTGACTGCATAGTCTTAAAGTGCATATTCATAGAAAAGTTGAATCGGGAGATCTTAATTTGGGGACTGACGGAGTACACGGAGATCCTTTCCAATACAGGACTTTCTCCATCTCCGAACAACCAGTCAAATAAGCACTTCAGTCGTTGATCGAACATGTCTGCGAATTGATATATCTGTCGAAGGCGCAGAGGGGAGACATGTTCATGGCTCTGAACCACATAGTGTCTGGGAAACGTCTACCGATTCCAGAAGTACCTCCTGAACCTCCTGCCACTGACAAGGAAATGTATGACTGGGGACTGCTCACCACAGTGCATATTAAAGGAAACGAATTCAAGAGAACATTTGTTGATTTTGGCACCGCCATCAACATAATTCCTTTGAAAACTCTCAGAGCCACTAGCATTACTCTAGAAGAAGTTACACATGCTCCCATGTCAATCAGAGATCACGAAGGGACACTCAGAGATGTATACGGCCACATCACTCTCAAGGTCAGAGAAAATTCAGTCTGCACTGAGTCCAAGTTTTATATAATCCGGGAAGATCCCGGATATGACATGATTCTTGGACGACCTTGGATTCACACCAAAAAAGTGACTCTAATGCCTTCGATTGAAGAAAGCTCCGACTCAGAAGAAATGGAAGATACTCCATCATTCGAGCATCTGGAGGAAGTTAAAGACTTGGTGGAATTAGCACAGAAACCTGGAGAAAGTGCACACTCTTTCATCAAAAGGTTCCGTACTCGGGCAAGTCTGATTCCTCTTCATGCGGCTATACTACCAATGTTTAATTATGTTGCTCTGGTTCGAGGACTTCTTCCCACTAAAAACTTAGTCTTCGCAAAGAGATACGAGTGGATAGCTTCACCATGGCAATATTACACCAAATGGTTGAATACATAGTTTCTTCAAACTGAGAATTCTCTCAAAAGATTTATTGCTGAAGACATGGCTAAGCATGACTGACAGTACGCTGGATACTCCCTTCTGCACGAGTGTCCATATGTGTCGCAACCATGGAATTCCACCACACGAGGAATTCAGAATCAGCAGAAGATATTCAAGGCGCGGACGACCAAGTCTAACAAATTCAATGAAGGAGATTTAGTTCTTAAGGAAACTAAGCGTGATCTCCATTCTGCAAGGAGCTCCAATTGGGAAGGACCTTTCGTGGTTGCAAGATCCATAACTGAAGGCTACTACAAATTGATTAACACAGATGGTAGGACCCTTCCAGTGATCCACGGGAATTGTCTTAAGACATTTGACGCCTAAAATTATTAGGAATTTGAGGTACTGGGTGTTTGGGAATTCATGACGCCTAGGATTTGGCATTTAGGATTTTCTTTCACTGCATTTCAATTTCTCCAAAACGTTTGCAATACTTGCATTCAGTATTTGAATTCAGCAATTTATCAAAATTCAATTCATTTTACTTAAAGAAAATCTTTATCAAACCCAAAAAAAAATCCTCAATCACCTACCAATCCAAAACCAATCAATATCAAAACCAAAATAAACCCTCACATCTCTCAGAAGTTCATAAGTTCAAGAGATTATGAAAAGGGAAATCAAAGAAAATCAGTAAAGAAAGATTTTTGCTCCTCTGCATCCTTCAAGACTTGCAAGGCCGCCTTCTCCGTGTTCAGCTCCTCAGTCAACTTAGAAATCTTGTCTTCCTTCTCCATCACAACATCATTGGGAAATGGTATGTTATTCTCACACGAGTTCTTGATTGCATATATTTTCTTACGAAGCCACTTCACGTTGAAGCCAAGTCTTTTAGAATTCTCCAAGTTGAACTCCCAATCAAAGAGTACATTTGGAGTCACAATATTTATGGCCCTAGTGCATATATCACTTATAACACGCAAGACGACACTTACTTGCATTGTTAAAGCATAAGCGCGTCCAGGGTCTCTGGTAACAATGATGTGACCAAACTTCCTCCATATCTTCTCGTACAAGCCTGCATATCCAATAGGAACGCTGAATCAACTAACTAACTCATGATATAGAAGCGATGCATCAAATGGAGGATCAAAATAAACTCCCGCACTTGGATATTCATGCACCACTATACGGTTCTCAATTACTGGAGCAACTTCTACGGTCATGGCAGCAGTTTCTTCAGTCTTTTCTACTTGTGGCTCGGTTTCTTCTACTACTGGAGTAGCGACAATCGAGGTTTCCATAAGTTCAGTAACAACCATCTCATGGACTCGAAGTGCATGGATGGTTGTATCTTCATCAATAACACCAGGGCTTCTCGCATTATCATTATTGATTTCAGTATCCTCAACTTCGGTATTTGGTACCTAATACGAAGATTACATGAGGTTAGAGTAATCTAAACATGGAAACCAAATAGGATCATAAACTACATCATACAAGCAGTCCAACATCATCAAGGTTCATCACTATGCACTCAATACGCGAGCAAATAGCGTGAAAGTCATAAAAATATGCTTAGCGGCAAGTTCATCTGAAGAGATTTTACTCTGCCCTGTACAAGATGACGAACTGGGAGCAATATACAAGGAATATGAGAATGAGTTATATACCATTCTCTTCATATGGATGTTCTATACAACATGTAAAAATTTCATAACAATCCGATGAACGAGCAAGGAGATATGGTCAAAATATTGGTAAACATACAGTCTGAAAAAGTTCTGAAAGTCTCCTGGAAGCTTACTGTTTTACCCTTTTCAGGCCCTAAACATGCCCAAAACTTAAAAAGCTTCTATTATAAAAGCTTGGAAATTTTCCGGGCTTGAAGATACATATGAAGACCATGAAAATACCACTTCAGATGAAGATTTTATGGCGTTTTTGCTAAAAGACTGAGTTCTGAATTTTCTGGCGACGTATTTCAGCAGAGTTTTTCGTATATGCGCATGGATTATCGTTCGCTCATTCATAAATCAACAGTTGCATGTTTCTATGGATAAAATGTAATGGAAATACTTACTTGGGTGGTCTCTGAAATGTTAAAAGGATCAGAATTGCCCGCGTCAACATCAAGAGTCTCATTACTTCCATTCGGTTTTGAACCTTGGGAATTTTCTTTATCTTTATTCTCCGAGGATGAGAGAGTATCAGCACTCTCCACTTCCATGGCGACGTCCTCCTGAAAATATTTTCAAACCATTATAACTTTACCTATGAAGCATCATATTTGGCTATGTGGAAGAGTACTCACATCATTCTCTTCTTCAACACTCGGGTCAGAAATCGTCTGCCCAGCAGCAGAAAATTGAAGACCATCAATACTTGATGGAACAAAGTTCTGTAACCAATTAACAAATTTTGGTTTACGATCCTAGTAATACGGATAGGAAAAAGTCACGGCAGAAAAATATTGACAACACACCAAGGAAACAACTGGGGACTTTATGGTGTTAGGTAGCAGCTTACAATTCTTGTTCCTACCTTCTCCACCGTGAATGACTGTTTCTGCTTCCGAGAAATTCACTTCAAGACGAGGTCTCACCGCACGACCGTCCTGCAAAAAGAAATTGAGGTGATAATCAAAGGAAATTATTTTAATTTTATGAAGAATGTGCAAAAAGATACATACTGGTGAATCCTGGAGATATCTTTTGCTTATCGCCGCCAGAGATGTGTTTCAATCTTGGTCGAAAAGCAATCATATCAGCGTAAGGAGGCTCTTTCACTAAAGGTTGGCCAATCATTAAGAAATCGTGTAAACGCTCAAGTTGCTGATCCCAGAAGTCTATGTAACCTGGAGTTACATATGTAATTCATTCAGAACCAGGGAACTAGTAAGAACCTCCCTCCACACGTGTGCGATCTAAACAGGTTTTAAGCTGTCCAACTGGTGGTTTCTTCCTTCGAAAAGTTGGAACGCACCATGCCCATTTGACAAACCGCTCTATCAATGTTTTATTCTTCTACTGAAAAGTCTCCATATATTGTTGATATCAAGTGACCTGGAGTACAACTCAACATAAAAGATCTCTCGCCATCGCTCAAGTCAACACCATATTTCAAAATCATACTTTCTCCGGTTTTGAAAGTTTGCAACTGAGAAACATAAGGAGGAATCAGCACCCAGGGGACGGAAATTAAACTCAGATTCATTGTCTAACACATCAATAAAGCGTGTCTTGGATTGAGGTTGCTTCGTAAACCAGCGCATAATCCTGGTTTTATCCCTCTCAGGAAAAATACGACGAGAATCAGCAGCATTCAGCCCTTGCAAGATGCTGCGGGGAATAGGTGCATAACTCTTGAAGCGTTCCCACATAAAAGCCTGAAGAAACATCGTATTGGCGTAGCATTCAATCTTCATAAAGCCATTCGAAACACTGGAGTCTATAACCAAGGAATCCAGGTTAGAGTACAAAGAACCCGAGAATAGACTACCTATGGGAAGTTGTTCACCTTGTGCCATCTTAATAGCAAAAGGTATTACAAATAGTTTCTGCAAAGTTCCGATGTCTTCAAACACGTCCCTGGACATCCATAAACACAAGAAAGAGGCAATAGATAACATACCGTCAGGCTCGTCAAGAGGAATATCTCGTGGCCACCAGTGTTTTAACCAGTGGTCATAACAACCTTTGCTAGACGCCTTATTAATTCTCTCCATCTCGGTTGTCAAGATATTGAAAACTGTTGTCTCCTCTGTTGAAATCTCTTCAGGGAAGTTACCTACGATCGGGAGATGCAAAAAAGAAACTACATCCTCCAAGGTAATAGTAAACCCTCCCCATCTGCATATGAATGTGTGAGTTGGAATGCACCAGCGAGCAAGTAGAGCTACAATACCTCGCGCGTCATGAAAATGAACAAATCTCCAGACGCTTGGATATCTCTGGTCACCTGTGCTCTATCCAACATGCCTCTAACGCAAGGAAAACCCAGCATGTTTCTCGCCCATCCAGAGAATTTTTCTAAAGTCCGTCGAGAAAGATTGAATTCTATAATCGACGAGAGGAAAAGTCCTCGTTCAAGACAAAATCGAATGGCTGCTCGAGGAGTCACCAGTTTCTTCTGAACAACCTCTCTAGGATTTATCAAAAGGCGAAATTCTGGAGATTGAAGACGTTTTTCAGTTCCCTGTTGAAGCCAAAAATGCATCATCTTTTGGAATGTTTTTGGGCCCAGGAGTTTCTTCTTCTTCTTCACCAGCAGAAGTCTCATCCATACATGTATCGTCTCTGGAGGCATCATTTTCCTGGGATTCATACATCCTTGCGAAGTAGCTGTAATGTGCACAAAGCATTCTACTTCAATGTATCATCATACAAGGTGCAAACTTCGATAATATGATGGAGTTGTATAATCTGACAATAGAATACTTATGCAGACATCTACAAAAATGGTAATTATTAACTCTTACCTCTTTACAAGTTCACTAACACAGAAATTGTGATATAAGAGTTAATACTCCAAATTACTTTCGTTCTTTGAAACTTGCAGTAACGAACAAAGCATTATTATTTGAAAATCGAAACTGATTTTTCATAAAATCATGAACATAATTTTCAGAGTATAAACATCCACAGCTGGACTATGAAATTTACACCAAGACAATATTTTGTCATAAATAAATTGTCTAATTTCGAGGGTTACTCAAAACCCATGTTTTGATTTTAGGAAATAATAACTAACGTGAATAACTCACGTAAATTTTTAATTTTTTTTATCTAATGTGAGCAAACACACGTAAATACATATTTGACATTATATTTTATATAATATGTCACGGTTTCATAATAAAAAAAATCTCTCTTTTCCTTCGTACGAGCATTTTTCTTTGAAACGAAGGTTTATTTCGGTCTTGCGAAAAGCTCATACCTTTTAAGATAAAGTTTTGGTTTTCATGAAAGCTCATAAAAAAAAATTTATCATTGGACACAGGTCTATTTCAAAAAGAAAAATCTCTCCTAAGTCAGGAATTATTACTAGTTTCTTAAACTAACGATCGAACGAACATACGTTTTCTAAAACAAGGGTTTTCAACAAAACTCACATTCATATATACACATGTATAAAATTTTAACATGATCAAAGCATTAACAACTCATGAAATCAGCAAGCAAAAAAAAAAAAGTTTACCTGGTCGGTGCCGACCGGAGTATGGCCGGACAGCGCCGGCGATCAGCAAAATTCCGTCGACCTCTCTCCTGCTTCCTTCTAAGCTCGGACGTGAGGGTGATGAAAAGAGGAGGGTGGTGGTCGGTCGTAAGGAGAGAAATGAAAAAAAAAAGGGATTAATCCCTTTTATATCAAATTTTATTTCCAAAACCTAATTTCACAAGGATTTTCTTATTTGGGCCCGGCCCGTGAATCCTAAACCGACCAAGGTTCCACCATCAAATCAGAGGTTCTACACCAATTTATGCTCGATGGATGATGCTCTATTATGCCACTGTAGTATTCATTCAAACCATGTTTGCTCATTCAGTCAAAATCCGGTAGCGTCTTATCTTATGACTAAGTTCAATTACTTATCTTATCTGTAACTAGAAAATCACCATTCAGTGCTGACTGAGGAACATGACTGTCCCTCACTAAGCAGGGGACTTAATGTAGATGGTGGATTTTCGACAAGGGTTAAAATCGTAAAACCATAATTATACATGCTCCTGATTCGGCATTCAGATGAGTAATGAGGCTCATGTCTCTCATTGAAGCATGAAAGCTCATGCCATAAAATCTCTGACTGAGAAGACTGTCTCTCAGAGTATGTGTAGATGTGTAGTCTCTCAGCTGAGGCAACGACACATCTCATGAATACTGAGAAATATCAGTAATTATTTCTATATAAAATCGAAAGATTGGACGGCTCCTAGACAGCATGCCTGCTAGTATATAGAAACAACGTCTTCAGGATGCAACAACGTTTTCCCTGACTATATAGGAGAGATATGACGTTTCAACAAGCTCATATCTCTCAATTCTCAGATAATTAATGCTCCTAAACAACATGCCTGCTAGTATAGAGCCATCAGTTAATTATCTATAATCGTTAACTGAATATTCAACAATATTTTACGATTCTTCGTAATATTTCATCACTTAAATTTGTGGTTCTTCCCAGCAGAATTCCATGGGTTAGTGATAAATATTCAACTTACGGGCATCTGAGCAGCTCTCGAGTAAGCCCCGACCAAAATGGTGCAAGTTTACTCAGCAATAATGCACAAACGAGCACCTGAATGCACAAACGATCATTCCAAAACACGAAGGAACGATGAACCTATGCAAAATAGGAAGAAAATAATAAATAATAAAATATTAATCGAGGCGCTGGGAGACTGGAACAACCGGCCGTCCGGCCGTGCTGTGGCCAGTCCCACGCCCAATTTTATATTTTATCATATTTTTATTATTTTCCCTGATCTCATGAAAATCTCTTAATTGGAGCAAATCTCATTCGTCTCAAGGAAACTCCCCAGTCTCATGGTGTTTCCTCGTATCAAAGAAATAATAATAAATTAGGAAAGATATCGTGGGACCAGACTCACTAGCCGGCCGGCCATGCCCTAGTCGTGGCCGGTCCCACACCTCATGACTCCTTATTATTTTATTATTATTTCCCTCATCCCATGAAAATTCCTTGAATTAGTGAAGTTTCCCTCAAGTCATGAAAATAATGTAAAATTAGGGAAACTCGTGGGATCGGGCCCTACCCGGCCGGTCATGCCCTAGCCGGTCCCACGCGCCCCTTATTTTATTATCATTATTTTTTATGTTTCCCTCATCTCATGGAAACTCTCTGATTTCAACAAATTCCTTGGTTTCAACAAACCTCTTGATTTTATGATATTTCCCTAAAATCATGAAAAATATTATAAAATTGGGAAAAGTGCCTTGGGTCGGGCTCTTTGGCCGGCCGGCCATGTGTTGGCCATAGCCGGTCCCATACTTCATGACTCCCTATTTTATTATTATTATTTTCATAATCCCATGGAAATTCCTTAACTTCATGAAATTCCTCAGTTTCATGATATTTCCCTCACATCAGGGAAAATACATAAAATTAAATAAAATTGGAAAAGGCTCTGCGGGACCGAGCTTGCTAGCTGGTCGGTCATGCCCTAGCCTTGGCCGGTCCCGCACCTTTCAAATCCCCTATTTTACTAATTATTTTTCATCATCTCTTGAAGATTCCCCAGTTTCAGCAAAACCCTGAATCCTTCATATTTTCTCAAAATGTTGCTCAAACGCGCATCGGAAAATATCGAAATTCTCAGGATTGAGATGCGGACATTATGGTGACATGAGCATGTCTCCTTGGCTGACCAAGGCTTGCCCTAAGGTTTTCAAATAGCCAGTCCCACATGTTTTAATAATTTTGACCTAATTTGCTCAATTGCTCATATCGGGTCCAAACTCTTCACAAACAAGGAGTTTGCTCAGAAGACCATCAGCTGGTCCCACAACCACCAAGGGAAGGTCTCATGACCCCTTGGTCGGTCCCTCATCTCTCAGTTTTACTACCTAACGCTCATACGAGCATTATTTCAATAAATGATTAAACCAGCATTTAATCATCCTTTCACCAACTGGTCTTTAGGAGACTTTGGTATTTTTTCTCACTTGAGCATCTGAGCGTTACATGGTAGACTCATCATCCCATGTATCCGGTCCCTCCTTCACCCCGTGGTTGATTTTCAATAAATCATCAATTGATCAACAATTGATCAAAATTGCGGAATCCAGAGCTCTGCAAAAACGTAATGCTGAGTAGATTCAAATACTAATAATTTTACGTTGATCCCATGATCAACAATTTTATTATTATACTCGGCCTAGCAGTCAGTATCTTAAATTAATACTTTGTTTGGTTCTTCCACCAACAATCATCATACATGCAACAGTCGCTCAGATGAGCAATATTTTCTCAGACTAAGGAATATTGGTTCAACTATCAATATTCAACGATTCAGCAGCACAGTTTGCTCAGGTTATCAACATTTATTCGGAAATGATATATATGTCTCAACAGACATGTTCAATTCATGAGTCTCAGAACATTTGCAAATCACGTTCGACTCAGCAATACAAGAACTCATCGTCCCATGAGGACATCAACTGACTCCACAACCACGAGATGTCAATCGTGTGACATGGGGGATATTAACTAGGGTTTTGGTCTGGCGGTCTACGGCACGTGTGTTCATACACACAATGAGAATGTGAGCAAGTCGTGCAATCAGTTGTAGGAGTTAGCAAAGTAGTGGATGGGAAATCAACCAAGTCTTCGCACGATGAGCAACTGGTTTTGACACGACTTACCATTTCCACACTCTTTGACTTCAGCAACTTTCACACTTCATGAGATAAAGGTGTTTACAATTCCATCAATATAAAGGCCTCTGAATAATGATTGAAATAGACAAGAATTTCTCGACAAGTTCACACAGACAATCTTTCGTCTACACGAACTCATCGTCTGAGCAATCACTCTCAACTGAGTAAATTCAATCATTCAGAACTTTCTTACGCAGAATACACAGCACACCTACAATCTCGATCACCATTGATCTCACACATTTCTCAGCTTCCCTCCTACAGATCAACTCATCCTTTCTTGTGACCAAATTGACTCTGGAACGGCCGTTGTCTTGGTTTAGGCCGGAGTCCTACAGATTGATCTCTCGAACTTAAAGCAATTCCTTCTTGCAGTGCATCTATGTGAGGTTGAGCATTTTACCGGTTCAAGGAGTCTCTGCACGGTCATCTCCTCAATTCCGTAAAAACCAGCAAATCGTTTTTCCCCATCTACAATGCCAAACTTCATGTTTTGGCATGTGCATAGGAATAGGCCTTACAGTTTATTGTAAGCTCTTTTATTAAATCAATAAGAACTTAAAATCGAATAGCACTGAAGAATTTAGGAAAGCAACTTGAAATGCACAACCAGAAAAACTCACGCGCCGATCTACTTTGAATGGGTGCTATAACAGCACGTATGGTTATGCCAGTATCATTAAACTTGTTCTATGGCATAGTTGTCCATGTACTGTACGGTAAAGCTGGATGGTCCATTTACCTTAAAAATTATAGGTTCAAGGCTGCATCCCAAGCTTGTGAAAGTATTCAAGTTGTTCTACCTGAAAGAAAGAGGCAAAACGACAGGCATACCAGAGGAAAAACGACAGGCATAATGAAGTTGTACCATAACCATCAAGGGTTAAAATGAGGTGTTGAGTTATCTATTTCGGGGTATCCATGGATGGAAAAACATCATTTGATGATATTTCTTCCCCAAAGCTGCGGTTCTCTTTTAATCTACTACTCCCTCCGACCCACTATTAGATGACTTAGTTGAAGTTTGCACAATTCTTAAGGCAACCAATAGGAAAGAGTATTTTTAGGAATCTTTTATAATTATACCCTTATGGATAATAACTTGTCAAATTCATAAATGATCTATCTCACACACGATACCATGGATTTTCGTAAACTTTGTACCATTGAAAGGCATTTTAAAACATCTACATAAACAATATAAACATGGATACCAAATTATACATATTTTTATACAAACGATAATCAATCAAAATGATAGTTTTAGAAATATCCCCTTGTGTAATGAGATAGGTCAACTAATAGTGGGAAAAAATTTTGAACCAAGTAGATCATCTAATAGTGGGACGGAGGGAGTATACAATTACTAGTGACCCACTTGTTTTAGGAATTCAGCTGTAAGAGGCTTAGTGATTTCGTAATTTAGTTCACCTGTGGGGGAAAATATGTAATGGAAACTAAAAAAGCGGGGGTACAACAACCACACCTAATATTTCGATTAGAAATATGTATGGACTTACTTCAATATACTTTCAAGAGAATCAACTAGACTCAATCTTAATAAAGTATATCAAAGAGTTATATCTCTCTTTCTCGATTCAATTCTTACTCAAGAAAATAGTAATCTGCGAATCTAATTGAATACAAGAGAAATCACTTGAACGGTACCAAATACCAATGTTCAAGTATCAATCAATTTTAATCAACAACCAAAGGTCGGATTTCCAATTGATTGATTCTAACGCACAACCTGTGATATTTCAATTATATAACAAAATATAATGCGGAAAAGAAATAACACAGACATCAGAATTTTGTTAACGAGGAAGTCGCAAAGGAAGAAAAACCCCGGGACCTAGTCCATATTGAACACACACTGTATTAAGCCGCTACAGACACTAGCTTACTACAAACTAACTTCGGTCTGGACTGTAGTTAATCCCCAATCAATCTCACACTGATCCAAGGTACAGTTGCGCTCCTTACGTCTCTGATCCCAACAGGATACTACGCACTTTATTCCCTTAGCTGATCTCACCCACAACTAAGAGTTGCTACGACCCAAAGTCAAAAGACTTTAATAAACAAATCTGTATCATATAGAAAAGTCTATGATAATAGATAAATCTGTCTCCCATATAAATACCCACAAGTTTTTTTTCATTCTTTTGATAAATCAAGGTGAACAGGAACCAAGTGATAACCCGGAATTATATTCCCGAAGAACAGCCTAGTATTATCAATCACCTCACAATAATCTTAATCGACGCGGCGAAAGAAGATATTGTGGAGTCACAAACGATGAGACGAAGATGTTTGTGACTACTTTTATATCTTTCCTATCGGAGATATTATTCTCAAGCCAATCGTTACGATTGTACTCAACACGATAGAATATGCAAGATCAGATCACACAACTACGAGAAAGTAGTATCGGTCTGGCTTCACAATCCCAATGAAGTATTTAAGTCGTTAACCTGGTTTACAAGAAGAAACCTAAGGTTAGAGGAGAATCGACTCTAGCTAATACAACTAGTATCACACATGAGGTGTGGGGATTAGGTTTCCCAGTTGCTAGAATTCTCCCTTATATAGTATTTCAAATCAGGGTTTGCAATCAATGTTAGCTTGGTAACAAAGCATTCAATATTCATTGTTAGATGAAAACCTGATTAGATTCAAGCTAATATATTTCAACCGTTAGATCGAAAACTTAGCTTGTTACACACAAATGAAATGCACGATTTTAGGTTTGTGTACCCGTACCCAAACATGTACATTTGTTGGTTCAACTGTAGTTAACCAAATGGTTAGCCATATGAGCACTTTCATATCAACCATATTCTTCTTCACCATAACTAGTTCAAATGACTCAAATGAACTAGTTAGATAGTTGTTCAATTGTATAAATCTTATATAACTATACAAGACACAATCGAAGCAAAAACGATTTGATTTACTCGAATCGATTCATGCACTTTATAGCCACGGTTTGCAATTTGCATTCCTTAGTTTATATAAATATAAGTTCACAAATAATCATCTTTAAATATAACCAACTCAAGTTCGCGGACTTAAGTTCCCGGAAGGTGTTCACAAACTCCAGCAGATATTCTCGGGATGAGAACCTCCGTCAGTTCGCGGACTGGGTTCGCGGACTGAGCTCACAGCTCTTGTGCCGGTTTTCCTGATCAACAAAGTACGCATACTTTGGTTCAAGGAATAAGGACTTATACATATATGTGTTGCCACACAATGCTTATATCCAATAATGGTTATATAATATATACTCTTATTTCAATCAATCAAACATTCTTAGAGGACGTTATATAGTTGTCATTCACAAACCATTTTTCGTCAAAGACATTTTCAAAGTGATTGAAACATAACATGACTTTCATCACTAGGTAAAGATGAACTTGGCCAAAGCGAAAGCTTACCAACACATATTTCAAGAAATAGATAGGCGAGATAAACTCAGCTCGAAATAGCAAATGTGTATAATAAAAGTCATTATAGCAAAACGACTTTTGTCTCAAGATAGGAGATAGAGTAGATATACTTTTGAGTGATAGATAAGTTCCAGTATCCACATACCTTTTAATCGATGAAGTTCCACCAGTTCCTTGAATAGTCCTTCGTCTTGTATGATGATCGCCATGGAGTTCTTGAGCTCAACTCCACTTTCTATCCTAGTCCGAGACTTAGCTATAGTAGACTAGAAATCAAGACTTATAGTTTTGATCACTAACATTGACAAACATGCTTGAGATAGCAACGCATGCGAGTACGACCGAGCAATGTTCTAACAATCTCCCCCTTTGTCAATTTTGGTGACAAAATTATCAATACATATCGAATACAAAAATAAATAAATAAACTTTTGTAGCTCCTATTCCACATGCCTAATCTTCAACATTACTCGAAATCTTCGTCACTTCCAAGTACTCCAATGATCCCAAAAGTTGTAAGTTCAGCATCATCGTTGTTGAAAATCCGTAGCTATAACAATGAGAAAATATAATTCTCAATCATTTTTATACAGTGTTATAGTATCATTATGCAGCATCAAAGTTCAATTGTATCACAACTTCGACAACAATACTATGGTGATATGTATCACTCCCCCTTAGTCAATACTCCATCTCACATGGAAACCACTCCCTCTTACATAATGATCCGAAAACCATATGCATTTGTAGTGTGACTACATATTAATTCTCCCCCTTTTTGTAAATGAAATTGGAAAAGGTACGAAAACGGGATCCTAATGAAATTTCCAAAAGATACATTCCATGACCAAAAGAAAGCATATATCAACTTGTTTAGATGCAATCATAAATCCGAAGCTAAATGCATTCATCAAGGAGTTTATAAAGATACAAGATAACCCCTATAATATTCCACAGCCGCACTCTCCACAAAGATTTCGCAATTAAGCACAAGTTCAATTAAGAACTCTCCCCCATAAAATGTCATTCCCGAAAGAACAACAAGAGCGACCTTAATTTCAAAAAAAAAAATAAGGATTTCTTTGAACATAACAAATCACATATGAATATGAATTTGAATCCAAAAATACTCAATTAGATTAATCACAAGAGAACTCGTAATTAATCTAAACGGAAATATACAACCAAATTAACCACAAAAAGTGATGAATTTAATTGATAATGCTCGACATAAGAAAAATTACGGAGCCTCACAGTATATACATAAAATTATGGATCAGGGAAGATCAATACTGCGAAATATACAAGGATTCATTCTATTTTCCATCATTATTCTCACAATGATATACAATAGACATAATCCTTGTCAACAAAAGTTCATCCTATCTTCCATCAAAAATTACATAATGGGCTTTGTGAATACCAATATTACATGGAGCACGCGTCACGATCTTGGCGGTCGCATACAAGATAATTGTATAGCCCTCGTTATACAGAGGAACCTGAGCAGCGGAGGATAACTTTGTAAATCTACTTTATCTTCCCCCAAGAAGAAATGTCTCGACGGTCAAGATGGATAAAGTAAAGCCTAGCCTAAGGGGAGGAAGCTGGCAAAGGAAAAAAGTTAGATAACAAATCTAATCAGCATTAAATGCACAAATCTCTTATCTACATGCATAATCAAAGCACGTGGAGAGAGATGACGTGGCGGGACCCGGTACGAAAAAGCTAGCGGCGAGCGAAGGTACAGTCTGTACTAAGACTGGGAAGTTCCCGAAGGAACGTGGGCCAGCTGAGGTGGCAGAGTTCAACTGGAGGAAACATGCGGTGAACGAAGGTACCACTTATACGTAAGGTATATCAGGATAATGATGGACTCCAAGACAGCAAAGATAGACCTGGAGTCGAAGGGGCAATAAATACCAAGCCTCACCAACAAATTAAGGCATTCAATTCTTAGGAGAAGAAGATCTAGTCTTAAGCTTATACCTCTTTAATTTTTAGAACTTAAGTAGACATAATATCTTGAGTTCTCTCTATTACTTTGGGAAGCATTTAAGATCTCTTGTAACCACCAAAATTGAATACAAAGAATCACTCTTTTCCCCGTGGACGTAGACTAAATAGTCGAACCACGTAATCTCTTGTGTCATATGATAACTTAGCTTTATTTATTTTACTTATTATTCATTGTTATCGTTTTGATCTTGAGTACCTTTTATTTACTTAGCATCAGCAGTTCAACAGAGGTATCCATACTACTTAGTATACGATTCTCTGAGTTGTATACATTACGTAGACTATGGGAAAATTAGTAGTCACAGTTTGGCGCTAGAAGGTTTTGCTCAACTGCTTGAGTTTTTTCGATCCTTTAATTTTTTGGCATACGCTATCTTCATTAACGAAGAGATCTGAGTACAACAAGGATGGATAGCACTTCCTAGTGACCCGTTCATCCAAAAGTTACGTGAGTTCTTTGAGTTCATAACCTCTAAAGACTTGCAACCTTTCAAATCTACAAAGTTTTACCAAAATTTTTTCACCAAACGTGAAATTTTTTGTTTTGTACTAAAGTAAAGTTTTCCAACAAAATCTCCTTTAGATATGAGCACCTTCGAATACTAGGGGATCTCAGTAACCGTTTAAGGAGAAAATCTCTTACAAAGCATTTAATGTGCCCTCTTTTTTTGGGATTTGACAACCTTTTTACTTGTTTTCATCATTTAAGGTTGTTTTTTCCAAGGCTGTCGTCAGACATTAAAAACCTTAGACATCATTCAAGTACTTTTTCTGAAAAAGCTGCTTAGCCGTCTTCTGTGTCAGAGCATTAATTGCTACTTTTTAACGAAGGCACCAAGTAGCAAAAATTTCCATCTTTTCTATGTTCGCAGGGTAACAAAAATCCGAAGACATGCAGAAACCAAATGATGTACCAGCAAGCTCACGACCTGCTGTTACAAGAGGTAGATCTCAAAATCCATCTCGAACAAACCAAATAAATGAAGCAGAGGATGGACAAAGCGAGATAGCAAGAAAAACGGCTGCTACAAAACCACCTATCCCTGCTGAAGGGATGGAGAAAACATCGGGAGCACAACCAATCTACGACATGCCGTTACCAGAGCGACCAAATGTTACAAAGCCACCTACGGTAAACGGAGGGTTACCCAGAACCGAGGATTGGGAAACCTAACACCAATGCATCTCGACCCCGACGCTCCATTAGTAGAAGCAGGCGTAGATGGCTCTGAGGAACCGGAGAACAACACTCCTCAGGGTGGCGGAAATCAAGAAGAAGAAAAAATAGCAGCGCAGGTAGCGGCTCTCCTACTACGTAACAAGGAGCATGAAGACGCAATGCACGCCATGGCTCAGGAGAACCAGAACCTCAAAGACATGCTGGACAACCAGATCGAAGGTTCTCAAACTCACCCGCCTCTGAGAAAGGGTGAGAACGGAGCCATCTCAGGAAGAAGAAGGGTGGGTCTCAACCCAGCTAAGGATAAACCACCAGAGAGAACAAGGAAAATGCAACACGATCCAAATGAGATAGATCCAACTTACAAGCCATCTCAGTCCTATTATGATGATACATTTTCTAGAGATGCTCACAACATGAACATGGTCATGGAGCAAATGGAGAAAATGCGCAAGAAAATACAAGGATTGAAAACTGGCGACGCAGGAGCAAGGCTAGAAGAAGTACTCCAAGAAGCGACAACATCTCTGTTGTCTTTTCGCGTTTTAAGGGAGCCTATCCCTGCGAAATGCCCGGTACCTACGTTTCAGTCGTACAATGGTACCTCAGATCCCGCAGCTCACCTACGTTACTATACTCGTGTCTTTGCCCATTGGGAAAGAGATGAGATAGTACTTTGTAGGTACTTTCCCGCAAGCTTAACAGGATCAGCATTGGCATGGTATGATAATTTACTAGCAAACTCAATTGAATCTTTTGAGAAATTGTCTACTGTGTTCTTGGAGACATACATGTAAAACAAGTCAATAAAGGCGGGGTTAGATAGGCTATTTGCATTAGCCATCGGACCCAGGGAGACATTGATGCAATACACAGACAGGTGGAAAAAGACGTGCCAAGAAATAGTAAAGGTCAATCCAGAAATTAGCATTAATTGTTATAAATACGGACTTGACAGAACCTCAGCTATCTTCGTTGATCTTCACAACAGAGCTATGGATTCCGAAGGGGAGCTTCGGGTTGTTCAGGATCGTTACATCAGGCTCGAGGAGATACAAAAGTACAACCCAAGGGCACAAACAAAAGCAGCAGTGGCTACGCATCGTACAAACTCTCTGGAACCAATTCCGGAGGTACCTAAGCGAAAAAATGAAGTCGGGGACAGAACCAGCTCTCAAGAAAAAAGATCAAAGTACGGAGATGGCAAAGGAAAAGAAGAGTTCGTAGATAAAATCTACATAAATCTAAACACCACGTTCTCCCACATTTTAAGCAAGGAAGGAGCAAAGCCAGGTTTTCCTTACCCTAACACTAGAGGAAAACAACCTGACAAAACAAAGAATGCTAAGGAGTATTGTGAGTACCACCAGTACTACGGGCATACAATGGACACGTGTTACCACCTGAGGAACACGATTCAAAGATTCATCGATGAAGGAAAATTCACGGAGTACGTACATGTGCAACCTGCTGATACTGAGATAGCCCCCAAGAAAAGGGTGGAGCTACCACAAGACAACAAATACATCAACATGATCACATTCTATAACGGGGGGCAAGAGGAGTTACTCAAAGATATCCTTGAATTGGCTCGAAACAGGAGAAAGTTGGAAACCCACGACGTCTTCAAACTAAGTGGACCACCAGCTAACACTTGGGAAGAATGGATGGCTACGCCATTAACATTCTCAACAAGAGATGTCAACCAAGAGGTTGAGATGCGCAACGATCCTTTGGTGATCACCCTTCCAATTCACGGATGGAGCGTTACGAAGGTCCTCATTGATGGGGGAAGCTCGTTAAATGTGTTATTTCATGAATCATACCTACGTATGGGGTTAACAGCCGAGCAAATGGATTCATCCACTTGCACAATCTATGGTTTCAATTGAGCGGTTTCAAGACCAAGAGGAGAAATTGTTTTACAGGTACGAGCAGGATCTTTGGTGACAAACACTAGATTATGTGTTGTGGATGCACCTTCGCCATACAACGTCATTATGGGACGGTTATGGGTCCATCGCTTACGAGGAACAACTTCAACTTATCATCAGTATTTCCATTTCCCCACACCCATGGGAGAAATGGAAATCAAAGGGGATCAACAAGATACAAGGCTATGCAACTTGGCGGAGGTCAAACTTAACGAAGAAAGAGTCGTTGCACAACAAAACGAAAGGAAAAGACGAAAAGCAAATACTAAGGAAGTGAAGGATGGAACCTTCTTGGTTCCCGAAGCCTCCTCGGTCCCGGATGCAAGCACCTCCGCTACCCCAGGAGCCAACGTTTCCGTCAAATGACAATTACAGAAAAGCGCCCCTCAACGAATTCAGAAGAAAAGCCTGTCACCGGTAGAACCAACAAAGGAAATCAACATCGGAACGGAGGCAGAACCAAGGATGATCAGCATCGGCACATTACTATAAGAGGATGAGGAGACGCAACTACAAAGGCTACTAAAATTTGCACCATTCAAGCAGCGTATCCACAAGGTGGCGGATATCTACCACGAAGTAGTGGAGAAGGAATTGAAAAAGCTCCTAGCAGCAGGATTCATACGAGAAGTTAAGTATCCCACATGGATATCTAATATGGTGATAGTACCTAAGAAGAACGGAGGCGTGCACATCTGCATCGACTTTAACAATCTTAACAAAGCATGCCCCAAGGATAGCTACCCGCTACCCAATATTGACCAACTGGTCAATGCAACCGAAGGACACCAGAGACTGTCCTATATGGATGGTTACTCAGGTTACAACCAAATCGCCCTTGCAGAAGAAGATCATGAGCATACTGCATTCTTTACTCCACAAGGCTTGTATTGTTATACAAGGATGCCTTTTGGACTAAAGAACGCGGGGCAACATACCAGCGATTGGTGGACAAAATCTTTAAACCATATAGATTAGTCTAATTTAATTACTAATTATACTTAATTTAGTTAATCTAATCAGGGGTAGGATCCAATCACATGGTTATATTGACATAATCCTGACATGGTTTGGTCATTTTTTCTATAAAACCCCAACGACAAAGTATTTGAAGCTAATTTTTTGATGAAATTTTCCTCTTATATATCTCTACATTCTTACCAAAAATGAAAGCATTCCGAGACGTATAAGACTACCATCTACCATTTTAAATATCAACCGTTGAAAATGAATGGTTGAAATTAAAATTTCTGGATGATGAAGTTTCGTGTATCGGAATGCTCTATCACAAGATTGGCCAGAGGTAACGAAGTATGCTGGTTTTGTTCGTGCTCAAGCCCATCGCGAAGAGTTGATTCAGGATCTGTTTAAAGTATGACACGATCCAGTTCGAGGAACTATGACGGGAGGCATG
Organism: Papaver somniferum; assembly: GCF_003573695.1. NCBI lineage: Eukaryota > Viridiplantae > Streptophyta > Magnoliopsida > Ranunculales > Papaveraceae > Papaver > Papaver somniferum. The sequence goes on from NC_039359.1 coordinate 3,232,188, forward strand.
GTTAAGTATGTGTTTTGCCTGTTTTGTTTCTGCATCTTTGTCATTTCAATTTATTTTCTTTGTTGCAACCTGAATTGCATATTCGGTGTTTGTTTGGGATAATTTTTTGGTATTTTTCATGAACTAGGGAACTTGTTATCTCTTTCCGTAGAGCAATTGGACAGAAGCCTCAGCGTATTATATTTTACAGGTGATTCCAGTGTTCATAATGTAGCTAATTGGTCTATGTCTACTGCCTTTTTTTTCTTCTTTCTGATCCATTTTCTGCTTTCAGGGATGGAGTAAGGGAGGGTCAGTTTTATCAAGTCCTACTCTATGAGCTTGATGCTATTCGCAAGGTAATGTTCAGTCCAGTGCCAAGTTGCTACTTTTCTTAGGGACAAAAGGTCTATTGCTAGTAAAAACGTGGAGAATTTTTATGTACTGTGTGAAAATAGCTGAACAGTTGTAGGCTTGAATAGAAGACAGTCCTCGTATGCTGATATAATTTTTGGATTCTTTAACTTATACCCCTTGGGGTTAAATTTTTTTATGGCCTGTAGAAATCAAGCAGCTAACTGGTCACTTTCTGTTCACACAGGCTTGTGCTTCTTTGGAACCAAACTATCAGCCACCTGTTACATTTGTTGTGGTTCAAAAACGTCATCATACAAGGTTGTTTGCAAATAGCCATAATGATCGTCAAACAATTGACAGGAGTGGAAATATTTTACTAGGTAAAATAAACTTTTGTTGTGCTGGTTTTACATCCTGGAAATATTTTAACAGTAATAATATTTGGCAGGAACTGTGGTAGATTCCAAGATTTGTCATCCTACTGAGTTTGACTTTTACCTCTGCAGTCATGCTGGTATTCAGGTATATACCAGACACTTTCTTGTTTTTCTTTGGTTATACTTGGGTTGATATGAGATTTTTGTATAATCATGGTGTATTGGTTACAAATGATTCATGGAAATCATTGTAGGGCACAAGTCGTCCAGCTCACTGTCACGTGTTATGGGATGAGAACAAGTTTACCGCCGATGGGCTCCAACCCCTCACAGATAATCTCTGCTACACATAAGACATGTCTTTGCTTCACTTGTCAGTCACGCTTACTCTTGTTATTATCTACTTGTCTGATCTTCTCCATTTTTTTGCAGCTACGCGAGATGCACTCGCTCTGTTTAATTTTTTTGAACATGACTTTCTTGCCATATTTTTATTATTATTTATTATCCAGTTAGGGGATAGTATACAAGAAATGTACTCTTAACTTGGTAGGAAAGGGTTCAGTTGAAATTGACCCAGTGGTGTTCCATTTTGACCAAGTCTAGTACAGTAGTATCAGTAGCAGAGCAAGAGTTTCCACATTTACAAATTTGACTGACTCTGTGCTTTTGTGTTTCTTTTTGATAGTCCCACCAGCGTATTATGCCCATCTTGCTGCATTTCGTGCTCGTTTTTACATGGAACCCGAGACATCTGATAGTGGATCCATGGCAGTGGTGCTGCTGGTATGGGTGGAGCTGGTGCTCGGGGTGGTACTAGGGTTCCTGGTGCATGTGCTGGTGCAGCTGTTAAGCACCTCCCTACTCTGAAGGAAAATGTGAAGAAGGTTATGTTTTACTGTTGAGAAGGGGAGGTAGTGGAATCCCTAGTTAGTAATTCGCCGAATAATATGCGTATTATTCGCGAATTGTTCGTTCCCGCATTAATCCGCGTTCGTGTGGCGAATTGTTGTAACACCGAACATGGTACGCGTCTGTTATGAGCTTCCCGGACACCTGGTGGTGAGTTGGGCGTAAGTATTTTAAAGTTTAAAAATTAAGGGCATGGGAGAGGATCGAACTCATGACCTCTAGGTTAATAGGCTACACTAGAACCATTGGGCTATGCGTTGATTGTTGGTCTATTTCCATATACTACAAATATATACAGTTTCGTCATAATTTTTACCTATTACCCGGTGTAAAAGCTGTTTTCATATAATATGACAGAGCCGAATTTTGAGCACCGAATTAGTATCTCAAAAACGAATTATACACGTACGTATCTCGTTCCGTATTACTCCCGAATCACGAACCGTTGACCGGATTTTTGACCGAATTTGATTTTCGCGAATCCGTATAATACTCGTATGTTTGTGTATTCCAAATTGCTAACTAGGGTGGAATCTACGAGGGTTGAACCTATATAGTACCTAATTGCCCTTCCCCTAATAATAACGAAAACTACTCCTTTCTTGGTTTTAGATTCAAACCTTATTCTTTTCCTTCTCTTTCATCATTAATTTCCTTTCTCCTTCCTTATATTAGATTTTTTTAATTTCCATATTAGGTCGGAAAAATTGAAATTGTTGAATTGCAGATTTGCAGTTACACTGTCGTCATGACGACTTTTCATATTTATTTTTAGTCGTCAAGATTGTAGGATGAATATAGTGACGACTTTTCATGGAGTTCTGTTTCTGTGACGATTTTTCATATTTATTTTTAGTCGTCAAGGTTGTGGGATGAATATGGTGACGAATTTTCATAGAGTTATGTTTCTTAAAGTAACATTTTACAGGGGCGTCATGGTCTTCATCTCTAAACCTTGACGACTAATAACTCCCAGAAAGCAAGCTTCTTGTATCCATCGTCATAGTTTTGTAGAAATAAAATGATGACTAATTAACAATTGTAAGTGTGTTGCATTTTCGACCATGACGACTACCGTGTAGCATGAAGGTTCGAAAATAATTAACATACCGACTAATCAAGTATCCACAACACCTTTCCTATACGTCAAAAAACATATAGTCGACATATTAATTTTTTACTACCTCGTCAGCTGTTTGTGGTTATTATCATCCAAACTTATCGACCTTGCCGACTTTTCATACTTTCAAAACTGAAAGTGTCGACCTTCCGTAATTTTGAGTTTGAAATCACCCAGAAATTTTACAATCTCATATTGTTTGGGTAGTAGAATTTCATTCTCGTTACAAACAGAATAACCTCCAAAAAAATATCTCAAAAATCTACCCACATAATCCACAAGTTCAATCAAAACAAAATCTAATTTCAAAATTTTAATTAGTTAATTAACTAACTAAATTGAATAACCTAATCAGTTTTTTAGTGTTAATTAAGCAAAGGTAGATTCGCCATTTTGGAAATAAGAGAATTAAGATATGATGAGCGACTGGCGATTGCTTGCTTTCTGGAATGACACGGATCTAAACAATATCGTGCAAGATCATTTCTTATTAAGATTGCCATGAGAGAATGGTTTTCTCCTTTTCCTAGTTAGTAATTCTCCGAATGATTCGCGAACGTATCTGAATTGGCCGAATCCGAATGATATCTCCGGACTATTTGAACTCTGAACCTAGTTCGTGGATTATATGGACCTCACGAATCATTCGTAAAAGTATTTGAACTGACCGAATGATATTTCGGAACTAGAATTCCGAACCTAATTTGGTGTATCAGTTTTCTGAAACGAGGTGAAAGTATCACTTATTCTGAATCAGAACGAAAATACATTTTTTTTCCTAAAACGGGACGAAAATAGCCGTCGACAAAACCCATTTTCAGATTTTTTTTTCCGTATTTTTTTATCTTTCTTTTTTATTTTTAATATTCCAAATAGTATTTGTGATATTTTTTATTTTATGTGATTTTTATACTAGAATGAATTATTATTATATAAGATCTTTTTAAAAATACACGAATCCCAATCAGTGTCCCAGTACCAGTGCTTCATATTTTTCCGGTTTTGAAGGGATCAGTTTTCATGTAGGCATAAGAAGAAATGTTTTTGATCTTCCATTGAGCAACACCGGACATGGTCCGGACTCTGTAAACAGAATCAATCAGATAATAGGCTTTATTTAAGGATCGTGCAAAGAAAAGTTTATATTTAACTTATTGGACAGAATTTTTAGGATCATGCAAAGTTGTTTCCTGAATGTTTGAATCTCTGGAATTTTTTCATTTCTGCACTATCACCCCTAATGCAATATCAAAACATATTTCCTCTTTAGATTTCGTTTTCCAAAGTCTGGGTGTCCGACTCTAAATCAAATTTTTGTTTTAAAGAGAAATGGCTTCTTCAACAACAAAATCAAAGCCCAAAAAACAGAGAAACCCAAGTGAGGGAAGCAGTGAAGTTTTATCTTCTGATTATGAAACTGGTCAAGAAAGTGGCCATCAAAGTCCACCACTTTCAGACAAGCTTAAGATTTTCAAAAGCTCTCAGTTTGATCCCGATGCTTATCTCACATCTAAATGCCAAACCCTTAGCGAAAAAGATATAAGACGATTATGTAGTCATCTTCATGATTTGAGGAAAGCTTCAGCAGAGGAAATGCGTAAAAGCGTCTACTCAAATTATGCCGCTTTTATCCGTACATCAAAAGGAATTTCAGATCTTGAAGGTGAGCTTCTTTCTATAAGAAACCTGTTGTCTAATCAAGCAGCTTTAGTTCATGGTTTAGCCGATGGAGTCAATGTGGATGCATTACCTACTGATACAAATGATTCGACGTTGGATGATATAGCTAACTTGGAACAGTCACAGTCCTCAAAAGTTGAAAAGTGGTGCTCAGAGTTGCCTGACGCTCTTGAAGTTTTATTGGCCGAGAGAAGAGTCGATGAAGCTTTACATGCACTAGATGAAGCTGAAAATGTAGCCAAAGAAGCATCTCAAAAGAAGACATTGAATCCTGCTGCACTCTTATCGTTAAAAACTGCAATATCGGAACATAGACAAAAATTGGCCGACCAGCTTGTTGAAGCTGCTTGCCAACCCTCCACTCGCGGCGCTGAGCTTCGTGCCGACATTTTAGCTTTAAAAAAGCTTGGGGATGGCCCTCGTGCACATACATTTCTACTTAATGCTCATTACCGAAGGTTTCAATATAACATGCAAAGTCTGCGTCCATCAAGCACCTCATATGGAGGAGCATTTACAGCTGTTCTTTCACAACTTGTGTTCTCATCGATCGCACAAGCAGCAGGTGACTCTTTAGCTGTATTTGGTGAAGAACCAGCATATACATCTGAACTCGTGACTTGGTCGATTGATCTGACTGAAACTTTAGCACTTCTTGTAAAGAGACATGCATTATCTGCTTCAGTAGCTGCTGGAGGGCTAAGAGCTGCAGCCGAGTGTGTTCAGATAGCGTTGGGTCATTGCTCTTTGCTGGAATCTCGTGGTTTGGCACTCTGCCCTGTATTGTTGAGGCTTTTTAGGCCTAGTGTTGAACAGGCACTTGATGCCAATCTAAAAAGAATTGAAGAAAGCAGTGCTGCGCTAGCTGCTGCTGATGATTGGGTGCTTACTTATCCTCCTGTCGGTACACGTCCGTCTGGGAGGTCCGCAACTACATCTATTGGTTCTTTGATAGCCTCCCAGCCTAAGCTTTCAAGTAGTGCCCACAGGTTCAACTCAATGGTTCAGGAATTCTTCGAAGATGTTGGTCCAATCATTAACATGCAGTTGGGAGGTACAACATTGGAAGGTCTACTACGAGTATTCACATCATATGTGAACTTGCTGATAACTGCACTGCCAGGTGGGATGGAAGATGAAGGGAACTTAGAAGGTTGCGAGAACAAAATTGTTAGGATGGCTGAAACTGAAACGCAACAGATGGCTTTATTAGCAAATGCATCTTTATTAGCAGATGAACTACTCCCACGAGCATTCATGAAACTCAACTCACAGAATCAGGTTGGGGGAAAAGATGAACTGCCTAGAGGAGCTTCAGACCGGCAAAATCGTGGTCCAGAACAAAGGGAATGGAAGAAGCGGCTTCAACGTTCGGTGGACAGATTAAGAGATACTTTCTGTCGTCAACATGCCCTTGAATTGATTTTCACTGAAGATGGTTTTACCCATTTGAATGCGGGGTCGTATTTAAATATGGATGGGAATGTGGAAGAGCATGAGTGGTTTCCATCACCAATATTTCAAGAACTATTTGCGAAAGTCAGTAGGATGGCAACCATAGCGGCTGATATGTTTGTGGGGAGGGAAAGATTTGCAACTATTTTATTGATGAGATTAACAGAGACTGTAATTATGTGGCTTTCAAACGACCAAGCCTTTTGGGAGGAAGTTGAGTCGGGTCCAAGACCAATGCGACCTCTCGGACTTCAACAGTTTTATTTGGACATGGAGTTCGTAACTCTTTTTACATCCCAAGGCCGCTACTTATCTCGTAATCTTCACCAAGTAATCAAGGACATAATAGCTAGAGCATTGGAAGCATATGCTACAACTGGAGAAGATCCGTATAGTGTATTGCCAGAAGATGAATGGTTTGCTGAAGTTGCTCAAATATCAATCAAAATCATGACTGATAAAGCTAAGTATGGAAATGGAGATCGAGATGTTGAAAGCCCAACTGCTTCCATTTCAGCGCAATCCATTTCCTCAGTTGTATCTCATGGGAGTTCCTAAGAATCGTGTTTTCCCTAGCAACACACAGTATTAGCTTCTTTTTCTTTCATAATAGTAAAATGCAAAATCTCTGTTTCCATAGTTTAAGAGTTGATAGGTTAAATTAAGCCATTTTTTTCCGCAGCCACTGGAAGCTAGTTTATGGGTAAGGTTTTGATTAAAAAAAAACAAGTAGTACTAAATAAGGGGATGTCTAGACCTCATTTCAAAACACTTAACCACGCTTCACTTCTAACCATGCATTTTTTCCTAATTTTTATTTAATAAAATTGAATTAAGAAAATAACTAAACTGAATCCCCTTGGCCATCGAACTGTACTGATGTTCCTAATTCTAACCATGTATACCTCTTTCACAAGTATCAATACCACAGGTTTTGTAACGATCCTATAGTTTCACTGAATTTCATTAACTGAAGGTTAACATAAAGGGAAAAAGGTTAACATAAACTTTTTCTACTTTGAGCTCTTTTTATAGCTTAGCAACAGCGGTACCATTTGAGAGCCTCTCAACAAATACAAATTGAACAAGTGACCAAGACGTGACTTCTTGTAAATGTAAATTAGGTATCACATTGGTTTGATGGGGCTTAATTGATAGTTTATAGGTCAATGGGTTCCCTCATCTATGAGGATTTTCGAGTTGAGTTCTACCACTTATGACGAGTTTAGGGTCGGTACCCTAACATTATATCTGCCAACAAAAACGAAGTACTAACAGAAAGACATCACTACTACCGAAAAGTGGTGCGCATAGTAGAAGGAACCTGCAAAATGGTTGCTCTATCGTGGTAAAAATATACTAAGCATGCACTAACGAGTCTGAACATACTAGCAAAACCAAACATAGATAATAGTATATGTCAGCGAACTCCAAAGATCCTACTACAATTACTGAAACAATAAAAGAAAATGGCCAATAAGTTTTACTCACTATCTTCCACACTACCAAAGCAACTCAACTCAACTAAAATAGTATCAAAACCACAAACCTAAAAACTAGTAGTTCAAAGCTATCACCATAAAGTTTCTCCTCAATACAAGGACAGACCAAGCCGACAGGGTTCTATCAACCGATGGTTTCGTTCAATGAAAGGGCTGCAAGTTGATCAGCAGGATTGCTCGTCTGCTGTTGTGCCTGCTGCTGAGCAACATTCCTCAAAACCTCCATCGCTTCTGCAACTTTTGCTTTTAAGGCTTCCGGAGACTCGAGCAAGTGCAAAACCTCAGTCTGGTCCATCTCCAGAAGCATGCCGGTCACCTTGGCTGCCATTTCATGCTCAAGCTGATCCACCAGGGGATACAAATTTTCACCCAGCATCTACACACATGTACACCAATGGATGAGAAAGTTGGAACTCACCATTTTCAATTACAAATGTATCAGGACAATTGTTCAAATCTGATAATACATTTCAGTCTTTCCCATAGGCATTCATTTCTGCCCATAAGATATAATATAAACCTATTGTAGCGTAGAGCATACCGTTCTTTGATGATCAGGTGTTGCATTTGCAAGAGCAGAAGCCAAAGCACCGATAGGGATAGGCTGAGCCATGGAAGCATCACGTAGCGGCATGCCACTCATATCATAAGGAACTGAAAGCATACCCCCAGCAACCCCTGGCATTGGAACCTCGGGCATGTTACGACCACCAGGTGGGTAACGGTACATACGTCCCCTTGGCATCATCTGGTAATTCCAACAGCCATATCAAACATAGAAGCTATGACAAACTCATCCAATTTATTAAAAAAATACATATAAAGATATAGAAGGGCAGCACCCACCTGCTGTTGCTGCATCATAGGAACAGGTTGCTGGTTTGGTTGCACTGGACCTGCTCCAGCACGCCTTCCCCCTTGTCTTTGACCCTGCTGGCCCTGAGGGACCATAGGCACAAAGAAATTTGGCATTGGTGGTCCACCAGGCCTCATACCAGGAACTAGCTGCTGCTGATACCCATACCCAGGCTGCCATATTCCACATGAAGAGAAAGCACATATCGTAAGTTTTACGGAGAATTGAGGATGGACATATCCTGCGTTATAAAAAAAACGCATGATTTGTCAAATTTAATTGAGAGAGTAAAATATGGGGTTTACCTGAGGAGGAATCATAGCAGGAGGGCCTTGACCGTAAAAAATTTGTTGGCCAAGACCAGGGCCACCAGGAGGATACATCGGCATACGAGGAGCAACATTAGGTGGCATAGCAACTGGGCGCATCTGGGAAAACTGTGCCTGTACACAACACAAAGAAAATCAACACCACAATCCATTGGCCCTGAATCAACCAAAACTACTTTTTCAAGCAGAACAGCATTACCAAGTGCATAATATAACAATTTGTTGTACTCTACTAGGAATCAACGTAATAAAATAACATAATAGCTCAAAAAACCAAAGAGTTAGACTGCCATATAGTTCAGAAACGGGAACCCATAATCTAAAAATTAAATAAACACGATTATAACATCTGGAAGTCTCAGGCTTAATGTCCAAAAATAAAAAAAATCAAAGTCAAAGTAATTGTTCAATTGTTAGAGATTTCAGTGTTTATTCAGTTGAAAAAAAGATGTACCTGTAGTCTTGCCCTTCGATCTTCCTTCCGTTGCGCAAGTGCGACATAAAGTGGCTTGCTAGCAACCATTTTGCCATTCATCTCAGTAAGCTATAAAAAGATCAAAAACAATGAGTAAATACACTATCAAAAAAGCCATGCCATTATGTATATGAAGGTCACAAGAAATCAACTTACTGCTCGATTGGCTTCTTCAGAAGTTGAGAAAGCAACAAAACCTGAGCCCCTACTAATGCCACTAGGGTCCCGCATAACCTACAATAATAAAAGACATACAAACATGATAGTTAAACCTCAAGCACATGGAAAAATAAATGGTGGTTGAGTAGAAGGGAGAACATTGATTTTCACCTTGCATGACGTAATAGTGCCAAATTCTACGAACAACTCCTTCAGTTTATCATCATCGACGCTATCATCCAAATTCTTCACATACAAGTTAACCCCTTGAAACTTATCTACTGTTTCCTTTGTAGTCTGGTCGAACCGCCCTTTCAGCTCAACCTCTCTTTCCGACTTCTTCTGAGCTTTCCCAACATACCACTCTTTGTCATCAGCTTTTCGCCCATTAAGAGCATCAACAGCATTTGCGGCATCCTCAGGGTTCTCAAAGTTAACAAACCCAAAACATTTGGATTTACCATCACCATCCCTCATCACTACAGCACTAGTAATGGGTCCATATTCACCAAAGATCTCCTTCAGCTCGTCATCGGTCGTAGACTCTGCAAGATTTTTCACAAAGACGTTGTTGAACTTTGTCTTGCTAGTAGCAGAATCTCTTTCTTGCTTGCGAAGAAATGGTCCAACAAATACAGGTTTATCATTCAAGAGCATCCCATTCAGCTTATCTATGGCTTCCTGGGCAGATTCCTCTTTGTCATATTGCACAAACCCATATCCCTTTGACTGGCCAGAACCATCTGTAGCTATCTTGCAAGAGAGAATATTCCCGAATGTAGAAAATGTATCATGCAGTGCTTTGTGGTCAATAGCCTTGTCAAGATTCTGCAGGAACGAAACAATATGAAGAAGAATATTATACACACCTCTTCATCGTAACACACGGAGAGAAAGAAAGCAACCAAATTAAGTATGATACAAGACCTTGATGAATATATTAGCTGTCCCACTCTTACGGATGCTTGGATCGCGATGAGAATACATGATCCTAATGGGCTTCCCATTGAGAGGAGTGAAGTTAAGCACATCCAATGCCCTTGCAGCTGTCAAAATAACAACATACATAAGAATCGGGACACTTTTTCTGGACTAAATCTATGCTAACGAACTCGACTTAAATGGAAGAAGCTGCTGTCAACTCATCACCATGAATGCACCAAAGATGAGGCATTATTTCTCGAGTGTGATTCTATACTAACCAAACTTCCATTTCTGAACAATAAAAAAACTTAGATACTAACTGTGTATATGTACCATAAACGCAAGACCAAAGTAACTAACCATCTTAAATATTCATCTTAAGCGATTTTACTAATAAATTGCTTAAATCATAATAAACATACAGCAACACCCATTTCACTTATATCATGCTGCAGTTGAGGACATAATCTGACTAAAACAAAACAAACTTGCTCACCTACACAGAATATTACTGTAACCAACTGTCAACGAATTCACGCAAGACAGTTGCTTCTTTCACAGAACCAAAGGAAAATGCAAGTTGCAGCAAAATGAAAGGTTATCACGAGGTTACCTTTTATTAACGTTAACACCCCTCATAATGTATACAAAACCCTAAATTTTGCACAACCAAACCCTAATTCTTCATCTAATAAAAGAGCAATGTTAATTCATAATCTATACACAACCAATAAAGACTAACCTTCTTGGAGGGATGCATAATTAACATAGCCGTATCCTAACGATCTTCGAGTACTCAAATCCCTGCAAACCCTAACAGATACGACTGTTCCAATTTGACTAAACATATCATAAACCTGAGAATCCGTCACACTGAAATCAAGGTCACCAACATACAAAGATGTTGACCCAAACTGATTTCCACCACCAGCAGCAGCAGCATTAGCCACTCCATTCGGTCCAGAAAGTGGAGGTTGAGGTTGTGCTTGAACTTGAGCCATCAAATCGACGAAAACCTCTTTTTTTTTGTTATGATTTTTGTGATTTTTTTCCAATTTTTTTTTTTTTTGTATTTTCTTTTTGCTTCTCTCTCTTCCAAACGAAAACCTTAAAAAGATAGATCGAATCACACCAGAAATTGATAACAACACTGATTGATTGATAGGGTTTTTGATAAATCGATACTTTTTTTGGGTTTTTTGATAGAATATTTTTTTCTCTTTTTTTAGGGTTTTATGGATAAAAAAAACGAACTAAGTCGATAATCGAAGATCCGAACGAAGACAATCGAGAGGATCTGTTGAAGACGACGAAGAAAACTGAAGAGAGAGAAAGAGGAGAAGGGGAATGAGGAGTACGTGAAGATAAATACTAGTCAAAAAACTGTAAAATACTAGGGAGTACGGTAACAGAGAGACGGAGTAGAAAATATGGGGAGGGCAGCCCAGGAACTGCACCGCGCAACTTCACTCTGTGAAGCGGTTACGTTTATATATTGTTTGCTTTCCCTTTTGGTCGATGTCCCGGCCACCGTCAATTTCTTTTAGAACGAATCATGTTCATTTTGAGAAACTTAACCGATTTTTATAATTATAAAGTAGTTTGATCAGAGTGGGAAGTAGGCTTAATCTCAAATGGAAAGTCTTGTGAAATATACCTTCGATGATACCATCATTTATTTATTTTTATTTTAGCTTTAAAAATTGGCTAAATTGAAGAAAAAAAAATATGATAGTATCTCTTTTATTCGAGTTTTACAGATTCATAACCGTTTTCTCTATTTTTCTTTCTATTTTATGTGTTTTTAAGCTTTATAATTTTCATTTTCTTATGATTTGAATCGAATGTTATTCCTTCGTTCTGGTTTATGATTAGAAATCGTTAAGTTTCGATTACAGTTTTATTAGTTTTTCTATAGTTTGTGATTCTTAAATTTTATTTTTTATTATGAGTCACTAATCGTTGGATTTGTGGTACTTTCTTTGTATTAACAGTAGATATTCAGTGGTTGTTGGGAGCGGTGGTGCAAGTCGATTTTATATTCTCGTCTCAACAAGGCCTTTAGTAGTTGTACTCTTGGTTATAGTCTTCTCTCATGTATTGCCTAAATGTTCAGTACCATTTTCAAACTCTCTTTGCCTCAAAACCAAATTCATCATCAATACCATTTTCTTCATCACATAAAAATAATGGCAATACTGGAATCAGTAAGGGTATATGGGAATTACACTAGGTTGAAGGCGTCTTTGATTTTCGACTTATCTAAATTGCAGTTGTACGAATCTCCTATAAATACTGAGGAATATCTTAGATTGGGTCAACAAAATAACAATAAGTTTGGTAAGTCATATTCTCATAAGAAAAATCTTAAACCTGAACCAAAATCTATATATCTTTATTATTCCTCAAGAAAAAAAAAATGCGGCTATTTTTTTTTCGTGATAGATATGTCTCAAATCAATCAACTTCAACTTGCTGCCTTAATAAAGCGAATGAAAGAAACAATATTAATGGGGGAATACTCAAGAACAAGGGGAAGTTTAATTTCCTGTAAATCGGGCGATGAATGAGTTAACTCATTTTCAAAATCGTTTTTAATTCTAAAAATTTTGCTTTCATCGAATGATTACTAATATCTTGTTTTAAATCTCGATTTTCTTTTGATTTGGTTTTACTTTCCCCATTAATGGTTGTGGAATTCATATACTGGTCTGTAATTTTTAAGGATAACCTAATTTTGGGTTTTAATCTATTTTCAAATTAGATAACTAAGTTTTTCTCTTATGATTTCTTGCTCTAATGGGAAACTAATTTCCTCCCTGCAGGTCTCCTGACTTATTTGTGGATCCAGTGGTGTTTTTCTGTTCAACATGTGGAACTTCCTTGAATCAAGAACAGTGGTATCGAAGAATGTGTTTTTACAATCAGTGGTGCTAACCATCAAGTCTGTGATGGTCCATATCAGTAGTAGAAGTCTAGGCTTAAGCTTAGACAGGAATCAGGTAGAAACCTAAACTTTTGCTCATTTACATCAAATCCATCGTAGCAATCTTCATCTTCTTCGTGGATTTCAAATTCAAAACTTCCCCCCGTCAAAATTACGCTATTTCAGCCGTCTTTTAAGGGATTATTATTTTCCTTCCTTATTCAGCAATTATCACACAACTCATATTATATTTTTTTTATCCTTTTATTGAGGGTCAATTACCAGATATCCGATATTTTCTTAGCGGAAAAAGGAAATTTAGTATAAACCTTAAAACTACCAAGGAGAATATAAATGTAGAGAAGTATCCTTTAGGAATTATTCAATATCATAATCAGTACTTCATATCAGTAGAGAGAAACAATTTTACTTTGGCAATGGCACAATCCTCTGAGAATCATATCAATCAACTTTGAAGACAACTGAGGAAAGCTGCAATTGAGCTTCCGGATAGGAGGAGAGTTGTTGGATCACAACAAACTGTTATTGTAGCTGCTGAAGAATAGAACTTTGGAATATTGGGAAAACTAATGTGGAAACATAAGATTGATATGAGAATCATTAGAGGAGAAATCAATTCTTTGTGGAGAATGTATAGAAACAAGCAAATTAGAGTAATGGGTCTTAATCTTATGCTGGTAAGATTAAACTCTGAAGAAAAAAAGGGATGAAGTCATTCAAAATGGTCCGTGGACAGTGGGAGAAGCATTCTTTGTTGTCCTAAAATATACCAATGGTGTTCCTATTAAGGATTACAATTTCACTCATCAGATTTACACTTTACAGTTTAAATATCTAAAGCTGGAACATCTAAATAGTGCAGTTGTTGATGAAGCCATTGGATTTATGGGTAAAAAGATTTCAACTATCCCCCCAAATTGTAGACCAAGATATGGCAATACACTTAAAGCTAAATTGGAGATAAAGCTGAATGAACCAATTCATCGTGGAGGTTAGTGGAACACTATGTCTGGGGAAAAAGTTTGGATTCGATACCATTGGGAGCTGTAACCTAAGAAGATATGTGACAAATGCTTTGTCATTGATCATGATGACAGTAAGTGTCTGGAATGGTACTATCTACTTTATCTAGATGGACTTTCTGAAGCTGAATATGAAGCTCACCTACAAGAGAAGCAAACTGCAGCTAAAGATACTGTTGAGCAAGATATGGTAGATAATGTTATTAATGAAATGGGAACTGATGAACATCCTGGTGAAGAAGGAGATGATGGGAGACAATCTAAGAGAATGAGAAATTTTATCCTAAATAGGGAACCATCCATGAATCCTCACAATATCCATGTTCAACCACCCATTGTGTCTGCTACTACTTCTACTACTAATATGGAACAACATGGAAACTCAATGATGGAAACAAATGATTCAATTACAAGCACTGTTGAAACCACAAATGAAAGTCAAAGAGAGGCTATGCAGGTATATCCTAAAACTTGATTGCAAATTATTATCTATCATATTTCATCTATAGTTAAAATTAGTTACATTTTTTATTGTCCACATAGTTTGTTTTACATCATGAAGATAATTGCTTGGAATGTTTAGGGATAGCAAAATAACATACAAAAGATCAGTTAAATTTTTTAATCCAAACTCATTCGCCTGATTTCTTGTTTCTCTCTGAAACGAAAATTGAGCAAGAAAAAATGATCCAATTATCTAAATCACTGAATTACTGTAATTTCATATGCATTGATAGAATAGGTCTTGCTGGTGGGCTTATGTTAATCTGGAAGGATGGAATTAAATATGTTATTCAAGAAGTGTCTCACAATATGATTCATGTAGTTGCTAATATGCATATTGCCAAATCTGATGTTTTGTTACTTTCATGTATGGTTCAACTTATTTAGATAAGAAGAAAGAACAATGGGAGATTATGAAAAGAATCAAAGAAAACTTAGAACAACCATGGATAGTTATTGGAGACCTTAATGTTCATTTGCATGATATAGCTTCCTCACCTGTCTCTCCAAAAGATAAATATATGCAAAATGAAATTAATGAGTGTTGTCTTATGGATCTTGGATATGTTGGTAGAGACTACACATGGTCTAGTAATAAATTGGGTACAAGTTCTAAGAAATCTAGAATTGATATGGTATTAGGCAACTATATTTGGTTTAACAGTTTTCCTAATGCGAAACTTCATCATCTTGTACAAGCTGGCTCTGATCATTGTCCCATAATGTTACAAACTGAATATGTTAGTAATAAAATCTGGAGACCTTTTAAATTTTATTTCATGTGGCTCAAACATAATGCTTTTAAGTATCAGTTAGAAACTACTTGGAATTACACCATTAGTGGCTCTCCAGCATATCAACTTTCTAGTAAACACCAGGAAACTAGAAGAAGACTTTCTCAATGGAATAAAATAGAATTTGGTGATATAGATATAATATTAACAAACTGCAGGAATAACTTTTAGCTGTGTAGAACCAACCACTTTATGTTACTCAACATGACAATCTGGTGGACATAAACAAGAGTTTAGAGTTCTGGTTTGATGTCAAAACTGATTTTTATAAGCAAAAATCTGGTGACAAATATATTCTTGAAGGTGATAATAACTCTAGGTACTTTCATACATTCTCTAATAGGAGGATGGTCAAAAAATATTGATTGTATTTTTGATAGTTGTGACAATTGCTATGATAGTAGATAAGGTATTTCTAGACTTCTTGTTACTCATTTTAGCTCTGTTAGCACTTCTAGTAATATCCAAATTCCTGAAAGTATTTTTGATATTGTGCCTACTGTTATTAATGAGACTGATTCTTCTAAGAATTTTTGTAGAATACCAACAGATAAAGAAATTTTTGATACTGTCAAAAGTATGCCTGCTTGGAGTCACCGAGACCTGATGGGTTTCAAGCATGTTTCTATCCATCTAATTGGAGTATTGTAGGTAAAGACATTGTGCAGGCTGTACAAAGTTTATTCTCTACTGGTTTCATGCCAAAGAATTCAATAAAACATATCTTTCTTTGATACCCAAAGGTGACACAACTAAGTATGCAGTTGACTTTAGACAAATTAGTTTATGTAACACAGTTTATAAAATCATTTCTAAAATCGTTGCTAGTAGAAATTAAGACTCATCTTAAGAATATTATCTCTCATTTTCAAGCTGCTTTTGTGCCAGGTAGAATCATTCATGATAATATAATTATAGCTCATGAAATCATACATACAATGAAACACAAAGAGGGATATAGTGGAACTATGGCTTTAAAACTGGGCCTCTCTAAGGATTTTGATAGGATTGAGTGGTCTTTTCTTCTATGAATGCTTAGAAAAATTGGTTTCCTTGAAAAATTTTTGTAAACTGATTGAGCAACGTATAAGTACAATTAAGATTTTTATTCTTCTAAATGGATCTCCTACTAAAGAATTTTGTCCTACTAGAGGACTAAGACAAGGGGACCTTTTATCCCCTTATCTTTTCATAATTGCTATGGAATATCTGTCTAGACTTCTTGTGAATGATGCTAATAATCATGTTATCTCTAGAGTTAAAGCTGCTAGAAAAGCTCCAGGTATAACTCACCTTTTATTTGCAGATGATATCCTCATTTTCACTAAGGCAGACAGGCATAATATAGCAGGTATTATGGATGTCCTTGCTACTTTTGGTATATGTTCTGGCTAAATGCTCAATTTTAATAAATCCAGTGTCTATTTTAGTAAGAATATAAGCCCTTAAACTAGAGTAAAACTGGCCAATGCTCTTAATATGACTGAAATGCTAGATACTAATAAGTACTTAGGAGTTACATTATTACTATGAAGAGATAAAACTAAAGATTTCAAGCCTATTTTACAATCTTTTGGTTATAGGCTCAAAAACTGGAAAGGTGAAACTATGAACTACTCTGCTAGGACTACAATGGTCAAGCATGTTCTCAATACTCTCCCTTCCCATCAAATGGGTAGTTTTAGAATTCCTAAGAACATGATAACTCAAATGGACACCTTGCAAAGACAATTCTGGTGGGGGAAAGAAAAAGGTCTTTACTTCATAGGTTGGAATAATCTTATGATTCCTAAAGCACTAGGTGGATTTGGCTTTAGAAATCTAGAACATTTCAATTCTGCACTTTTAGCTAAAGTTGATTGGAGAGCTTGCAATGATGAGGAATCTCTTTGTTTCAAAATTCTCAAGGCTAAATATGCAAATGATGATAGCTTTCTGCATGTAAACAAACTGAAAGATGAATGCTCTTGGTTATGGAGAAGCATCTATTCAGGTTTAGAGGTTATAAAACAACACACAGTATGGGCAATTAGATGTGGTACAAAAATTAGCATATGGTTAGATAATTGGGTTATAGGTCTTGATAACCCACCTGTTCCTATTGTAGAAGCTTTTAGCTATAATAATTTCAACCTTGTTTGTGATCTGTTCCTGCCTGGAACAAGAGTTTGGAATATAAATATTGTTAATACACTATTTTCCCAAGATTGTGTTGAGTTAATCCTTAACATGCAGATTCCTACTACTGGTGAAGATTTTTTGATTCGGAAACCTGGCAGAAAAGGAATTTTTTTTGTTAAGAGTGCTTATAATACTATATGCACTAAAGATGTTAATAGTATTGTAGCTATGGACAGTACTTCCAAAGATGTTTGGTCTCACCTATGGAAATGCAAAATTCCACATAGAATGCAACTTTTTATTTGGAAATGCATTAAAGGCATTGTGCCTGTTAGAGCTAAGATTGCAGTTTATAAGCCTGAAATTCAAGTTGAGCTCCTTGTGTAACTGTAGAATGGAAAACATGAATCACCTGTTTTTCGAATTCCATTTTGCTAGATCTATGTGGCTAACTGTGAATGTCAATATAGACAATATTGTTGGTAATTTTGATTTTGTGCAAGCTTGGATAATCTCTTGATTTACAAGTTTTGGCAATGATGACTCTGTCTTATGTTTGAATAATGCCCATTATGTGAATAGAATATTGTGGTACATTTGGAAGGACAAGTGTTCTCTTGTTTTCCAAGGAACTAAACCTAATATTCAGTCTACTAGTACTAGAATTTCTAATCTTATACAACAATGTAATAACTGCATTGGAATTAATATTAGTGACAGTAATCTGTTGCAGGTTCAAATATGGGTTCCTCCTGACAAGGATTTTATTAGAATAAATGTTGATGGTTCTTACATACCAGCAACTAAAAAAGGTAGTGTTTGACTAATAATCCGTGATTGTGCAGGTCTTTGCTTAGGAGCTAAAGGCTGCAGATTTGAAGAGGAGGTGGAAGAAGATTATGGGGCTGAGCATTTTGAGTGTAAAGCATTGGAACTTGAGGTGGATTGGATGGAGGAATTACAGATAAATAGAGTTATATTTGAAATGGATTGTGATAATGTGATAAGATTTGTCACGGATCATCAGTCACATGTTCATTGGTTTAACTCAAGTATTATTGAGAGGATTAAGTCTAAGAGTAATAGAAGTAGTAAACTATGGTTTTTCAAGTCTATTCATAGACTAGGAAATTATGTAGCTCACTCTTTAGCTCGTAAAGCAAGAGATGAGGATGCATATTTCTGTTTTATGTCAAATTTTCCCGATTACATTACAAAACTCTTGAAAGATGATTATAGCTGCATTGCAGTCTAAGTAATAAATTTATTTTAGTATCAAAAAAAAGGGGAAGTTTAATGTATGTAGAGGAGATTGATGAAGCTGCAAACAAATGGAGCAACTGTCTGATTGGAAAACTAATTGATAAGGATGATCTTGTATTTGAAACAGTTTAAAAAAGAAGTGAATATTATTTAGGGAAGTTATAGAAAAGTTTGTACTCATACCATGGAAAAAAGTTTGTTCATGTTTAAATTCAAGAACGATGAAAAGCATGATGAGGTGCTAGTAAAAGTGTCGTGTATTATCAATAAAACATTGGTAGTTGCGTTACTATGATTCAAGAATTGGCTGAATGAGTACAATTTCACTCATCAAGTCTTTTCAGTTTTATTCAGAGGGCTTAAGTTGGAACATATTGATGAAGAAATAATTAAGAAGCTCTATGTGGATATAAGGAGAGTAATACCAGAAGAATCTAATAAGAGGTATATTGTTAGGGGAAGGGTTTTGAATGAAAAAAATTGAAGTGGATATAAGAAAACAAATGAAAAGAGGAATTTGGTTATATACTGATGCAAGACAGATAGTGTGGATTAAATACCACTTTGAGAAACAACCAAAGGAACATATGCCCTAAGTGTTATGTGATGGAGCATGACGATGAAATGTGTGAAGAGATTGTTTTTAACTTGTGCATATTCTGAATACCGAAGGAAGAATTTCAAAGTATGTATGTGTTAATGCGCATAAGATGGAGGCAATGTTTGGCAACGCTGGTGGACCTGTTAATTGTGATGGGAAGGGAGATGATGAAGTAGATAGGCTTGACCCGATAAGTTCAAAAATATCCAGTGAGAATGGAATGGAAGACAACCTTGTTCTTCCCGGCCAAAACTCCCAATTCTCAAACCATGTGCTTAGTGATAGCCGGAGACAAGAAAACCTAGGTTTAGAAAGTGGTAGAGTTATTACCATGGAGAATCATGACAAAACTACCAGTGATGAAGACATGAGGATGATGGACTCCGAGATGGAAGGACGGGAAAAAATTGCACCGAATACTCGTCTTCCTGTTGCTGCTTTACAAAGGAGTACCGAAAATCAGGTTTTAATTTCAATTCCAACTCAAAACTTGTTTTAATATTTTATCTCATTATAAATCTGCTCGTCCATTTTTTCTGGTTTGCAAAAGAATTGTTCACTAGGTCTTCTGGATGCATAGTTAACTAATTTGCATCTCTCTTTACAATCTTCTAATCCTCTGTTTGGTTTAAGATTTGTTCTATTGAGTTAGTTTCTTGTTTATCTTGTCTTTTGATTTTAGTTAGTTTATGTATCAAGAATTTTCTAGTAAAACTGTTTCTCAATACTAAGGTCTTCAAATCCCGTAATGTACATAGGGATTATGGGTAAACAATTTGATTGAATCGTTTTCCCCAAATTTCTGTGAATTGTACAGTATATATCTTTTTTATTTAAAGGAAATTAGCCATGTGTTAATATGTAGAATTACTCTAATACGCTTTTATAACATGCTAGTTTTGATACATTATGTGAGTCTTATTATTAGGTTATATTGTGTAGGAGATAGTAAATCTGGTCAATTTTATCAAAGTAAGAATTATCTATAATACAAATCACAAAGGGTTTTTGAGCCTTGGACAGACGGGTAAAATTTTCTGAGATAAACGTCATATGAGGGACCCCAATCAATGCAAAGTCGTAATGAAAAGAAGTTACAATTCTTAAATTCGTCAGATGTCTTTGGCTGGGATGAGACTGGGATGGTCGGATGCAATGTTTGTCTCTCAAAATGTTATCTGACCGTCCAAGGCTCAAAAACTCATTTTGTTTTATATTATAGAACATCGTCAGAATGTATTTATGTAAGAGTTGGTCGGATGCATGCGATATTATTATTAGTCTTTGAGAAGGAATTACTTTTTACATAAATTAGAATGTAATTTTGGTGTTTGGTGATGAAAGTGTTGTCGTGGAATGTTCAGGGATTTGGTAACAAGAACACTAGATATCATCTTAGAAACCTTATTAGGTCTAATTACCCTGATATAGTTGAAAACACTGGGGGTACCAAAATACACCACCAACTTTTTTGTAGGCAATCTGTATGGAAAAAATCAACACAACTTCGAGAGTTAAAACTCAATCAAGGAAAGTGTCTAGAGTTATATCTTTATCTCTCTTGTGATTAGAACATTTACAGAATCTGTGAACCTAATTACAAAGAGAGTTCTTGGACAGTGACAAAGACCAATGTCCAAGGATCAATCAAGTATTATATAACAAACTAGATCGAACGTATCTACTTTGATTGATAAACGCACAACCTGTGATATTTCAATTGTAAAGATAAACAATATAATGCGGAAAAAGAAATAACACAGATACCGGAAATTTTGTTATTGAGGAAACCGCAAATGCAGAAAAACCTGTGGACCTAGTCCAGATTGAACACCAAACTGTATTAAGCTGCTACAGACACTATCCTACTACCAATTAACTTCGAACTGGAATGTAGTTGAGCCTTAATCGAGTCTCCCACTGATTAAGGTACAGTCGCGCTCCTTACGCCTCTTGAATCCCAGCATACTTCATGCAATTGATTCCGTTAGCTGACGTCACACCAACTAAGAGTTGCTTCAACTCAATTGAAGAATTTAAACCAAATATTCCTCCCACATATTAATCCTATATAATTGATTTCCTGATTTACAATCTAAACAGATGATCAGAACAAACGAAAGATTCAGGTGATGGAAATCGATAACAACTTGACAAAAGTCTAGCTATCCTCAAAATCCAGACTTATGCAACCCGAAGTACAACCTAGATTATTATTCACCTCACAAGTATAAAACTTGTGGAATCACAAAGTTGAGATGAAGAGAACTTTGTGATTTTTATCTATCTTTTTTAAGTTATAAATCAACAATCGAACAAGATCGGGATACTCAAGTTATCAAGATAAAATATAACTGGACCTGGTTTCACGAATCCCAATGAAGTCTTTGATAGTCACTAAACCCTAAAAGGGTTTTTGGAGAGGACGACTCTAGATACAACTATGACACACCAAAAAGTAGTATCATGATTCAAAGATCCCAGTTGCCAAGAGTTCCCCTTATATAGACGTCAAAGCATAGGTTGCTTTAGGTTTAAGATAAGATAGCTTTGGAACCAAGCAAACAATATTCACAGTTAGATGAAATCTTTAGATCTTATTCACATAAACAAGATATATACTCTGGTTAGGTAAACCGTAACCGAACCGTGTACAAAGACTATGTCCAACATGGTTATCCAAAACTAGCCGGTTTGAACTTAAAAGTCTAATAGTCGTTTCCATGAACACAAAGACATTAATCTTGAGTCACAATTGTTAGAGCATTTCTCGGTTGAACCCACTAACATTGGTATGTCAAGTTAGTTATCAATTTTAGTTTCCAAAAATGTATTTTTGATTTAGTATACTAAAGATAGTTTCGGACTAGATTAAGTCTAAGAAGTAGAATTGAAGCTATCCTTAAAGGATGAACTTTGAAGACTACAAGAAGACATCAACAAGGACTTCATCAACAAAGGTATGTGGTAATTGATTTCATTTGGATTCTTATTCAATTATACCTTTCTAATCTATCGAAACAGATGCTTACTCTATGAAACAGTTCCAATGACGGTAAATGTACATTTATGTATATATGCTCGAGGTTATTTGAGCCACTAATTTTGTGACAATAACCTTTATCCCCGGAAAGGTTCTCATTTTATAGTGAATGAGCTTACGAATTCAACGAGCCAACAATCACTCAATTCCGAGTTATAACGATGAAGTTGTGAGTGATTTATTAAAGTAACAATTATAAGTGTTGCTGTAATTGTTACAGTTTGTTAGTAGGAAACAATCCATGAACTGTTTGTAACGGTTCACGGACTTGAGCCCAATTACTTAACTATAAGCCATTTTTGGTCATGTTTTTGATGTTTCCTTATCTAGGCAAGATAGCTATTACTCCAAACATATTTGATTACCATATTAAAGTGTTTGTGATTCATTCTTAAGTTAAAATGTGATTTATTCACATAAATACAATATTTGTTAATTAATTATTTATTTAATTATTTTGGAAATAGTTGTAACTTAGGAAAGACTCCCAAAATTAGGAGAGTCTTGAAAAAGGAAAATAGCTTTGCGTGGCTTTCAAGTTACCTTTCACTATAAATAAAGGGGTCGTGAGTGCTACACGTTTTCATCCCCTTTTGGAAAATTTGTGTAAGCTTCATAAGGTTGTTTTCCATGTCTTCTGTTCTTCGTGAACAAGAGTGAGATAAAAGTCTTTGTATTGGGGATCACAAAGCCGAGTTGGATTTAATCTTCGTGATTGATCATACAACTTGTAATCTAGGTTTTTTACCCCCGTCTATTCTAAGGTTTTCTCTTCTGGTATAAAACCATTCAGGAGTTGTTGATCATAAACCCTAGGTTTTGATAGATTTCAGTTTCCAATCGTATACTAACACTTGTTAGTCGAAATCGGAAACTAGAAAGAAAACTTCGATTAAGGTATCTCGTAAAAATCCTTAAGAAGTTTTAAACAAGATATCTCTAGATTTATTCTAGTTGTTCTTGTTGTAGAATTATTAGGGTTTTCTTAACTTGGAAATTGATCTTTGGAATCGCCCAAGTTCACTTACGAAAATCAGGTCCACGGACTCCTTGTGTGTATGCATATTGATTGTAAGTCAAAACCCTAATCTACAAGTTTGTTTCGGTATCTCTACTTTTATCTGGTAGTTGTTCGAAACAAACACAAGATTTCCAAAACCTTGATTTACTTCTAAAGGGAAATCGAATCGGTGTTTTTGTGAAAACAAAAGATCGAAAAATATCAACCGTGTTGTTGTATCTTTTGAAGAGAACTTTGTTCTGCTAGAAGATTTTTGGGAATAACCTCTAAAGGGAATTTGTGTTCTGCTAGAAGTTATATGATAATAATTCCTAAAGAGAATCGGTGTTCTTCTAGGAGTTCTATTACTACTGAAGAAGATAGTACATCTAGTCTGAATAGGTAGTATGAAATTGGTGTAACATCTTATAATCAGTGTGTGTGTATTTTGGACTAGGTCCCGGGGTTTTTCTGCATTTGCGGTTTCCTCTTTAACAAAAATTATGGTGTCTGTGTTATTTCTTTTCCGCATTATATTTTTTATCTTTATAATTGAAATATCACAGGTTGTGCGTTAATCAATCATTATTGATAAATCCGACCTTGTTTGTTAGATATGATTTTCATTGATCTTGGGTATTGGTCTTTGGTACCGTCCAAGTATTTCTCACATCAATCAGGCTCATAGATTTCTATCTGTTTGATTTGCTGATTGATTTGAGAAAAAGAGATAAACTCTTTAGTATTATTCTTTGATTGAGTTTTCACTCTCAGAATATTATTGGAGTAAGTCCTCTCAAATTGCCAAACGAATTGTTGGGTGTGGTTGTTGTATCCCCGCATTTTCAATTGGTATATAGAGCAGCAAAACACGCTAAGACCTTATAAGTCTGTGTTTGAAGCAATCTGATTGTTATGGACAGTTCTATCTCTATAAACGTACCGCCAGTCTTTGATGGCACGAAATATTTATGGTGGAAAATTGCTACGCGTGCTTTTATTCAAGCGCGAGATTTTCAATCATGGGATCATATTGTTAATGGCTATAATCCTCCATTAGTTACAGTAGACGGTGTAACTATTGGAAAGGATATTGGTGATCATAGTGTTCTTGAGATTCTCGCTACAAAGCAAAGTTATGAAGGATTAAATGCTATCATCCATGCCATTACCACAGATCTTCAGCACCACGTTACTACGTGTAATAAGTCTAAAGATGCTTGGGATATCTTAGAAACCGTATTCGAAGGGAATGTCGTATAGAAAGAAGCAAGGCTTCAAAATCTAGCTTCTGACTTGGAAAACCTTCGCATGTCTGATGATGAAACCTTTGATGATTTTAACCAAATACTTTATCAAATAGTTAACTCCTCATTTTCATTAGGAAGAACTATTTCGGAGAAAGTTATTGTGTGCAAAATTCTCAAGTCTCTACCATCAAGATACGAGTCTAAGAAACATGCCATTGAAGAAACAAACGATCTTTCTACACTCTCCAGAAATACTATTGTTGGAAAGTTAAAGATCTTTGATAATGAACATCGGTCTGGAAAAGAAGTGATTTCTTTTAAAGCTGCAAACAATTCTGAATCCTCTAAGGATAAATATGGTTCGCCAGATGCTAAGGATGCTACTCCATGACAATTTAGAAAAATCTTGAAAGACAAGAAAAAGAGTTTTTTTAAAGGTGCAACATCTCCTAATTATGATGTGCAATACTTTAACTGTCGTGGTTTCGGGAATCTTTCTTCAGTATGTCCTAGCTGGAGCCATAGACAATCGGCATATGCAGCAGCTTTGCCTACTCTTGATGATGGAATGAATATTATGATCACCAAGAGTACGCAGGCGAGGTTTCATTAGCTTCTGGAAAAATTATTTCGGATACTGATTCTAACGAAGAAGTGTTCCATGTAGATCCAGTTGCTAATAAACTTTTTAAGCAATGTCAGAAACTTTCGGAAGCTGAAAGCACCATATTCAGTGAGAAAGTAAAATATGACAGACTCTGTATTCAGAATAAAGACTTGCAAGACCAACTTGATTATATTGGTGCAGAAGATTATCTGAACGAAATACAAAAGCTTAAATAAGAAATTGCCTGAAGTCGTGATCGGGAAATTATTCTTCAAGAAAAGATAGATAACTTGGAGAACATTGAGATGAACTTGTTATTTGATTCAGAATGAGAAAATCTCAAAGTTCAATGTGAATCATCCAATAATGATCTAGTTTTTGCACTTGAAAAGGTCAAAAGGTTGGAAGAACAAAACTCAAGCTTAAAAGAGAGTTTGTCTATAAATAACAGCTCAGATAAATTAACCTCAATATTGGGAGCTGATGGTATTTTTGATAGTGGTAATAAGTTTGTCGTTCACTCGGACTTTGTTGAATTGATTATAGGCTTAAATATAAAAATACTAAAAATAAGAAATTATATACAAAATATGTCACGGGATGAAGAATTTACTGGGACTCGGGATTCTACTGCTTTTCATGTTCATGGGGTTCATAAATTGATCCTAGACATTTATAGCTCAAAACAAAAGAAACAATAACTCTATTCTTTGCCAAAGTAGATTTCATAAAACATTAGTTGTAAGTTGTGAGCATGACGCATCAAAAGTAATTAAAACCAAGTATGCGACATCAAACAAATTAACAAATAATTAATAGAAATCATAAAATAATTAAATTCTATGCAAATAGTTATAAAAAATTATTTTAATTACCACATGTACGAAACACAGCCTCCTCCGTCGTCCCAGTGATGGGGTCTAGCTCATCATGTTGGAAACACGCTCAAAAGTTGATTTCATTTATGCTCAAAGATGGTTTACAAATGATGAAAATGTGAGGAAATTATTAAAGCAATGATTTTCTTTTCTCTCCCAAAAACTCTACCCAAATGTGCTCTCTAGCTCTCTATTTATACACACAAATACACATCACTCAAATATATTCTTCCGTAACTCCAAAATCTTCTTCTTTTTAATTAAAAATATCTTCAGGAATTTTTCCTTCTCTTTATTCTATATATGTCTTTACTAAACCCATATCTTCTTTAATTCGCAGAATAAAATCCAAGATAAAATCTTCTAAGATATCTTTCTTGTTTAATACAAGATAACTTCCTTTTTCTTCAAAACTTCATGTTTGTAAGGCAAGAAGATATTCTAATCTTAAAGATAATAAATCCTTTACCGTTGAAACCAAATTTCCCGCCAATTTTTCTTTTCAAATCAAGGAAGAAGATGGATCCCCCTTAACCAGTAATGGGGTGCGATTAGCAGTTGGCTCACTGGGGTTCCCCTTATCAGTTAGGTGCCCCTTATCCAAAATTGACAGTCCGAATAACATGTGTCCTCTGGGGGCCTATACCAACTTTTCGAGCCGAATTTTCCAAAAACGTTTATTTTCCAAAAATACCTACAAACACATAAAACACCATAATAAGTAGAAAATCGAGTACCAACAACATTGAAAATTAAGGACAATTCGGTCACAAAAATGTGTCTATCAGGAGCATGTAGAATTCATCGTGATACACGAGGGTTGGGCTATGAAGGAATAAACGCTCCTGGTATTTGCAAAGAGGTAAAATTTGTCAGAGCTAAAGTTTCTTCTCAACCAAAACCTTACACGGTTGACAAAAGTGAAGTATCTCTACCAACTGCCGATGACGAAAAGAGGAAATTCTGTCAAGCTCCAAAGCAAGCAATACACATTCAGGTAACACTAAACATAAATTTTTCCATTATACTAAACATTGCTTTTATTGTGGAAAACCAGGTCACTTGCAAAGGAATTGCAGATATCTTAAACGAGATAAAACCAGATCTGATTCTGTTAAGATGACAGATGTTCCAAACTGGAGAAAAACTGAGTCTCATAATATCAGTTCTTCTAGTATTCCCTCCAAGAAGTTTCGTAATTATATTGGGGAGAAAAAAAATACGTTGCTCCAAAAGATGCTCAGAAATGGGTATCAAAGAAGATCAATAAAGCAACGAGTGTTATTAAGAAGGATCTCCTAGACAAGAGTTCGACAAGGGATGACATCTTAAAAAGGTATGGAACAATTACTGAAAGTTTCAAGGAAGTTGTTAAATTCCTAGAGTCCATGCATGATTTTGTTTCAAATACCTGTGGTGAGCAAGATTTTGTTCACCTCAACACAACCTGATTGTGTTGAAAGTGCATCATCACCAAGAAGCCCTAGTAAATGCGGTGAGGATTGCAAAAGAATTGGGGAGAACATATTATGTTGTAATTTTTGAGTATGTGAAACAATATATTGTTTCGAGCTGAGTTTAACTCGCTTACATATTTCTCGAAATATGTGTTGGTAAGCTTTCGCTTTAGCCAAGTTCATCTTTACTCATGACGGAAGTCATATTGATTATTTCAATAACTTGAAAATCGCTTTGATGAAAATAGTTTGTGAATACAAACTATTTTGACATCCTCTAAGAAAGTTTAAATGATTGAAATGAGAGTTTATAACAAGTAACCAAGATTGGATATAAACATAATGTGTGTATTCACATTTGTGTAAAGTCCAAACCATGAACCATGGTATGTGTACCTATACGCGTACTGGCGGAAGTTCACATTCCTTGGATATCCGCTGGAGTTTGGAAGTGTACCAAGTATGCGTACCCGTTCGCGTACTGGAGAAACCCAAACTCGGTATGGCTACTTAAGTACACATACCCATATGCATACTTGAGTAGGTTATATTCTATAATCGATTTGTTCATGAACAATACATTTAATAAATTAAGGAACGTAATATTTTGCAAACCGTGGCTATAATGTTCATGAAGTGATTCGAGTGAATCAAAATCGATTTTGCTTCAATTGTGTCTTGTTACTTCTATGAGATTTAAGCAATTGAACAACTCTCAAACTAGTTTCTGAAAAAGCGGGGGTCTAACGACACCACCCAATATTTTGCTTAGCAATCTGTATGGATAAACTCGAATATACTTTTAAGAGAATCAACAAGACTCAATCAATTAAAAGTATATCAACGAGTTTATATTTCTCTCTTGTTTTGATTTACTTGAGCTAATAGAAATCAGCGATTCTTTAATCAAACATAAGGAATAACTTGGATGGTACCAAAGACCAATATCCAAGGATCAATCAATGACAATCAACAACCAAAGGTTGGATTACTCTAATTGATGATATAACTCACAACCTGTATTATTTCAATTATAAAGATAAAACGATATAATGTGGAAATAAAAATAACACAGACACCAGAAATTTTGTTAACGAGGAAACCGCAAATGCAGAAAACCCCGGGACCTAGTCCAGATTTAAAACACACTGTATTAAGCCGCTACAGTCACTAGCCTACTCCAAGCTAACTTCGGACTGGACTGTAGTTGAACCCCAATCAGTCTCCCGCTGATCCAAGGTACAGTTGTACTCCCTACGCCTATGATCCCAGCAGGATGCTACGCATTTGATTCCCTTAGCTGATCTCACCCACAACTAAGAGTTTATACGACCCAAAATCGCAGGCTTTAACAATAAACAAATCTGTCTCCCACAGACAAGTCTATCAAAGGATCAATCTGTCTCCCACAGATAAACCCTAAAGGTTTTGTTCCGTCTTTTGATAATAATCAAGGTGAACAGGAACCAATTGATAATCCGATCTTATATTCCCGAAGAACATCCTAGAGTTATCAATCACCTCACAACAATCTTAATGTATGGTAGCGAAACAAGATGTTGCGGAATCACAAACAATGAGACGAAGATGTTTGTGATTACTTTTTATATCTTTCCTATCGGAGATATCAATCTGATTGTACTCGTACGATAGAAGATGCAAGATCCGATCACACAACTACGATAAAAGTAGTATCGGTCTGGCTTCACAATCCCAATAAAGTCTTTAAGTCGTTAACATGGTTTTAGAAAAAGAAAACCAATGGTTAAAGGAGATTCGACTCTAGCACGCAAACTAGTATCACACATAAGGTGTGGGGATTAGTTTTGCACAATACTAGATGTCTCCTTTATATAATCTTCCAAATCAGGGTTTGCAATCAATGTTAGATTAGTAACAAATCATTCAATATTCACCGTTAGATGAAAACCTGATTTAGATTCAAGCTAATATTTCTCAACCGTTAGATCAAAAACTTAGCTTGTTATACACACTTGACAATGCACACTTCTAGGTTTGTTAACGTACCCAAACGTATGCACTTGTTGGTTCAACAATAGTTAACCAAATGGTTATCCATATGAGCATTTCATATCAACCATGTTCTTCTTCACCATAACTAGTTCAAATGAACTAGTTAAAGAGTTGTTTAATTGCAAGGAAATCTCATGTACTACACAGGACACAATTGAACCAAAGATGATTTGATTCACTTGAATCGATTCATGAAATTTTATAGCCACGGTTTGCAAACTGCATTCCTTAGTCTTTTTAAGTTTAAGTTCAGAAATCATCTTCAGATATATAACCTTCTCAAGTTCGCAGACTAGGTTCGCGGACTTAAGTTACCGGGCAGAGATTACAAACTCCAGCAGAAATTCTCGGGTTTGAGAACTTCGCCTGTTCGCGGACTGAGTTCGCGGACTTAGCTTCATGCAAGTAGTTTTTCAAGTCCAGCAGAAATTCTAGGGTTTGAGAACTTCGGCAGTTCGCAGACTGAGTTCGTGGACTTAGCTCACGCCATTCTTCCGGTTCTATTGATTAACAAAGTTCGCAAACTTTGGTTCAAGGAATAGGACTTATACATAAATGTGTTTCCACAACAATGCTTATGTCCACCATTGGTTATGTAATCTAAACTCTCATTTCAATCATTGAAACATTCTTAGAGGACATTATATAGTTGTACACCATTTCTCGTCAAAGCAATTTTTGAGATGATTGAAACATATTATGACTTTCATCACATGGTAAAGATAAACTCGGTTAAAGCGAAAAGCTTACCAACACATATTTCGAGATATAGATAGGCGAGGTATACTCGGCTCGGAATACCAAATGTGTGTAATCCAAGTCTATATATATAGCATACGACTTCTTGTCTCAAAGAGTAAGAGATAGAGTAGATAGACTTTTGAGTGTCAGATAAGTTCAAGTCTTCACATACCTTTTTGTCGAGAAGTTCCACCGGTTTCTTGAGTAGTTCTTCTACTGGTATCATGAATCGCCATGAAGTCCTTGAGCTCAACTACACTTTTTATCCTAGTCCGAGACTTAGCTATAATAGACTATAAATCAAGACTTATAGTTTTTATCACTAACATTGACAAACATGCTTGAGATAGCGACGCATGCGAGTTTGACCGAGCAATGCTCTAACAATCTCCCCCTTTGTCAATTCTAGTGACAAAACTATCAATATATATGGAATACAAAAAAGATAAAAAAACTTTAGTAGCTCCTATTCCATATGTCTAATCTTCAACATTCCTCGAAATCTTCGTTACTTCCAAGTAATAAAATGATCCCAAAGGTTGTAAGTTTAGCATCACCGCTGTTGAAGATCCGTATCTATAACAATGAGAAAGCATCGGTCTTGATCATTGTTATACAATGTCATAGTATTATTACACAGTGTCAAAGTCCAATCGTATCACAACTTCAACAATAATACTATGGTGATATGTAGCACTCCCCCTTATTCAATACTCCATCTCACATGGAAACCACTCCCCCTTACACAATGATCCGAAAACCATATGTATTTGTAGCGTGAACTACATATTAATTCTCCCCTTTTTGTCAATAAAATTGGTAAAGGTACAAGAACGGGATCATAATGAAATTTCCGTAAGGGACATTTCATGACTAAAACAAAAAATACATACCAACTAATTTAGATGCAATCTTAAAGCCGAAGTTAAATGTATTCATCAAGGA
Organism: Papaver somniferum; assembly: GCF_003573695.1. Lineage (NCBI taxonomy): Eukaryota > Viridiplantae > Streptophyta > Magnoliopsida > Ranunculales > Papaveraceae > Papaver > Papaver somniferum. Next base: position 3,263,520 of record NC_039359.1, read on the forward strand.
GTTTTAAGATACAAGATAACCCCTCTAAAATTCCACAGCCGCACACCCCTCAAGATATGACCATTAAGCACAAGTTCAAAAGAACTCTCCCCCATTGGATGTCATTCCCGAAAGAACAACAAGAGCGACCTTAATTTCAAAAGAAAAGAAAGATTTTATTGGACACCAAAAACCATGAGAACGATTTTCTATATCCAAAGAACTCAATCAAATTAATCACAAGTAAACCCATGATTAATTTAATCGGAATACACAATCAAATTAAACACAAAAAGTGATCAATTCAATTGATTATGCTCAACATAAGAGAACTTATGGAGACATGAAAATACTCAACTAGATTAATTACAAGAGAACCCATAATTAATCTAATTGGAATACACAACCAAACTAATTACAAAGGTAATCAATTTAATTGTCATGTTTTGCTCGACATAAGAAAACTTACGGAGTAATAACTAAATAACCAAACAAGATGATTAATTTAGTTCAATATGCTCGACATAACATACCTCATGGAACACCAACTAAGCTAAAAAATCAACTTGGTTATATAGTGCTCAACATAAGACACATTACGGAGTCTCACGGTAATACATAAAATAAGGATCAGGGATGATCAATACTGCGGAAAACACAAGGATTCATTATATCTTCAATCACTATTTGCGTAACGACAATTAATAGACATAATCCTTGAAAAAAAAAAAGATTTTAACCTATCTTCCATCAAATGTTTGACAATATAGGCTTAACTTTTGTATTTGTCAAAAGTCCATTCATTCTTTTACCAGTACGTGAATACCGTTCACGAACGACTTTAGTTTTGAAAAAGTATGGGACAAATATACTTCACGGACGTAAACACCAATCCCATAACCCATTGCAATATAACAACTCATAAAGTTTAATACTGCAAAAACATCATCCTCCAAATATTTTTTAGAATTTAAACCAATAAACTTAAAAAAAGAACAAGAGAATGAAAATAATAGCTATGTGTAGTCACAATCATTGCTATTCAAAGAACTAATTATTCTTCCAACTAAACCAAAAAGAAGAAATACGAGGTAGATAAAACAAGAAACATGATTAAAACACCCTAAACTCTGTCAGCAACTAGAGATTGAACATGGACGAGCTCATCAGTTTCCTTCTACAGTTTGTTTTTCAGAAAATCAAGATTCCTTGTTGCAATACCGAGTTGTTCACGAACTACTTCAAAATCTCGAAGAAGATTTCCTACCAGTTGTGTTGACATCTGAACTGGTAGTTTGTTTTCTTGATCAACAACATGAAAGCATGTTATAGAAACATGATTCAACTCAAGAATATTGTCCTTCTCAACTTCATCAACCTTGTTGTTTCCATCCATTGTGTACAAAAAAAGTCCAATAGAATCTTTTGACCTTTTGGAACATTGTATTTAAAAGATGTTCCAAGAAACCCTAGGAACTATGACGTTCGTGTGGGTCCGGTATGTGTACTTGGTCAATCACACATGTGAGACCCGGGAAAGGAAAAGCACAATTATTCAAAGAATTGATGAGAGACAGACACTCGGAGAAGGGATGAAGAAACACGAGGACCAAAAAAAAAATTTAAAAAAAAACTTAACAACGAATTTAATACAAACCCGACAACTTTCCCAAGATGAATCATCTTGAGAACAAAGAGCATCCACCTTTTACATAAAAGAGGGATGCAGCTTCAAGAACTCATGGTGTATTAAGATGAGCATCTTGCTCATCAATTTTCACTTCTTCTTTTCCTTTATCAACGATATTTAGAGAGACATTACTCATCATAGTTGAAGAAGTCTTATCAAGAAAAGGGTTAGGAGTACCTGAGTCAACTGTTTTCCATATTTTCTTGATACTCCGTTTGAGTATGTTTACACTGATTTTTAGATATGAGACTCGATTGTTGATATGTAGGAAATATGGAGCGGAAGTCTTGGATTTGCAGCTTTCTTCAGGGAGAGATGAGGAACTCAACTTTTCTTTCTTTCTCCTATGCCTTTTTATCTTTGCAGGGTCAGTCACCCTTTCGCCATTCTTCCTTCTTCCATTATAGGAATTTTTTGTTTTGAACACACAACTAAGAAAGGACTTATCACAGTACATTCCTTGAGTGTTTAAAGTGCCTTTTCCAACAATGTGTGAAATCGGTTTAATGACTTCTTTAGACATCCAAGTAAGAATGTTATGAAGATTTTCATTCTTCAACCGATAGCAACATCTTTGCTCAGAATGTCCTTTATTCCCGCAGTAATAGCAGTTAAAGGAATTATTTTTAACTGTTCTCTTGTGAGCAGATTTAGAAGGAGCAGAATCCTTGTTTTTGGGACCATTGCAAGCTGCTAAAGGTTTTTCACATGGAGAATTATCACTAGCTTTAACAAAGTTGATCTTACTAGTTTTTGGAGCGTCTATTCCTTTATAGCCTAGACCACGTGTATCACGGTATTCTTTACATGCTCCAAGCATATAAGATAATTTTATAGAGCTAGAATTGAATCTACTCAGACTCTCTTCCAGTGATTTTACTTTATTAAGAGCAGCTGCAAGCTCAGTCTCCAAGGATTTTTCTTTGGCGAGAAGTCTACGCTCTTTGTCGCAAAAACGTTTTTGTTGAGAGTCATATCTTGCTTCAGTTTCTACAAGTCTTTCTTTCAACACGAAGAGATTTCAAAAATGATTATCACATTCAGATTTTTTTGTGCGTACATATTCTTCACGATCTTTAACGATAGATTGTAAGAGTTTATATCCACCATCGTATCCTTTAAAGAGTTTTCTCAACTTTCTGTTTTCTTGACAAAGAGGACCCGTGTATTTACTCAAGAAGGTTGTTGACCTCTTTTCTTTCAAGGCACGATCAAACATCTTGATATATTGAGAGACTTCTTCATCAATACTTTGTCCTTCTTCTGAATCACTATCATCTGAAAGATCATCCAACTGTACCTCAAGAGATTTTTTCCAGTCGAAAGTAGATTCAGTCAATGGACAAGTTCTTGAGTTTTTCTCAGAAGTTTCAACCCTTTGAGACTCACATGAGTGGCTCTGAAATGGTGTTGCGTTATCAGAGATGTACTTATCGTCCATAGAGTCAGATCGCTACAAACACAGACTTGTAAGGTCTTAAACGTGTTTGCCTGCTCTGATACCAATTGAAAAAGCGGGGGTCTAACAACACCACCCAATATTTCGCTTAGCAATCTGTATGGACAAACTCGAATATACTTTTAAGAGAATCAACAAGACTCAATCAATTAAAAGTACATAACGAGTTTATATCTCTCTCTTGTTTTGATTTACTCGAGCTAATAGAAATCAGCGAGTCTTTAATCAAACACAAGGAATAACTTGGATGGTATCAAAGACCAATATCCAAGGATCAATCAATGACAATCAACAATCAAAGGTTGGATTACTCTAATTGATGATCTAACGCACAACCTGTATTATTTCAATTATAAAGATAAAACAATATAATGTGGAAATAGAAATAACACAGACACCAGAAATTTTGTTAACGAGGAAACCGCAAATGCAAAAAAACCCCGGAACCTAGTCCAGATTGAATACACACTGTATTAAGCCGCTACAGACACTAGCCTACTCCAAGCTAACTTCAGACTGGACTGTAGTTGAACCCAAATCAGTTTACCACTGATCCAAGGTACAGTTGTACTCCCTACGCATCTGATCCCAGCAGGATGCTGCACACTTGATTCCCTTAGATGATCTCACCCACAACTAAGAGTTTCTACGACCCAAAATCGCAGGCTTTGACAATAAACAAATCTGTCTCCCACATACAAGTCTATCAAAGGATCAATCTGTCTCCCACAGATAAACCCTAAAGGTTTTGTTCTATCTTTTGATAATAATCAAGGTGAACAGGAACCAATTGATAATCCGGTCTTATATTCCCGAAGAACAACCTAGAGTTATCAATCACCTCACAAGAATCATAAACAATGAGACGAAGATGTTTGTGATTACTTTTTATATCTTGCCTATCGGAGATATCAATCTCAAGACAAATTGTACTCGCACGATAGAAGATGCAAGACCAGATCACACAACTACGATAAAAGTAGTATCGGTCTGGCTTCACAATCCCAATAAAGTCTTTAAGTCGTTAACCTGGTTTTAGAAGAAGAAAACCAAAGGTTACAGGAGAATCGACTCTAGCACGCAAACTAGTATCACACATAAGGTGTGGGGATTAGTTTTGCACAGTACTAGATGTCTCCTTTATGTAGTCTTTCAAATCACAGTTTGCAATCAATGTTAGCTTAGTAACAAAGCATTTCAATATTTACCGTTAGATGAAAACCTTATTTAGATTCAAGTTAATATTTCTCAACCATTCGATCGAAAACTTAGCTTGTTATACACATTTAAAAATGCACGCTTCTAGGTTTGTTAACCGTACCCAAACGTGTACACTTGTTGGTTCAACAACAGTTAACCAAATTGTTATCCGTATGAGCATTTCATATCAACCATGTTCTTCTTCACCATAACTAGTTCAAATGACTTCAAATGAACTAGTTAAAGAGTTGTTCAATTGCAAGGAAATCTCATGTAGTACACAAGACACAATTGAAGCAAAGATGATTTGATTCACTTGAATCGATTCATGAACTTTTATAGACACGGTTTGCAAACTGCATTCCTTAGTCTTTTTAAGTTTAAGTTCAGAAATCATCTTCAGATATATAACCTTCTCAAGTTCGCAGACTAGGTTCGCGGACTTACGTTACCGGGCAGAGTTTACAAACTCCAGCAGATTTTCTCGGGTTTGAGATCTTCGACGGTTCGCGGACTGGGTTCACGGACTTAGCTTCACGCAAGTAGTTTTTCAACTCTAGCAGAAATTCTCGGGTTTGAGAACTTCGGCAGTTCGCGGACTTGGCTCACGCCATTCTTCCGGTTCTCTTGATCAACAATGTTCGCAAACTTTCGTTCAAGGAATAAGACTTATACATAAATGTGTTTCCACAATAATGCTTATGTCTACCATTGGTTATGTAATCTAAACTCTCATTTCAATCATTGAAACATTCTTAGAGGACGTTATATAGTTGTTACACCATTTCTCGTCAAAGCAATTTTCAAGATGATTGAAATATATTATGGTTTTCGTCACATGGTAAACATAAACTCGGTTAAAGAGAAAAGCTTACCAACACATATTTCGAGATATAGATAGGCGACGTATACTCGGCTCAAAATTCCAAATGTGTATAATCCAAGCCTATATATATAGCATACGACTTCTTGTCTCAAAGAGTAGGAGATAGAGTAGATAGACTTTTGAGTGACAGATAAGTTCAAGTCTTCACATACCTTTTTGTCGAGAAGTTCCACCGGTTCCTTGAGTAGTTCTTCTACTTGTATGATGAACCGCCATGAAGTCCTTGAGCTCAACTACACTTTTTATCCTAGTCCGAGACTTAGCTATAATAGACTAGAAATCAAGACTTATAGTTTTGATCACTAACATTGAAAAACATGCTTGAGATAGCAACGCATGCGAGTTCGACGGGGCAATGTTGTAACAGTTTCATTTGAGTCATGTGAACTAATTGTGATAAAGATGAATATGGCTAAATACCACGTGTATGATTTTTAATTACCTAACTTGATTTGTGATTGAAATTCTTAAGTATAACAGGTTATAAGCAATAATCAAAGCCATTGGATGCTAGTTTTTATTGTAAAAAAAAGAAAGAAGCTTTTTCATACTCTTATGGTAACCATTCTTGGTGTAAATCCTTATGGAAAAGGTTATTCTTCTTTTTAAGCATATCAATTCTTGTTTATACAATTCTGTAAATTAGAAAACATGATCATAATACTTGATCTTCATGATTACTTATTGTGTATCGTTACCATGAGATAGTTCTATTTCTTTAGTAACACGATCTCATGAGAGACTTTCAATCATTGGTCCTTAGATCGTATCTCCTTGTGGGATTTCTAAAATCCAATTTATAAATCCTTCTCCCCGGAGAAATGACACTCTTGTTGTTCTTTCGGGAATGACATTTATGGGGGAGAGTTCTTAAATGAACTTGTGCTTAATTGCTATATCTTTGAGGGGAGAAGCGGTTGTGGAACATGCAGGGGTTAACTTGTATCTTAATAAACTCCTTGATGAAGTCACTAAGTTTTGACTCTGTGATATCATCTAAAGTAAAGTTCATGTGTTCTCTTTTGGTCATGAAGTACCTCTATGAAAATTTCATGAGGATCCCACTAGTTTTCGTAACTTTTCCAACTTATATTGACAAAAATGGGGAGAATTAATATGTAGTTCACACTACAAATACATATGGTTTACGGATATTATGTAAGGGGGAGTGGTTTTCATTGTGAGATAAAGTATTGACTACGGGGAATTGATACATATCACAGTAGTATTATTGTCAAAGTTGTGATACAATTGAAATTTGATGTTGTGTAATAATACTATGATGGATCTTCAACAAGTACAGGATGAACACACGCATAGTTGAAGAACCAAGGAAATCAAGCATGTCAGATTTTGGAGCTGTAATGCTTTTAACAAGTACAATCCATATGTAAAATGGTTTTATCACTAAAATTGACAAAGGGGGAGATTGTTAGAGTATTACTCGGTTGAACCCACTAGCGTTGGTATGTCAATTTAGTTGTCAATTATAGTTTCCAAAATGCATTCTTGATTTGGTATACTAAAGATAGTTTTGTACTAGATTAAGTCTAAGAAGTAGAATCGAAGCTATCCTTTAAGGATGAAGTTTCAAGACTACAAGAAGACATCAACAAGGACTTCATCAACAAAGGTATATGTTAATTGATTTCATTTGGATTCTTGTTCAATTCTACCTTTCTAATCTATCGAAACAAATGCTCACTCTATGGAACAATTCCTATGACGGTAAATGTACATTTATGTATATATACTCGAGGTTATTTGAGCCACGACTTATAGTGAATGAGCTTACGAATTCTACGAGCCAAAAATCACTCAATTCCGAGTTATAACAATGAAGTTATGAGTGATTTATTAAAGTAACAATTATAAGTGTTACTGTAATTGTTACAGTTCGTTAGTAAGAAACAATCCATTAACTGTTTGTAACGGTTCACGGACTTGAGCCCAATTACGTAACTAGAAGCCATTTTTGGTCATGTTTTTGATGTTTCCTTATCTAGGCAAGTATTACTCCAAACATATTTGATTACCATATTAAAGTGTTTGTGATTCCTTTCTAAGTTAAAATGTGATTTATTCACATAAATAAAATATTTGCTAATTAATTATTTATTTAATTATTTTGGCAAAAGTTGTAACTTAGGAAAAACTCTCCAAATTAGGAGAGTCTTGAAAAATGAAAATAGCTTTGTGTAGCTTTCAAGTTACCTTTCACTATAAATAAAGGGTTTGTGAGTGCTGCACGTTTTCATCCCCTTTGGAAAATTTGAGTAAGCTTCATAAGGTTGTTTTCCATGTCTTTTGTTCTTCGTGAACAGGAGTGAGATAAAAGTATTTGTATTGGGATCACAAAGCCGAGTTGGATTTAATCTTCGTGATTGATTATACAATTTGTAATCTAGGTTTTTCACCTCGTGTTTATTCTAAGGTTTTTTCTTCTGATATAAAACCATTCAAAAGTTGTTGATCAGAAATCCTAGGTTTTGATAGATTTCAGTTTCCGATCGTATACCAACACTTGTTAGTCGAATCGGAAGCTAGAAAGAAAACTTCAATTAAGGTATCTCGTAAAAATCCTTAAGAAGTTTTAAACAAGATATCTCTATTTATTCTAGTTGTTCTTGTTGTAGAATTATTAGGGTTTTCTTAACTTGGAAATTTATCTTTGGAATCGCCCAAGTTCACTTACGAAAATCAGGTTCACAGACTCCTTGTGTGTACACATATTGATTGTAAGTCAAAACCCTAATCTACAAGTTTGTTTCGGTATCTCTACTTTTATCTGGTAGTTGTTCGAAACAAACACAAGATTTCCAAAACCTTGATTTACTTCTAAAGGGAAATCGAATCGGTGTTTTTGTGAAAACAAAAGATCGAAAAATATCAACCGTGTTGTTATATCTTTTGAAGAGAACTTTGTTCTGCTAGAAGATTTTTGGGAATAACCTCTAAAGAGAATTTGTGTTCTGCTAGAAGTTATATGATAATAATTCCTAAAGAGAATCGGTGTTCTGCTAGGAGTTCTATTACTACTGAAGAAGGTATTACATCTAGTCTGAATAGGTAGTAGGAAATTGGTGTAACATCTTATAATCAGTGTGTGTGTATTTTGGACTAGGTCCCGGGGTTTTTCTGCATTTGCGGTTTCCTCTTTAACAAAAATTCTGGTGTCTATGTTATTTCTTTTCCGCATTATATTGTTTATCTTTATAATTTAAATATCACAGGTTGTGCGTTAATCAATCATTATTGATAAATCCGACCTTGTTTGTTAGATATGATTTTCATTGATCTTGGGTATTGGTCTTTGGTACCGTCTAAGTATTTCTCACATCAATCAGGCTCATGGATTTCTATCTGTTTGATTTTATGATTGATTTGAGAAAAAGAGATAAACTCTTTAATATTATTCTTTGATTGAGTTTTCACTCTCAGAATATTATTGCAGTAAGTCCTCTCAGATTGCCAAAAGAATTGTTGGGTGTGGTTGTTGTACCCCCTCATTTTCTACAATCATGTGATAAAATGAGTCTAGTGTCAATAGAGAATTGATCAAATGCAAATCATAACATATAAATAATTTAATCTCATTTGAACATAATCGACATAGTTTGTAAATGTATAAGGTACAAGTACATGAGTCGTGCGTGAATCGGTTGAGTCACATTACGCGGACCGGTTTGCAAACTTATGAGCAAAACCAGTTCCAGAGTCGACAAAGTTTTTTCAGTTCACAGACCGGTTTGCATACTTATGAGAAAAACCAGTTCCGGAGTCGACAGAACTTGTTCAATTCACGTACCGGTTTGCGAACCTCTGGTGCACAATTGAGTTCCGAAGTTGACAGAACTTTTCCAGTTTATAAACCGGTTTGTAAACCTTAAGACTTTCCGGTTTCGGAGTTCACATAACCTTTTCAGTTTGCGTACCGGTTTGGGTACTTAAACTGGTTATAGAATATAAAACTGTATTGGTTCACATACCGGTTTGATACTTAAATCTGGTTCCCTTACCACAGTTCTAAATTGGTTTGCATACGAATATACATACCTATCCGGATCACAAAACATACAGATTTTCCCAGGATGTGCATGCGAATCTGTAAGTCGATATAACATGTAATACAGCTTCAGACATATAACAATTATCTCGGTTTATAAGACTGATTACGTTGTCTTGTATTCCGAATATAGTAGTTATTTATTTCTCTAAATCAATTCGAAACATTATTGAATAACACCAATAACATATATCACTAATTCAGGTTATTTTCGAATGATAAACTTGAATCATGATTTGGTTATGAACATTAAATTGTTCTCCACCGAGATTGATCAAGTGTGAAAAAATGTTCATTAAGCTTAGTCATTATATTTCGAGAAATTCGTAAACTAAATAAATAGTTATCGACTCGAAATTCTTGTCTATGCAAGCTAGTCTAATTAGTTATGCGACAAACCTCTTAAGGATATAAAAGTGAATATAACTTGAGAAATAGGTGGTTCAGTCTTCACTTACCTTTTGTTGATTAAGTTCTCCAAAATCTTCGGTTGATCTTCGCCTTCAAACGGTATAACGCAAATGATGACTGGTTCGTTTCTCAACTACCTCTATCCTAGACCGAGACTTAACTAATTATAGACTAGAAATCAATATATAGTTTTAACAACTAAATTTGACAATAAGCTTGAGTGAGTTTGACCGAGCAATGCTCTTACAATAGTGTTTCTCGCAGAAACTAAAACCAAGGATCCAAAAATGTCTAGGTTTATATGGAACTTAGCTTTCCGAACTATCATTTTTTGAATCTAATAGGGTTATCTGGTGGTTTGTAGCTTATTTGGAAAGATTGAGTACATTTGAACCTTGTTGATATGAATCATAACTTTATTATTGTGCATGTGAAATTTGATGCATGATGTGAAACTGCTCTAATGTATTGTATGTATGGTACTTTGTCAGATGTAGGGATTGCTCAACAATGGCAGTATCTAGAAAGTATGTCTAATAGGTTTGTGTGTATTTGGACGATGATTGGTGTTTTTAATTTTGTCACAAACATGGAAATAATCTAGGAGGAAATCATATACCTCAATCTTAATTAGATAAGGTTAATGACCATCTTAATAGTCTGGGAAGGATGGAAATTGGCTTTGTAGAAGGCCAATATACTTGGACTAATAGGATAAGTGGTGACAGATTGATTTTAGAAAGGTTGGATAAGGCTTTAGCTAATTGTGATTGGATGAAATATGTACTTTCCTAATACTCTTATACTTCTTATTAGCTATAGGAAAGACAATCCTACTAGAAAACTACTTAGATTTAGCATATATCGTCTTATGGATACTTCTTGTAGCGATATCATATCTATTAATTGGGAGATTAATGCAATTGGTTCTTATGCTTTTAGGCTAGTTAAATCTCTGCAACATTTTAAGGCAGCCTTTAAACCCTGGAATCTCCAAACATTTGGTAATATCAAACGATAAGTTCAAGATAGTCGGGATGAACTAGGTAGTATGCATTTGAATGAGAATACAAAAAAGAAGAGGATAATAGAGGTGGAGGACAAACTTAACTACTGGCACAGTGTACAACAAGATTTTTACTAGTAGAGAGATAAAGAAAATGTGCTTAAATTCGATGACCTAAATACTAAATACTTCCATGACAAAGTCAAGTTCGGAAATCGCAGAACACAAATTGATTGTTTGCAAAATAATATGAGAAATTGGTTATCTGATTGGACTGAAATTGCTATTGAACTTCGAAATCATTTTTCTAAAATAAGTAAAACTTCCAATCCTCCATGTGTTGGTGAATTTTCCTGAAAATTTCAAGACCTGGTATCACTAGTGAGGAGAATGTTATATATTCACTCCCCCACTGTTGAGGAAATTAAGGATATAGTATGGAAAATGCAACCTTGAACTTCTCCAAGGTCGGATGGCCATCCCCCTGGTTTCCATCAGAAAAAGTGGATTGTTGTCGAGGAAGATACGATTAAAATGATAAAGTCTTTTTTTGATTACGAGTTTTTGCTTAAGCAGATGAATCATAGATTTGTTTCGCTGATACGTAAAACTAATATGCCTAGAAATGCTTATGAGTTTCGGCCAATTAGTTTAGGGAAACTTATCTAAATACCCCTCAAAATTTACCTCTTAAAATATACCTTTATTCAACTTAAAAAATACCCCTACCATTTAAAACTGGAAGCAACAAGTTCAAGTTGTTTCAGATGTGGATGCAACTTTGTACAAGTTACTTCCAAAAGTGGAAGCAACTTTCTCTAGTTGAACCCAAATAATGTTGTCTTTTACCCATCGGGGGTATTTGTGCAAGCTCTATCTGTTGATGGTGGTTTTCGGTTTAGGGCTAAAATCGTGAAACCCTGTATTTTAATACGTTGTCATCCTGCAAAGGAACAAAATCCATTTGAAAGTGATGAGTGCATAAACCTTTTCACTCACATATGTATTGAGCAATTCATCATATTTACAAAATTTATCCAAAATGGTCCATGAAGCAACAATCCCAGATATTCTGTAAATTTTAACATACCGCATTATTCAATAATGCACGGTCTGCCTAGTATTTTCCTATGCTATGTTCTCATCTGAACTCTCAATATTGGCATGACATGATGACTAATGTTCACTCGCAGCGGAGTAGCATGAATCTCCCGAAGTGTCAGTGTTGAGATATGCATGAAAACGCTCACATAGGCTACACCACCTTTTGACAAAGAGATCAGCATGTTTGCACGCTTTTAAATTAAAAGTCAGCGTGATCGAACGCGTTTAAATTCCTTAAGGAAAATCTAGATTGTCCATATCAGTCTTAAAAATGATCACGGCCACACGATTTGGCCACGCAATTCAACCAACCTAGCCTACTCCTAACAAAACTAGGGGATCGTCATGATAAACACCTACTGGCACACTAACATCCCGACCGGTCGAAATTCCTTTAGCTCGTCCGCTACTCCCTTGAACGCTCACCAAATCATGGGTGATCGCGCTGTTTTAAAAGGATCTCAAACGAGTCAAAACCGACAAAAACTGTCTCAAAAAAACATCACTACCGCCCAACTTAGCTAGCCTAGTTGGACGACTTAGATTATCCTTCGATCGATCAAAGGAGTGCTGGCATGTTCACCATCGACCCAGCTACATACATGGTCGATCGACTTGCCCACGACAATCCAAGAGTGTATAAAATCTCTCGCCCAAAGTAGGGTGAACACGCTGCTTCAGAAACCCTAAATTGCGTTTGCGGCAACGAGATACTTCCGCAAATCGATCATGGCCTCCCATCTTCGCCAGCCTAGTCGGACGTCCTAGATTCAATCTCACTCAACGAGCAGGGTGCGAAGACGTTCACCGACGGCTCGACTATTCTGCTGACCAATCGAATATTCTCTAGCAGGGTGATAACGCCCAAAATCGTTGGCCCAAAGTAGGTTGGCCACACGACTTTAAAACCCTAAAATTGAATCAACGACAGTTAGCAATTGCCGCAAATTGTTTCCGCCTTCCAACTCCTCCAGTCAAGTCGATCGTCCATGATTCGATTTAAGATGACCAACGAGATGTCGTCATGATCACCATTCACTCCTCTTTCATGAGGAGTGATCGACCAAGCAACGACTAGCCTATAAGGATCCCAAACGATCGCCCAAAGGTAACTAGTTGTGCTGCTTGCATGTCAGATAATGACGGCCATCAACTACCACAAACCATCTCAGCCACTCAACTTGGCTAGCCGATTTAACTGGTTCAGATCTAACCTGGGCCGACCGATATGATGCTAGAATGGCTACCATCCGCCACTCTCTCATAGGGACTGCCCGTCCAATCCGTGGGGTATGCACGTAGCTCTTACCAACTCCCTGAAACAGGGTGGTCATGCTCTTTTTAAAACGTTCAATTCGCGACTAATTTGAACGAATTCTAAAACAACAATGTTTCCGCACATCGATTATTCTCAGTTGCTTGTTTCAAAGCGATGATTTATATACATCGATTATAAGCGATGTTTTATAAACAAATAATTTATTATTTAACTTAAAAGCACTATGTGATGCTTTTAGCGGCGAGTCTCACGACTTGGACCGTTTACTCGAGACATTAAACGTGTCACAAACTGGGGGATTCTCACTGGGGTATTAGTCTGGCGGTTTACAGCGTGCGGCGTGCAACACGCCTATTACGAGAAAGTGTCAGGAAAGGACGGACGGTTAACAACAATGAGAGTGGAGGGTGAAAGTGTGACCAGTTTTCCCTCGTAACGGAAACGTGGTGATCACCACTTTTTACACAATCCCACTTCTCCACTACTTAATCACCTCCACTTCCTACGAGATCAGGGTGCTCGAACATGACTTGTATAAATAGGATTTCAACCTATTTCAACATAGGACATAAGTGTTATCAACACAGATAGCCAGAACCGTTTTCTGATACAAGTCATAAAACAACCACACCTTCATAATTCAACATTCTGATCTCAAACGCCTTCTTTTCTTCCCTCCCTAAGATCAACCCTTATCCTTCACCTTGTGACCGAATTGAATATGGAACGACCATTTCTTGGTTTAGGCCAGAGTCTTACAGATTGATCTCTCGAATCTAAAAGTACTCACGTGCAGTGCATTTTTTTAGGGTTTGAATTCGTTTTTTATCAACACACCCAAATTTACCAAAAACAGCAGAATCAGTTTTTACCCCAAAACAACTGGCGACCACAGTGGGAGAATAATATCTCAGTTGCAATTTCAAGCTTTCGCAAAGATGGTTGGTCTTAGGGTTAATTCAACTACGTCAAATCCCAGACAACATCCCTCAAATGGAATTTTGGGAGCAGAAGTGGTGGAGCGTCCAAGTCTCTCGACGGATGATCGTCCTCAAGTCAACAGTTTCACTACCAATCAGAGGCCGGTGGACCAGGATGCAGCTTCTCTAGTGGAAAGTCTATGCGAACTTATACACCTCTCGAAGGATCAACGAACAGAGATATTTGCTGCAATCAACCAGATAGCCCTAGATACACGTTTGGCTCCTTCACATCCATAAAATTCCAAAACACTAGAGATGTTCGTGAACAATGTTACGTTTACTGAAGACGACATGATGGCAGAAGGGGTCATAACAGAGCCCTACATGTTACTGCACGCATCAAGGATTCAGAATTCAAAAGGGCTCTCATTGATACGGGAGCGTCCTCGAATGTTATTACTCTTAAAACTCTCAGGACAGCCAAGGTTCTACAAAACAAAGTTGTGCGGCAGCCTACCATGATGACAGATTTTGAAGAAAACCAAACCAGCAGGTACGGGTACGTTAATCTTAATCTGTCAGTAGGACCTGTCCAATCAAAAGTAAGATTCGAAGTAATAGAGAGAGAACCGGACTATCACATGATACTGGGAAGACCATGGCTTCATGATAATAAAATCATCCCCTCAACGTATCACCAATGCCTGAAAACTGTGCTGAATGAAGAAGTCATTCGCATTCTTGCGTTGTTGTCTCCTTATGCACCAATTTGTAGCGTGGAATTGTTCGACCCAAATGAGAATCCACGAGATTCATCAAACAAGGTTCGCTGCACTCCACTCCTCGCGTGGGCGTCGATCGAAGAGGAAGACCAGCTTGCATCGTTGACGGAGAGACCAAGTCTCACGGCGCGCCTCTACTGACGGGACACGCTAATCCTTCTTCATCGAGCAAAGTCTCAGCTCGTCCTCATACCAAAAGGGAACGAACTTTTGTGGCAAGTCATGACCAAAAAGGTAAAATTGTATACCGACGCCGTTGTTAGCAATTAACAGGGGAGACTGTTGCCCAGTCTCTCCGCCCAATGGAATGCAACAATAACGAAAAGCTACAAGAAGAAGTACCAGATGCTCCACGGCAGTTGCAGGATGGCACTGACTCCACGATTGATGAACTCGAAATCGTCAACATCGGGAATGAAGAATCTCCAGGACCTATCTCCATAAGTTTGGCTCTATGTGCAGACGAACGCACAAAACTTGTGAATCTCCTTAAAGAGTACCCGACTTGGACGAAAAACTGGTCACTCATCATCTACATATAATACCTGGATCAAAACCAGTCAAACAATCTCCAAGGCAGTTCAGGCACGATGTGGAGGAACATATCAAGACTGGGATTCAGAAGCTGCTGACTGCTGGCTTCATTAAGCCCATTCACCATACTACATGGTTAGCCAACGTGGTTCCTGTAAAAAAGAAAAGCGGTCAAATTAAATGCTATGTCGATTTCAGAGAACTGAAAAAATGCTGCCCCAAGGACAATTTTCCCCTTCCCAACATTGACATGTTAGTAGACGCTACCAGCGGACATGGCATGTTCTCCTTCATGGATGGATAGATCGGCTATAACCAGATAAAGATGTATGAATACGACGCAAGTAAGACAGATTTTCGAACTCCTCTCAGAAACTTTTATCATACTATGATGCCTTTCGGTTTGAAAAATGCTGGTGATACCTATCAACGCGCCATGACTACAATTTTCCATGATACGATGCATAGGCAAGTTGAAGATTACATATATGACATAATGGTCAAATCGAAAACTCGAGCAGCCAACACGGACGTCCTATGACAAGTGTTCGGAAGGTGTCGGGAGTATAAGCTGAAGATGAACCCTTTGAAATGCGCTTTCAGAGTCTCTTTTGGCAAATTTGGGATTCCAAGACACCGCTGAAGGAATCAAGGTAGATCCAACCAAAACCCAAGCTATTCTCATGATGCCTCCTCCGCAAACTATGAAAGAACTCCAAAGTTTCATGGGCAAAGTAAACTACATCCGACGTTTTATACCTGGTTTGGCTCATCTTATCGCTTCATTCACCCCCTTAGTGAAGAAGGGAGCAACCTTCGTTTGGAGAACAAAGCAACAAGAAGCGTTTCAGAAGATCTAGCAAATATTATCATCACCCGCTGTTATGAAATCTCCCATACAAGGAAGACTGCTATGCCTCTACACTGCCTCCAGCGATGCTGCTGTTGGGGTCCTCCTTGCCCAAGAGGATGATGAAGGGATTGAACACCCTATATACTACTTCAGTCGTACTTTAAGGGATATTGAACTCAGATATCCCAAGGCATAGAAAGCATGTTTAGCCCTAGTTTACGCTGTGCGGAAATTCAGACATTATCTACTGTCGAACAAAGTAGTGCTAATAGCTAGAGCCGACCCTATCAAGTTCATACTCTCAAAACCGGCCTTGATAGGCAGATCATCCAAATGGCTGCTCCAAACGTCAGAGCTCGACATAACGTGCGCTCCTCCGAGGGTTATTAAAGGGCAAGTAGATCTACTAGCAGCATTCCCAGGAGAAGTACTACCACACTGCATGAAGATCTTCCTGGGGAATTTCCATAAATCTCTTTTGTCAAAAAGGAAGCGTGGCTATTGTATTTCGATGGCTCTGCTACCCCAAGTAGTAATACTGGAGGAGCGGGTATAGTTCTAGTGTCTCCAACTGGTGAAGTCTTTTCGCATTCTTTCAAGCTAGACTTTCAGTGCACCAACAATTCAACATAATACGAAGATTTTCTCATAGGATTTTCACTATCCAAACAAGAAGGATCCACACATCTGGAAGTAAGAGGCGACTCTAAATTACCGGTCAATCAGATGAATGGAGTATACTCACTCAAAGAGGTAACACTGGCCCCTTATAGATCTGAGGCGCAAAAGATATTGAACTACTTAGCTAATGCGACCGTAATCCGTATTGGTAGCAATAACAATAAACACGCCGATTGCCTAGCCACATTAGCCTCAAAGCTGCAATTCGAAGGTTTGGAAGAAACTTTGATCGTGAGAAGACGGACGGTGGCATCAACATGGATCTCACAATCCAAAGATGCTGAAGCCAACGAGAACTCCAATTATTCAAGAGATAAACAGTTCGCTCTCCCAAGGAAAGGTTAGTCTCAAAACCCTACAAAACTTTTTCATGCTTCATGGAGTGCTATATCACCGGAATCCAGATGGGTCTCTGTCAAGATGTCTCGTAGACGAAGAATCACAACTACAACTTCACCATATTCACGGCAAGATTTGTGGACAAACAATAGTGGTGACTCTTTACCGAAGTCTTCAACGCCTTGGCTACTACTGACCGGATATGGAGACACAATCTCGATCACTCCAAGCTTCTTTCTCCATTTTTCAAGCACCACCACATCAATTAGAGGTCTTTAACGTTGGCGGTGCTGGGGACCGGCGAGAACCATACATCAACTATCTTCGTGATGGTGTGTTACCTGCCAACAAGAAGGATGTGGCCGAGATGAAGCAAAAGGCCAAAAGATTCGTATCTCATGATGGAATCCTGTACCGCAAGAGTTTTGGGGGCAATCTGCTACGATTTTTGGAAAAATATGAAATCACGACTATGTTAAGGGAAATGCATGAAGGAAAACACCAAGGAAATAAGAAGTTGTTCCTCCAAGTACACGAAAAGTATTACTGGCCAACTATGGAGGATGACGCAGCAACGTTCGTTCATAAATGCCATGAATGTCAGACCCATGGGAATCTCATCCACGCGCCTTGCACCCCGCTTCATTCAGTGAGTAGTCCATGGCTTTTCTACATCTGGGGACTTGATATTGTTGGGAAAATCAATCCTCCATCATCAAAACAACATGAGTATATCATAACCGCGACAGAATACTTTACCAAATGGGTTAAAGCTATTCCTCTTCGGGGAACAACTGGGGCGAAAATCGCAGCATTTATTAAGGAATACATCATCTGTCGGTTTGGTGTTCCTAAACACATCATTACTGATGACAACACTCCCTTTGATAACAAGCAAGTACAAAATTGCTCGAAGAATACCGAATTAAGAAAGTCTTCTCCACTCCTTATTACCCTCAAGGGAATGGGCAAGCCGAAAGCACCAACAAAACTCTGATTCAAATCCTCAATCGAACAGTGCACAATAATTTCAGGGCGTGGAACGAATAACTGCCAATGACGTTGTGGGATCGGGCGACGCCTAGAATTTCTACTGACGTTTCTCCTTATTCGCTTGTCTATGGCGCAGACGCAATTCTCCCAGCAGAGATTAAAATCCCATCAGCTAGGATTGCATCAGCAAGCGGAGTCCAATGGAATTAGGACGAAGCATCGAGTTCCATAATTGCTGAGTTAGATACTCTGGACTCCAGGAGAGTTAAAGCGGAAGAACATGCCCAAGCGTACATAAATAGGATCTCCATAGCGTACGATAAATATGTAAAACCACGAGTTTTTAAAATGGGAGATCTGGTGTTAAAGATTGCTAAGCACATTCAGCAAGATATGTCCGCACCAAAGTTTTCTCCAAAATGGGAAGGTCCCTACGTGATCACCAAGGCTTATAACAGCGGCTACTACAAGATCGTCAAAGAGGAGGGAGGTAAATCGGAAGCAGTCATCAATGGAAAGTGGCTCAAGGCATACTACGCCTGACCATTATTCCACCCTTCGTTTCCCGTGACACGACAATCAGGCATTTTTTTCTTTCTTCTCATATATGAGTTATCAAGTTCTTAATTAGTTAAAACCTATTAATGTAAACTCCATTCGTTTACCAAAACCCAATGCAATTCATTTTCCAAAAACAATGTTCAAGACCTAAAACAAAGGAAGAACGATCAAACGTTCTCATGCCTACTTATTAAAAAAAAATAAGTACGACTCAGAAAAGGCCATCCAACAAGTTATAGTTCCCTGAAAGCATCATTTTCAGCCTATCTTGATACCTTTCAGTCATATTCTTCAAATTTTGGATCTCCTGTTCCACCTTCTCAGATTCCGCAGCCAAGGCATTTTCCTCTTCCAAGATAGCTTTCGCAGCAGGAACAACATTGGAAATGATACCAGCTCGATAAACTTTGATAATATCAATGCGCTGCCACAACTAGCCCACGTTGAACTCCATGGATTCACATGTAGATACCATGTTCTCCCACTTTTCAACAGTTGATTCAGCAACATCACGGATGGATGTACTTTTCATCTCTGCAATCATGGGAAGATGACATTTCAGCGTAGTGACCAAAGCCTACGAGCAATGTCGCACTATATGCCTGGTAGCAATGTGGTCGTACTTCTTCCATATTTTCGTGTACAAGGGCACAAACTCCTTCCGTACCAGGAAATCACCAACAGTCCGGTAACTAGAAAACAAACACTTCATGTGAATATCAAACGACAAACCTTTTGGGGTACTCGTAGGAGAAGACACCCAAGTCAGCGTCTTCCAGATCTACACCAGTAGGCGTGTTGGAACTTGATGGAGGAGGAGTGGTCAGATCATCATCGTCAACCATTGTTACACATGTTCCAGTCAGGTACCTCTACAAAAAAAGGATATATTATTATTACTTACGGGCCATGACAAATGAATACCTGTTCACCAGTGAAAAGGTATACCGGTATGATCTTCTTGACTCGGAGGATCCGGACAGGAGAATTGTCATGAGGCTCAGGGATTCGTCAACTCTAAAAAAAAAGATGATTAGACATCAAAAGAAAAAAAGAATTACCACTTCAAAATCAGGAGATACTTAAAGTCATACTCTGGATACAAGCTACCTGCGTTTGGTATAAGGATCTGACTGAGACGAAGAAGATGATCCACTTTTGTCTGACATGATGAAAAAGATAGGGATTCAGAAAGAGAATCTCATTCCAAATCGAGAAGGATGGTCTAGTTTCACCTGCATATGTATATACGCTGCAGAAACCCTAAGAAGAGGCGAACGCTGAACAATATCAACAGGACTTATCCAATAGACAAGGATTCAACGCCAACCAAGTCGTGCTTCTTGTTGAAACCCTAGTTAAAGCCGGGAGAAGACTGTTAGACTCAAAATCCTAACAGAACATGCTCGCTAGCATGGCTGGACCTTAATCAACGTACTCGAGAGGCACAATTACAGTCTGGCGTCATGAGTTACTGTTTCGAGACAATTGTCACTTCCCTGGTAATGTTTATTCACTTTGACTTGGTCATTTATCTCCTGACTGTCACCATCTAGTACTTACCCCGCAACAATGTCACTATTACGTGCTAAGCAGGGGACTTAATGTTGATGGTGGTTTTCGGTTTAGGGCTAAAATCGTAAAAACCTGTATTTTAATACGTTGTCATCCTGCAAAGCAACAAAAGCCAATTGAAAGTGATGAGTTCATAAACCTTTTCACTCACATATGTATCGAGCAATTCAACATATTTACAAAATTTATCCAGAATGGTGCGTGAAGCAACAATCTCAGATATTCTATAAATTTTAACATACCGCATTATTCATTAATGCACGGTCTGCCTAGTATTTTCCTATGCAATGTTATCAGCTGAACTCTCAATATTGGCATGACATGACGATTAATGTTCACTCGCAGCGGAGTATCATGAATCTCCCGAAGTGTCAGTGTTGAGACCCGGATGAAAACACTTACATAGGCTACACCACCCTCTGAAAAAGAGATCAGCGTGTTTACACACTTTTTAATTAAAAGTCAGCGCGATCGAACGCGTTTAAATTCCTTAAATAAAATCTAGATTGTCCATATCAGTCTTAAAAATGATCACGACCACACGATTTGGCCACGCAATTCAACCAGCCTAGCCTACTCCTAACGGAACTAGGCGATCGTCATGATAAACACTGGCGGGCATGCTAACATCCCGACCGGTCGAAATTCATTTAGCTCATCCGCTACTCCCTTGAACACTCGCCAAAACATGGGTGATCGCGTTGTTTTAAAAGGATCTCAAACGAGTCAAAACCGACAAAAACGGTCTCAGAAAAACATCACGACCACCCAACTTAGCTAGCCTAGTTGAACGACTTAAATTATCATTCGAATGATCAAAGGAGTGATGGTGTGTTTACCGGCGACCCAGCTACACACATGGTTGATCGACTTGCCCACGACAAGCCAAGAGTAGATAGAATCGCTTGCCCAAAGTAAGGTGAACACGCTGCTTTAGAAACCGTAAATTGCATTTGCGGCAACGAGATAATGCCTCAAGTCGATCATGGCTTCCCATCTTCGCCAGCCTAGTCGGAAGACCTAGATTCAATCTCACTCAACGAGCAGGGTGCGAATACGTTCACCGGCGGCTCGGCTATTGTGCTGACCAATCGAATATTCTCTAGCAGGGTGATAACGCCCAAAATATTTGGCCCAAAGTAGGTTGGCCACACGACTTTAAAACCCTAAAATTGAATCAACGACAGTTAGCAATTTCCGCAAATTGTTTCCGCCTTCCAACATCGCCAGTCAAGTCGACCAACCAAGATTTGATTTAAGATGACCAACGAGATGTCGTCATGATCACCAGCCACTCCTCTTTCATGAGGAGTGATCGAGCAAGCAACGACTATCCTATAAGGATCCCAAACGATCGCCCAAAGGTAACTAGTTGCTGCTTGCATGTAATATAACAACGTCCATCAACTGCCGCAAACCATCTCAGCCACTCAACTTGGATAGCCGATTTAACCGGTCCAGATCTAACCTGGGTCGACCGATAGGATGCTAAAATGGCTACCAGCCGCCACTCTCTCATACGGACCGTCCGGCCAATCCGTGGGGTATGCGTGTATCTATTACCAACTCCCTGAAAGAGGGTAGTCATGCTCTTTTTAAGACGTTCAATTCGCGACTAATTTGAACGAATTCTATAACAACGATGTTTCCTGCACATCGATTATTCTCAGCTGCTTGTTTAAAAGCGATGCTTTATATACATCGATTATAAGCGATGTTTTATAAATATCGATTTCACAAATAATTTATTATTTAACTTAAAAGCACTATGTGCTGCTTTTAGCGGCGAGTCTCACGACTTGGCCCGTTTACTCGAGACATCAAACATGTCACAAACCGAGGGATGCTCACTGGGGTATTGGTCTGGCGGTTTACAGCGTGCGGCGTGCAACGCGCGCATTACGAGAAAGTGTCAGGAAAGGACGGACGGTAAACAACAATGAGAGTGGTGGGTGAAAGTGTGACCAGTTTTCCCTCGTAATGGAAACGTGGTGATCACCACTTTTTACACAATCCTACTTCTCCATTAATTAATCACCTCCACTTCCTACGAGATCAGGGTGCTCGAACATGACTTGTATAAATAGGATTTCACCCTATTTCAACAGAAACCATTTTCTGATACAAGTCATAAAACAACCACACCTTCATAATTCAACATTATGATCTCAAACACCTTCTTTGCTTCCCTCCCTAAGATCAACCCTTATCCTTCACCTTGTGACCGAATTGAATATGGAACGACCAATTCTTGGTTTACGACAGAGTCTTACAAATTGATCTCTCGAATCTAAAAGTACACCTGTGCAGTGCATTTGTTTAGGGTTTGAATCCGTTTCTTACCAACATACCCAAATTTACCAAAAACAATAGAATTAGTTTTTACCCCAAAACACTATCAAAATGGAGGGCATTTATAACATTCCCACATTATAGTTTAAGTAATATGTGTTACAAGATTATATCCAAATTGTTGGCTAGTAGGTTAAACTCTCATGGATAAATTTATTTCTCCATATCAAACGTCTTTTTTATCTTCTAGGAAAATCACTGATAACATTGTTCTTTTTCATGAGATAGTAGATACAATGAGAAAAATAGAACTAAATATGGTCTTATGGCTATTAAACTAGATATGCCGAAATTTTTCAACAGAATATAATGGAGTTTTCTGATTTATATTTCAAAACATCTAGGATTCCATGACCATTGGTATAAGATGATTGAACAATGTGTATCAACAATGTCTACTTCTATTTTACTAAATGGCTAGGAGAGGTATTTTATCCTTCTAGGGGTCTTTGTCAGGGAGAACCCTTATCCCCATAATTTGTTTATAATATGTATGGATGCATTATCTAGGATGTTAATCCAGGATGAGATTGATAATAAGGTACAAGGGATCAAAGTAACCCAAAATAGTCCATCAGTGAGTCATTTGTTTTTTTTTGCAGATGACTGTCTAATATTTACTAAGGATTCAGTTGAAAGTGCTAGGAATTTAGAAAGTATGATTCATATTTTTAACAAGTTTTCTGGGCAGTTGATTCATTTTGATAAGTCGGGTCTAGTTTTTAGTCCTAAGAATGATGATAAAAAAAAACTCAAATAGTTGTTATTCTAAACATTAAACGACTAGGCGTTCAAGATAAATTTTCTTAGCAGTTTCTCTCTTGATTCAAAAGAACAAAATGGAGTCATTCGGAAATCTGTTAAAAAACTTGTGTAAGGACCCTCAAGCTCGTCAACGCTATTATACCAGTCAAGAGACATTTTAGCCGTTAATGACTCGATTAGTTAATATAGATTTTAATTAATAAAAAATAATATAGATACGAACTAGTATCATTGAATGGGTCTCGAAATTTATGCGAAATAGTCTGCTCGAGCGTGTGATTCTGATACTGAATGAAGAAGGAATCATCAGTTTAGTAAAAAGGGTCAACTTTTTCGTTTTGATAGGAGTATGAATGTATGTAGTACTTTTAACAATCAAAAGATGCGGAAAAGTAAATACCACACACACAAGAATTTCTTTAACGAGGAAACCGCAATAGCAGAAAAAACCGGGACCTCATCTAGATTGAACACCAAACTGTATTAATCCACTACAACACTAGCCTACTATCAGACTTCGGACTGAAATGTAGTTGAGATCGAATCCACCCTTTAAGCGATTCAGTTACAGTCGCGCTGCTTACATCTCTTGAACCTCGCAAGGTTCTACACACTTGATTCCCTTAGCTGACGTCCTTTACAGCCTAAGAGTTGATTCATCCGAAGTGAAGGATACCAATCTTCCTCTCACAAATAAGCCTATTTGATTACCGTTTAAATCAAAGATCAAGGTATGGAAATATGTTTGCATTAGACAAGCTAACAAACCTCACAAATTCGGAACTTACGACTCCTGAAGAGCATCATAGATTCTTAACCACCTCTCAAAAACAATCGTCGAACGATCAACTAAGATCAATCTTTAGATATCTATCTTGAGGAATCACAAAGTATGGGACGAAGAGAACTTTGTGATTACTATTTATCTTGCCTGAAAGATATTACAAAAACCTCGACAACAGAAAAGCAAGATCAGTATTCACGAACTATCAAGGTAAAGATAGTCGGACCTGGCTTCACGAATCCCCAAATGAAGTCTTTTTAGTCGTAGACCTAAAAGGTCAATGAAGGCGATAAAATCAACTAGGACATAAAGTGTCAACGATTGATTTTCCCAGTTGACAGATATTCTTTATTTATAGATTTCAAAGACCAGGGTTAGCTTAGAATTCAAGCTAAAATAACTTGAGAATCAAGCAAACAAAATAGGTCTTCAAACTACAATAGAAGACTATACATATAGGTTTTGTTACTGAACCGTGTATAATGATTGTTCGATTTGGAAAGTTAGCTAAAGAATTAAAAACTATTTTGATGTTCATTTAAACACCTAAGAAATTAATCATGATTCAAACACATAAATATTTAATTAATCACTTAAAATATTTAATTATTTTAGCTATAAGGGAAAAAAAATGACTGAAATGGTGAAATTATTTTAGCTATGATATTGTAGTAGTGTTACAAGGTCCAGTTGGCCTGAGTTTCCAAGGTTCCTTATGATGTTTCGACTTAGGAATTAGAACAAAAATTAGAATTGTTAGTGTCCTGATACGTGATTATAGACGAAAATAATTACTAGTCCATCAAAATAACTTGTGGTCCAACACTCATCCAGTCATGTATTTGAAGAAACTAGCCGGGAATCCATTCATTTTTTTAGCTTGGGAATTTATTAAGATTTTTTTTTTTTAGAACTCCTATAATTTCTTCTTGTGAGGTGGATTTTGATAAGTTTAGGATTTTCCTCATCAGAAACACAAGGGAGAACATTATTGAAAATATTGTCTTGTTGTGTATTGTCCACAAGGTAAGATGTGAAGTGGAAGTGAAAGTATTCGGTCAGAATTTGAATGATCTCAGTTTTGTTCCGAGTAACTACCCCTTGGCCATCCTCCAAACAATCTACAAAATACCATTTACACCTTCTAATAGTGATAGCCTGAAAGTATTTGGTGTTTATCTTCCCTAGTTTAATCATATTATCTTTAGATTGTTGTTTGCTATTGCTTCATGTTAGTCATAAGTAATTAAGTTTATCTTGGATAAGAACATTATGCGTGAGCATATTTCATAAAAGTTGAATCATCCCAGGT
This sequence comes from Papaver somniferum, assembly GCF_003573695.1. Classification (NCBI taxonomy): domain Eukaryota; kingdom Viridiplantae; phylum Streptophyta; class Magnoliopsida; order Ranunculales; family Papaveraceae; genus Papaver; species Papaver somniferum. Next base: position 3,289,054 of record NC_039359.1, read on the forward strand.
GCCATTGTCAGAGACATAATTATCACACATTCGTTAGATAACCTGAGCACATAAGGTTTTATTTGCCAAGTGTCACAAAATTTTAAAAATTACACAGCTTTGTTAGGACGAGATTCTATAATTAGGTGAATAAGATTGTGATTTGATATCTTAATTATAAGTATATATAGATAACGATAATTTCAAAGATGAATCGTTTGATAACTTCGGAAAATTGTAGTCCAAAAACCATTACTTTCGGTTTTGTTTTGGACTAGACTAAATTCATGCCAAGATGTTCCATCTACAGGCCTAACACTGGTACCCCATATGAACTTTTATACCCTCCTGAGTAAGATGGTGCATACTGCCCTGTAACCCGGTCTTTTTCATGGAAGAGAAAAAAAATACGCCCTTTATATATATATATTATTTTTTCGATAAACGACGACCTTCAAAATGGATAACAGTCCTCCTCAACGATCGGCCTAAGCCAGATGGAAGGTACATACCAATACATTGAAGAAGTGTTAATTTATCCCGATGACATAAAGCACGAGCAACAGAATTTTACGAAGTCTAGGTTGAAAAAAAAAGAAACATGCAGTCAACTGCGAAGAAAACAAATAAATATCCTTGAAAATGGCATTCATTCTTTGATCACCATCAAAATCTCCAGCAAAAAATTGGTCGATCAAGACTTTTGCGTTATTCTCAATGAAAATGTGAGAAACCTTTGATGCAGTTTTATAAGTAGTAAGTAGAAGGTTTGATTCTCGAACTTTTTAAAATGATTCGGTTTGAGACGAGTAAAGAAAAATACTAAATAAAAATAAACTTATTGAATTTTTGTTGGTAAAAGAGATGGAAAACCAGGGTTTAGGATTTCACACTATTTTGATGTTGTAAATTTACTTATTATAACTTCTACACAATACTCCAAATTACTCAAGGCAGTTTCGAACTCAATCTCATGCCTGGGAGGATAAAACGTTACAATCTCTATTTTTATGACTCTGTCATTAATCTTAGGCCTAATTCTCCTTCGCCTATAAAAATATAAATAGTTTAAACTATTCAAAACAATTTAAATGAGGCATGCAAAGAAGAAAGAATTATTAACACAAAAGGGGAGCAAATATGATAAAGAAAATAATTTTTTCAATAAACTCATCAAGAAAATAGCTTCCTCCCAACCCTAGAAATTAATTTAGCTACTCATAAATCGAAATATGGAGAAAATTGGATTAAACATTATATTCAAAATAATCAAAAATTCTTACAAATATTCTGGAGTCGCTAAAGGTTTTTAGCGACCGAATCCAAATGGTTCAGCTCCTTAATGGCACAGTGGTAGAAGGTATCTCGCAGCAGAATGATAAACGATACAAGACTTCTGTAGTTAACTGCAACTGTTTATGCGACTGTTTTTGACAGGTTTTGTTCTTCGTGTTCTTGAGTTTTGCAGCAGCAGAAGAAATTCATAAATTCTCGATTCTAAGTCTCTATTCTCTCCCAGTCTCTCTGCTCCCCTTCTCTAGACCCCCAATAGGCCCTTATATACTCTAACAGGTTCAATATTTCTTTGTAATAACTCCCGAAATTCTTCCTTTACTCACTGCAGATATGTAAATATTTTCTTTCCATTTTTTAATCTTTCACGTGTCTGTTGGTGTCAAACTCTTCCCAAGCAAGCTAAACACGTTTTAGACAGAATCAAACCGTCTAACATCATACTCCGGCCATAAAAAATCCCATGAAATCCCGTGATCATCTCACTTCATACACGTACTCCCCTGTTTTCTTCTTATGGTGAATATATCCATTTCTTTCGATAGTAACTAACTTAACAACCCTATTTAGACTAAACAGGCCGGTATCAATTCAAATCAACGTTAGAATCTCACCCAAATTCTTCAAAGGTCCGAATAGAACTTCCCGGAGAAAAGTAACCCGAGAATACCATTTTCTTCAAATTCATTATTCCAGCTAATTTTATCCTAAGCAAAACCCATTACCATCCCTGTTTAGACCATTGGAGCAAACCCAATTGATTTCATCCTTTTAATCTCATTATAACAGCTTCAATTATCGAACCCTGATTTCTTCCGTGAAGAACAAACTTTTCCCGTGAACAAACTGAGAACTCCATTTTCATAATATCCCGATTATCTAGCCAATTCTAGTCGAAACAAAGACCATTACCATCTCTTTTAAGTCAATTAGAGAAAACCCATTTAATTTCAGAGCTTTAGTCTCATTAAAACTTGTCCAAATCACGGACCCTAACCTGCTGCCATCGAAAACTAGTTTTTCCGCCAGAATTTGAAATTCAAATGGAGAAGATGAAGGCGCCCCTTAACCAACAACTGGGGTGGCGATAGTAATTGGGGTACTCTTATCCAAAGTTGAGGTGATTTTAGTACTTTTTTGTGGAAAAAAATTTACCATTCTTTGAAATCTCCCAAGCCCTCCTATCAGGAGTGCACAACTGGCTTAAGGGAACAATGATAATCTTCTCAACATTATTATCGAAATAGGTATTGAGTTTACTGATGTTCCAAGTCGTGTTCCAATCTAGAATCCTGGGGAACTAAAGGATTAGGGGTAGCAGATCCTAAAGAAGGAATCCATCTATCACACCAAGGGTCAATGAATTGACCATCTCCAGCAATCAAGGAGATAAAAGGTTTGATAATATCTTTTATGGTATGCAAACATCTCCAGGTCCAAGAACAGTTACTAAGGCACTTAACATTTGAATAGTCAATCTTCGGAAAGTATCTAACTTTAAGGTAGTACCCTAAGAGTCAATCAGGATTCTCAATGATTTTCCAAGCATTTCTAGCAAGCATAGCCAAATTATTCAATTCATCTTTTCTAAATCCTAAGCCGCCTTCAGATTTTGGAGAACAAAGGATACCCTAACCTAGAAGATGCAATTTCATATCCTTAGGGTCTAGCGTTTCTACATATACCCCCTCCCCCCTCGCCACTAAATCTTAAACATATGAGAATCCATCTTTTACATAGATATTTAGGAATAAGAAAAGCACCCATTTGGTAAAAGGGGATGGCCTGACCAATATGTTTAATCAAAGTAGTTTTAGCAGCATGGGATAACAATTTATGAAACCAAGTAGAAATCCTTGCATCAACAGATTGCAGAAAAATCATATGAGTTTGAATCTTATAAAAGAAATAAGGATTCCGAAATACTTTTCTCCTAAATCCCTAATATGGATATTTAGAATACCAGATAAATGGTTCATCAGATTATCAAAAAAAAATTTGCTAAAAAGAATGCTAGACTTATCAAAATTTATTTCTTGGCTAAAAGATAAGCAATATTTATGCAACTAATCTTTTATGGCCTGAAAATCCTTAACAGTAATTTTAGTAAACAAAAGGGAATCATTAGGAAAAAAAAGATGGGTGATTTTAGGCGCATTTTTACACACACTTATACCCTCTGTCATATCCCTGGCTAGCCCTGAGTGAAGGAGTGGTGCTCTTATCCATCATGTTTTAGTGTACTTAATTATCGGTAACTTAATTAGAAAGTTAACTAGTAATAAGTAGCTTTAATTAGTGTTTCAGATAGGATTAGAGATTAACGACTGAGATGTACTCTGTGAGTAGTTATTCGATTAGGGTTTGTATGAATAACTATTTAAGAGAAAGTGTACTTCTCTGTGTTGGTTATGAATGAAAAGATATGTTTGTAGGCTGTCTTCTCGAGTGCAAGAAACATATTATCTAGGGTTCCTTCCATCACTTGTTGTTATCACAACAATTGGTACCAGGAGCAGGTTACGATCCAAGCATGACAGGTCCTTCAGTCAAGGTAGTTAATGATCACGTGAAAGATCTAGAAAAACTTGTGGCTCAGCTCGTGTCTCTCTCCACATATGAATCTCATGCTCGTACTATAACATCAAAACGTTCATAAGAATCAATGGAGACCTTACGCAACCTTATCATTAAAATCTCAACCACACAAGAAAAGTTGCAGGAGATACTTATTACAAATACAGAGATTCTCTCATCTTTAAATAAAAAGCTTATTATCCCATATCAATAAGCTGAGAGCTCTGACAACCCTAATTTCCCAGAAGGAGAGATGAACTATCATACTCCTATCATCCCAAACTTCCAAACTCACAGACCCCCTAAACTTTATTTTCCTAGATTTGATGGCGACAATCCTAGATCCTGGATCCAAAAATGTGAGAGGTTTTTCAGTATGAAGGGTATAGAAGAAGCAGAGAAGGTTAACACAACATCTCTCTATCTTACTGGTAAAGATGACTCTTGGTTCCTATATTACCAAACCGGTAAAGGTTTGATTTCTTGGTCTCATTTTTCTCTCGCCATCTGTACTCGATTTGAAGATTTAGCAAATGATAATTATGTTGGCATGTTTAATAAGTTAGTACAGATCTCCACTGTAGAAGATTATTATGAAAGATTTGAGACTCTCAAAGCCATTATGTTGAGCAAAAATCCACACCTTACTGAGAGTTATTTTGTCCTAAGTTTTATAAGTGGGTTGAAAGATGAACTCAAAAACACTGTCCAGATGTTCAAACCTGCCTCTCTCACTGAGGCCTTTCACCTAGCAAAATTATAAGAACTTACAGTAGAGGGCCAACATAAAAAGTTCATTTTACTCTCAAACCACAACCTACTACTCATTACCCATATTCATCCTCATCATCAACCCCCACTACTTATCTACCATCAAGGAAACCTTTTAATAAAACCACCATTCCCACCAAACCTTTTAATCTAAGACCAAACTACACAACCTCCCATTAGAAGGTTAACTTATGAGCAAATGAAGGAGAGGAGGGACAAGGGACTGTGCTACAATTTTGATGAACCATTTAATAATGGGCACAAATGTAAACAACAACAACTTTTCATGTTGCAGGAAGGTGACTAAGAGGAGGTGAAAAATCAAGAAATCATTCACCAAGAAGAAGAAGAACCACCATTAGAGACTGATATGGAAATCTCTTTGCATGCTCTAACTGGGAACTCTAATGGAGAGACAATAAGGATTCCTGGAAGCTTAAATGGCAAATCCATCTCAATTCTCATTGATACGGGAAGCACACACAGTTTTATGGACAACAACTTAGCCCAAGAACTGAAATGTGTAGTAGAACTAACTGCTCACCTATTAGTCACATTAGCCAATGGAGAGAAGAAAATCAGCTCAGGGGTGTGCAAGGAACTGCTATGGACAATGCAAGGTAACAGATATAAAAGCGATTTAAGGCTTTTACCGCTTGGAGGGTGTGACATGGTCTTAGGAGCTGATTAGTTGAGGACTTTGGGGGATGTTTTATTTAACTTTGAGAAGATCTGTATCAGCTTCAAACATCAAGCGAGGAAGGTTACCCTCACTGGATCAAGAGAAGGAACATCACTAAAGATGATTAGTGCCAAGGCAGTTAAGAAGTTCATGAAGAAGAACACTCATGGAGTGATGGGTCACTTTTTTGCAGTCACAACAACAACCATACCTCAATCAATACCCACACCCATTCAAGACCTCTTACAAGAATTCTCAGATGTCTTTAAAGAACCCAATTCACTGCTACCAAACAGGATCCTTGACCACTCCATTCCATTGAAACAGAACTCCACACCCCCAAATCAAAGACCCTATAGATGTCTATATGTACAAAAGTCAATCATATAATCCTTGGTTCAAGAAATGCTTAAGGAAGGGATCATACAAAACAGTCACAGCCCCTTTGCTTCACCAATTCTACTTGTCAAGAAGAAGGACAACACATGGAGGTTATGTGTTGATTATAGACAATTAAATGATATCACCATCAAGGATAAGTTTCCCATTCCTGTGATAGATGAACTATTAGATGAACTAAAGGGAGCAATGGTATTCACCAAACTAGATCTAAGGTCTGGTTATTATCAGATAAGAATGCATGTACCAGATATTCACAAGACTACTTTTAAGACTCATAAGGGACATTATGAATTGAAAGTGATGCCATTTGGTTTGACAAGTGCCCCTGCAACCTTCCAAGCTCTCATGAATAAAGTGTTCAAACCATTTCTCAGGAAGTTTGTCTTGGTGTTCTTTGATGACATTCTTATTTACAGTAAGTCACATATAGAACATGTTCAACACTTAAGGAAGGTTTTGGAAGTCTTGAGACAGCATAAACTCTATGCTAAGCAATCCAAGTGCTGCTTTTCTCAAGAGGAGTTAGAGTACTTGGGGCACATAATTACTCAGAAGGGTGTAGCAGCTGACCCTTCTAAAGTGTCCAACATGGTTCCTTGGCCTTCACCCACAACTATCAAGGAAATGAGAGGATTCTTGGGCTTAACTGGCTACTACAGAAAAATTTTCAAGGGGTAATGGGGTATATGCAAACCACTCACTGATCTGCTGAAGAAGAATGCCTTTGCATGGTCAGAAGAAGCTGAACAAGCCTTTAAGGATCTTAAACAAGTCATGAGTAGCACTCCAGTGTTAGCACTACCAGAATTTACCAAGACCTTCATAGTAGAGACTGATGCTTGCTCTAAGGGTCTAGGGGCTGTGCTTATGCAAGAAGGAAAGCCAATAACATATTACAGCAAGCCTTTGGGTCCGATATCACTAAGTCTTTCCATATATTAGAAAGAACTTCTTGTAATTGTGATGGCAGTGACCAAATGGGGGAGTTATTTAATGAGAAACCACTCCGTTATACATACAGATCAGCAGAGTATTAAATACTAGAGCAAAGGATGACAACTGCATTGCAACATAGGTGTTTGATGAAGCTACTTGGTTTTGATTATGAGATCAAGTACAAGAATGGGTTGGAAAACAAAGCAGCTGATGCCCTGTCCAGGATGCCTAATTCCTCATGCAACACCATTAACATTTCTCAACCAGAATGGGCCATGGAGGTTAGTAAGAGCTATGAACAAGATACAACAACTCAAGACATCATTGACAAACTTCTGTTCTCACCTACTTCAGTAGAGAACTATACCTACAACAAGGGAGTGTTAAGGTATAAATCCAGAATATATGTGGGTAATAGTAATGGTGTTAAACGAACAGTTTTATATTCTCTCCACTCCTCAGCCATTGGTGGAAACTCTGGTATTCAAGGAAGCTATCAGAGAGAAAAGACATACTTCTACTGGCCAAAGATGAAAGATTATATATTGGAGTATGTAGTGATGTCTACCAAAGAAATAAAGGAGAACACACCCACCCTACAGGTCTGTTACAACCCTTCATATCCCAAAGCATGCTTGGCAACACATCTCCTTAGATTTCATTGAAGGATTGCCAAAATCTGAAATGAATGATGTCATACTGGTAATAGTAGACATGTTGACTAAATACAGTCATTTTATTGCACTCAGTCACCCCTACACAGCTGCTACTGTTGCACAAGATTTCTTGGACCATGTATTCAAGCTCCATGGATTACCATCATCCATTACTTCTGACAGAGATAAGATCTTCATCAATAATTTTTGGCAAGACTTGTTCAAATCCATTGGTACCAGTTTGAACCTCCGGATGGACAGACTGAGAGAGTGAATGCATGTTTAGAGAACTATTTGAGGTGCATGACTAGCCACAAACCAAAGGCTTGGTACAAGTGGTTACCTTTAGCTGAGTGGTGGTATAATTTAAACTATCATACTAGCCTACACATGACTCCCTTGAAGGCTCTCTATGGGTACAACCCTCCTCATTTGGCTTTTCCTATATCAGGCACCACCTCAGTAGCAGATGTTGAAGATTATATTAAAGAAAGGGACCAGATACTCAACCTACTCAAAGAGTCACTACACAAGTCTCAAGAGAGGATGAAGTACTTCTCAGATCTGAAGAGGACTGATAGGCAGTTCAAAATAAATGACATCGTTTATCTTAAGTTACAGCCTTATAGGCAAACTACCATAGCTCTGGGGAAGAACTTCAAACTATCTGCCAAGCACTATGGGCCATTTCAAGTCATTGAGAGGATTGGATCTGTAGATTACAAGCTATAGTTGCCTGCACACTCTAAGATACATCCAGTTTTCCATGTATCTCAACTCAAGAAGAAGATAGGGTCATCTGTCACGACCATTCTTCATCTACCACTGGTGGACCAACAAAGACAAATCATGGTCAAGCCAGTAGCTTTACTGGGAGACAGAATCATCTCACGCAATAACACCACAATTCCTCAACTTCTGGTCCAATGGTCCAACACTTCTACAGAAGATAGTACATGGGAAGATATCAACAACATCAGGGCACACTTTCCATCTTTTTATCCTTGAGGACAAGGAACTCTTTTAGGGGGGATTATTGTCATATTCCTGGCTAGCCCTGAGTGAAGGAGTGGTGCTCTTATCAATCCTATTTTAGTGTACTTAATTATCAGTAACTCAATTAGCAAGTTAATTAGTAATAAATAGCTTTAATTAGTGTTTCAGATAGGATTAGAGATTAACGGCTGAGATGTACTCTGTGAGTAGTTATTCGAGTAAGGTTTGTACGAATAACTATGTAAGAGAAAGTGTACTTCTCTGTGTTGGTTATGAATGAAAAGATAAGTTTGTAGGCTGTCTTCTTGAGTGCAAGAAACATATTATCTAAGGTTCCTTCCATCACAGGCGCTGGTTAACTTTACACCACTGACTGGCTATGGATCTTTTCCCTTCGTCCTTATCAAAACACTACAATTAGAGATAACTGGAAATGTTACTATTTGCACCTTTAGGCCTCGTTGAATTCCATTCACGTGCCGCGCGTTATCACAACACCCTCCATAAGACTTTTTCTGGTTGGAGGGTCTATATAGGCAGGAAGCGCGTTTGAACATATACTATAGAGATGGCGAGATAAGGGGTCTCCTTGTCTGTCTCAGACCTCTTTCAGGTTTAATAAGACCAAAAGGAACACCATCACAGAATAAGACACAATCGACAAGCATTGATTTATTATATCGAACTAATGAGAAGACAAGCCCATTTTAGTAAGGACTTCCCAAAAAAGGACCATTCTAATTTATCATAAGCTTTGCACATATCAAGTTTGATAACAACTATCCCATCATTATCTTTACGATGATTAACAATATGGCCCTTAGATCTCATCAAAATTCATCAAATTCATACAGCTGCAGGGTATAGAATACAACCGCACTTATTTCATTTTCCATTTTCCACGATAATTACAGCTCCAGACTTTTCATCCAAAATTTACCCGTCCAAATTCCCGATATACACAAAACATTGAGCGTTATCTCTCTCCTCTTATTTCTCTTTCTTCCTCTCTACTGGTTTTCCTTCTTCAGCCAGAGCTTGGAACCAGACCAACACAAAATCCAGAAAAAGAGGGAAGAGAAGAGAAGAATTTAGTTATGGATTCACTGATTGTCTCAGACGCTCTTGTTTTCGCGCGGGCTCCTTCTGCTTCAGTCATCACTTCTACTTCGACAATTCGTTATCATCATCCTTGTTTTCTCTCTCCTCCCATTAGAGGACCTCCTTGCTGGTCCTCTTCTTCCTTACTTAAGAATTCTTCTTCACTCAATCGCAAGATCTCTGTTGTTAATGGGACTGGTGGTGCTGTAATGGCAAATTCTATCCCGGTTAGTCCATCTCTCTTAGCTTCATTTCATGTTCCGGATTTTTAAATGATGATTTTATTTTTCTTTAGTTTTATCATTTTTGTGAATTAGTTTGAATTTCAAGTGAATTACAGAATTTGGTGAATTACAATTTGGTAGAATCTAGAGACATCATTGAAATTCACGGGAATTTGCTATTCAACTAGTTTCATAAAATCCTAATAGGCAGCAAAATTTTTAGGTTGAGTTTCTTTGGTTGGCTAATATTGAGTAATGGAAAAAGAGAGTCACAGACCAGTGAGGATTAGGATAGGTGTGGGTATGTTTCATTGGCATTAAGTGCTGGATGGATACGTCTTGTGCCTTCTTTTACTGCCAATCTCATCATCCACTTGCATTGATTGCTATGGAATCATTTGGTCCTACGGATGCCCACAAAGCTCTTTTTTAATTCTTGTTCTCTCTTGCACAACCCTGACCACTTTCTTATGGACAGACATGCTAGCTAACTTACATAAATGTTATCAACCTCAGCTTCCAGTTCATTGCCTCACATTTTTCCAACTTACACATTGTTATTGATGCTGTTTGCAAAAATATATTGTGGGTGTTTTTAAGAGACGGAGCAAGCAATCCTTTGTTTGGTTAAGTGCACTCTTGCGCGCTACAATGCGTTAATATTGCGTGCTAACTCCAACCCCTAGAGAAATCATCTAAGACCCAAAGAGATGTACCATGAATGATTATTTGGACTTTCGTTATGCATTTAATGATCGAGGCATTATGTATAAAAAGAAAGTAGAGTTAAATGGTTTTGATGGAGGTTAACTTAGAAGTTCTCTGCCATACAACTGTTAATAGTGAAAACCAAAGGGAAAAAAGTCATACGAAGATGAAAAACTGACATTAGCCTCCCATCATGTACTGCAAAACATCTTTGAATCTTATGATTGATATGCCAAAGGCACTAAATCCGATTAATAATGTGAGATGCTGGTTAGGTGGTCCCTGTTTTTCTTTTTTTATCAGCAGTGTAGCACATAGCATGTATGGTTTGCTTGAAGGTGTCACCTGGATCCCTTGTTATCATTAAAAATTTCCTGATGTTTTGTTTTGTTTTGTACTTCTGTATTCAAATGGTAATCTGCAGCCAAAGAATGGGGTATATACCGTTGGTGATTTCATGACCAAAAAGGAGGAACTACATGTAGTAAAGCCCACAACTACTGTTAATGAAGGTACTTTCTATATGAATTTGATGCCCTAACTGATGTCTTATACCATTAGTCATCTCGTTTCTTATATTGTAGTCCTTTTGTTGACAGCACTTGAGTCCCTTGTGGACAACAGAATTACTGGTTTTCCTGTAATTGACGATGATTGGAAGTTGGTGCGTATTCAAAATCATGTAGTAATTTTCCTAATTAGTATATGCTTCTTACTCTCAATTTTCCGTATATCAATGGTCTCAATTTTGAATATATACTGCTTCAGATCCATCAAACATCTAAATGTATTTAGTTTTCTGTTCACATTTTGGATCTTATACGTTTGCACTTAGGACACAACAGCTCAATGTAGATTTTGTGTTTCTTTTACTTCTTCAATAGTTTAATAAGTTTATAACTTGCCTCTCAGACTTTTTGGCTACCTTAAAGACTGTTTTCACCTCTTAACATATTAGTACCCGATCATTTTATGCTATCAAGTATCAACATATAAGAAATATTAATAAAACTAGGTAGAATTACCAACCAAAATAAATAGCAGCTATTAGTATCAAGAGTTGAATAAATAAACAAAGTCAACTGAGAATGGGTGAAATTTGTCACACCCACTAACTTATGATAAACCTGGTCGGACCTGTCGAATTCTCTGAAAGTGCAATCTTTTATGCCTAAAATGAAACCCCCTTACAAAAAGTATACCGAGACCTACATAAAGCTATATGGGTCGTCTGTTGCACTCTATTGCTATGCAGATTTCTGCTTCTTTACCCCTTCCGTCCTGTTTTGTCCTGCATAGTTTTTAACACTTCCACCGACCGACAAAACAATGAGTAGGCATATATTTATAGCTGAAGTTTACCCTCACTGCCCAAACAATTTTAACTTAACAATATCAGGTTCTAAGTAAAACTTGGTTAAGTTGGTTTTCCTTAATAAATTGACAGAGACTGTTCGTGGCTGCAGGTTGGTCTTGTTTCTGATTACGACTTGTTAGCGCTAGATTCAATCTCAGGTATTTATCAAATACTTTTAGAGTAACCTTACCGCTCTCAGTGACTTTTATCAAGTGCCATAGTGTTATTTCTTATATTCGTGATTGGTTTCTATGTTGTCAAAAGAAAGCAATAGCTTCAGCCAGATATCCCCCAGTGATGAAATAATGATGCCTATGTGTTTTTAATCTAATAGAAACACAATGGCACTTATACAATATTAGTTCTAGAATTATAGCGTATTCGTAAGTGACTTGTCAGTGATATTAGTGACAGTCTTTCTGATTTTAATTTAATAGATTCAATCTTATGATTGTGCCGAGCCTATGCTCTTCATAGTTTAACAATAAGTGCCATGATAACTCTGTACCCTAATTTGTATCCCTTTTATTTGTCAAGTATCCATGATTTGATTCTTGAAGTTAACCACAAGCTTATTCTACTTTGTTGAATTGTATATGCTATATAAGATGCAGCCTGTTTTTAGTCACTATTTTTCTCTCACTTAATCTGTGGTGAGAGCTTATATGCAACAGCGAAGCGTTCTTACTCTTCGATATTTACTATTTGAAACTGAATTAAAATATTGTTTTCCTGTTTGTATTTAGGTGGTGGTGTAGCTGAGACGAGCATGTTTCCTGAAGCCGACAGTTCTTGGAAAGTATGTTACAGTTGTCTTCAGTCTCTAGCTACATCTCTTCTTGCTATATTTGATTAATATGACCAATGAGAGAGATGATAGGAGGACACACACCTCTTTGATTGTGAACCTATGGGTCTTTGATGACGCTTTTTGATTGTGAACCCATGCTAACTGAAAAATGTGTTATGAAATGTTTGTAATGACTGATTGACAGATTAACTGTTCTTTTGTTACAGACATTCAATGAGATACAAAAATTACTCAGTAAGACTAATGGGCAAGTCATTGCTGATGTGATGACGACTGCTCCGCTTGTTGTCCGTGAAACTACCAACCTTGAAGATGCTGCAAGGTTGTTTTCTTTTCCTTGTGAATTTTGTTTTTTCTCACCTCATCTCCTATCCCATCAACTTATCATTTATCAAATTGGTTATTATTGATTTTTGTGCCTTCGATGCCAGATTATTGCTTGAAACAAAATATCGACGACTTCCAGTGGTGGACAGTAAGGGGACTCTGGTATGACACGGACCTACAGAACCATTTATTTACTGGTTTTTGTTTGCTTCCCGTCTTAGTTTCCCCGTATATGCAGGTTGGAATTATAACAAGGGGAAACGTAGTTAGAGCTGCTCTTTATGTAAAACGTGAACTTGAGAAGAGGGGATAGATCCAAGACCACCTGTCATTCAAGTCTGAAAACAAAGGTACTCTGCGATAATCTGTATTCTTGGTCATACTGGTGCAATGGTTGATGACGCCTTCAGATCTCGACCTTATGTGATATCGTCATCATGTTTGCTTTCCCACTTATTGCATAAATTTAGTTTGAATTTAATTAGCAGAATACTAATAGCATAAGCGTTGTTCTGATTTATGTTAATCATAGAATTGTCGTACTTAGCCTCCGAAAAGCGTAGAAGTGTGTAATGTAACCAAAACCATTTTGTTAAACATGTGTATATGTCTATGTATTTGTACCTTCTATCGGGATATATATATGAAGAGAGTTTCTAACGCAACTTCGAGAGAGCGGCACGTTTTCTCTGCATCGTCCCATGGTAAAAATAGTGATTGGACACTGTAGGGTGACATAGGAAATACTGTTTGATAGTTAAAAATTCCATACAAGTCTTAAATGTTTATGGTTTGTCTATCTAATCAACAGCTAACATATCCGTAATGATTCGAAGCAACTATTTGTGCATTAAACTTTTTGGAAATCTTTAATGTGAGTTATGATTTGTGTATGTTACCTAAGAACAATAATGGTTTAGAACAGTCTTTCCTCCTAACTTTAAATGATCATAACATTGAATCAATACAAAGAGTCTTAATGAAGATATTAACTTTCTTTTTAGCCTGACCTTTAAATTTCACTTGATTATTCACATCATGGTTATGCCGACCTTGATTAGTTACAATTACAAAGAGAAGGGTAGTTTGTTATTGAATATTATGTAGGAATATTTAATTCCCTTAAATGCTCTTCTTAGCAGGAAATGAACACTTGAACTTTACAAGGCACTATCTAAAGACAAGCAGAAAATACAAGAGAAATCTGAGAGTGATCTTGTATGATAGTAACATAATGCGAAAATGAACTTGAAATGCGTAGATACTTTGCTGGCGTTTGAGGAAAAAAAGAGAGACAGGGAAGTAGGCTGTGTAGGTCTGACTTGATGAGAAAAAAGATTTGAGAACACTGACTGGTTTTGATATGACATTGTGAGCCAAAATGAATGAAGTATGATGACATCCTACTTTGTTTTATTCCGTAAGAACAAAAACTTAAGTTGGAATACTATCACAAATGGAGTATTAAAATATTCTGATTTAACAGTTTCCCTATCAAATACAATTAATCAAATCACTCATTTCTCACTTTCTGTGGAAGGTGGGAGAAGTTTTTTTCTTTTTTACTTTTATAGTAAATCTTCACCGCCCAAAGTGAGAAACATAAAATGTGAGAAAAACTCAAAAAAGAAGAATCAATTAACATAAAATTGTGTTCTTAATCTGTCAATGTGCTGGGTTATTTGAAAATGTTACCAGAGGCTTGCTCCAATTACTCTGCATTTCTTAACAATACATCTCCCTGAAATCTCAAGGAGATCGAAAAGGGTGAGCAGACATACCTTACCATGAGGGCCAGGCCCCAGGGGTATCTTCCTCCCATGGGAGATGCCAAACATTAACACATTTATAAGAGAGCAACCAGATAAGTTCACAAAGAGAGCGACAAAAGAGTTGTATGATGAACTCAATGTCATCCAAGACAGGAAAAATTAGTTCTGCCAGCTCTTTCTACTTATTCTTACAATTTGGTTCCAACTCCCACATAACACAAAGAATTTTACAACTTCAATTAAGTAAAGGAAATGAAACCTACTCTTTTACTAAAAAGAGCTAAACAACTAATACCCACCATCACAGTGCCCATGACAGTTCTTCTTCCGTGTATATACACATTCATATCACCCCCACCAAAAAAAAGAAGAAAAAAAAGGTAGAACTTTCTTGGAGATATATGACGGTCGAGGACCACCATGAACCTCCAAGACAATCATTTGTCTTCAATGGACCACACAAGCATGCCATCTTCCACAGTTCCGAGCAAATACAAGCTCAGTGATTCATATTCTTTTATCTTTTCGTTTAGTCGACGTCTGTCTTCGTTTATCACTTTAACCTCAAAGCAGTCGACAAGAACATAAAAACGAAAAATATCGACAAGAAGAGATTGAATTAATTGTTTAAGATTTCGAAGAGATATTTGGAATCGAAAAACTAATAATAATAACAAAACTTAATATTATTGACGCCAGAATATATTCTTGGACGCAATTCGTTTCATGACTTATCTCACAATTTTCATCATCCATAAACTAATATATTATATATGTACCTAGGAAGACAAATCATCAAATTAATGAGAATAATGATCACATGGTTTAACATTATTCATCTGAATTTTCTGGCTGCGGTGCTTCGTTTAAATCGGGTTTCAACGAACCACCACGGCGAGAAACGTTGAGTCCAGAAGAAGGTACACAACCAGTTTCTATAGCATCAACTCTTGCCCCAACTTCAGTAGCTCTTTTACGTATCCAAGCAGAAGACATATTATCATGATGAATAAGTAATTGATTATTGTGTTCATCAATTACAAATTCAGGAAAATTAAGTCTAGCCGAAGGACCTCTTAGATAATAAACAGCCGTATCATAAGCTCTTGCAGCAGCAACTGGAGTTGAATACGAACCAAGCCAAATCCTTGTTCTTTTATTTGGTTCTCTAATTTCTGCAACCCATTTCCCCCATTTTCTCATCCTTATTCCTCTATAACGTTTCTCTCTTTCTCTTGTACTAGCTACCTTTTGCAACGATGAATCTGAAGAGCAACACAATCCTTCCATCGTCCCCCCTCTGGTTTTTGGGTTTCTTCTCGTTTATTGATTCTCTTTTCTTTGAATATGAAAACAAAAGATGAGCAGTGAGCAATATTTATCTCTGTTGTGTCTGTGTGTTTCTATCTTCTTTTATATGAAGATAACCAGCCAGCACGAAGACGAACCCTCTTTTTCATCTCTCGGATTCTCTTCTACTGTTTCTCTCTCTTTTCTCTCTCTTGTCTGTTATTTAGGGTCGGCCACTGTGATGATGGTTTAAGAAAATTTCAAACTGTCGTACCTAATTTATCTGACGCTTCAATCATACAACAAAACGTGTACTAGTTAGGATGATGTGATCATAGTGTCGTAAAGTAAATGGTGAGGCTTGATGGAGTTTCGATTGGCTCAGTTGTAGTGAATAAGGTCTTCTTTTATAAAAACCCTAAATTCGCCGACATTAGAAGCTTAAAAACCCTTGATCGAAGGTTTCGTCGATCACAACGATGTTTTACTGTTTTTTTAGTGAGTGCGACTTTGTGTGCACCCCTTTTAACGGGGTGTTCATTCCTTATTTTCTGATTGGATGGGTTTCTAACCGGATTTGGTATGAGACGCGTGCACTCCGGTAAGTGGGGTGCACAAAGTCGTGATTTTTGCTTGTCGGCTTTGGTAATCTCTGATTAATTAGAAAGCACCACTTGTCGACCAACAATGTTAGAGGAATCCAACTTATGGGGCTAGGACTTCTTTATGTTTACTGTTAGTACATCAAGAAGATGGACTTTATTTTAATGGATTTTTCTAATACCAACTATTTCATTACATTTATGCTCTATTTGTTCTTTTTTCTCCCATGGTATGAAGGGATATCAAATTTTAAACGAATTTTAATGGTGCTTGTAGGAGTGAAATATCGCACATGTTAGTAAGCATGCAAAGTGAAGACTATATAACTTAAACGAGGAAGATCGCAGACAACAAGGTTGAGATGACGCACTAGATGATGTCAGCAAAGTCACGAGTAAAGTGTGAAGATCTATGCGAAGTATAGTATGTGCGAGAACGAGTGAGTGTACATGAACGAGTGTACCGCATAGAGATTTCGAAAATAAAGGATCTATTAGCTGTCATCCACTATGTAAACACCTATATAAAGAGAAAGGCATGAGAGAGAAAGTATAATCAAGAGAGGGGGGACACACACTTTTTAGACACAATTGAAGAGAGACAAAAACAATATTTGTATTATTATTATTATCCCATTCTTCTTCTTTCATCAACCTAGAGCTTCAAATACTCATTAATGGAGTCTCCATGTAATCCATATGTAATTTTAATAATCAAAGTGAACCCTAACCCCATGGATGTAGATCACATTGATCAAACCACGTAAATCTTGTGTCTTATTTTACAATTCTAGCACTTTAATCTTTATTTTGATTGTGATCATAGACTTAGATCTAGAAAATATCATAAGGGCTGTGCTGTGGGATTTCCTGTAACTACATTTTTGGCGCTAGGAACAGGGAGGAGTAAAGGATTTTATCCTACCTGCAACAAATCTTACCAGATCTACAAAATTCAGAAGAAAAAACCAAAGTTCCGGGGAGAAAATGGAAGTTTCAGTTGAAGATTTTCATGCTCAGGAGAAAAAACAAGAGGCAAACCTTAGGAGGAAACAAAGGAATGCGAAGATAAAGATAAGAGGCAGAAGCTGTGATTTCTGTCACAAACAGAAACTCGCACAGATGGTTCAAAGTTGAGCGAACAAGCAATAGGTTGACCGGTTGTCAGCCGTGCAAATATAATTCACTTCCTCACTCAACTAGAAGATAAGAAAGAGTTCGTTCCCACAGAGAGGCTTTTGTTGTTATCAATTTTCAGTTTCTTAGTAACCAAAGGGGGGGTTGTTTTATCTAAATAAACAAAGCAATGAAAGTAAATTAAAAGCAATAAAATAATTGAATAATCAATAAGGAGAAGATATTGGTCATGGGATAGTATCATTCACAAACATGTATTTTCATCAATGATTAGAATTGAAATTTAATCTCTCATCTATTAAAAGTCCTAGGATATCTTGATCGCAAGAGTATCCCGTTTATTTCCCGATTTTATCACAAATAACATTAAAAGATGCTAATGTGAAATCTACCTAGAAAGCAACCTAAAGTGTAAAAGCACAATTAAGTTTAACTCCCTAAGAGCAATAAGTTCTATGAAATAAGACTAATCAATGCGAACAAAATGTGTAAAAGCACTAATTCGTTTTGACAAAGGTTATGATTCATATGTGACTAGTAGGATGTATCACTACAAGCACTACCCACAATTATGCTACTTAAGATCAGGGACAAACAACTTTTTCGTATTGAAAACCCGAATATAGCTCTAGAGATGAAAGCAAATCGGATTGATTCCGGACTCAACCAATCAAACAATCAAATCATATAACAATATAAACCATGAATCATAAACAATAAAGTGTTGAGACAAAACTAATTCATTGAATCAAATAACATGTTGGAAATCAACTTTTATCCCATAACCAATAATTGAGTTTAGTTACTCATAATAATGGAGTTCATCTTAATCATAATCAATAAAATAAATAAAGAAGATGAAAGCAAAGCAAACCCTAGAAGTAGTTTCCTCCAAAGCTCCAAGAAGAATACGTGATATCCCCAAAAGTTGTAGGAGTCTTCCTTTTATAGTCCTTGGTTTCCAAAATTAGGTCTAGTCTCCAAAGTCCATTAGATGAAAATCCGCTTGGCCCAAAAGTCATAAAAACCCGTGTAGAAACTCTTCCAAAAATTCGACGAAAAGTCGCCGGTAGTTGGCCGGAGGGTTGTCGGGAAGTCGCCGGAAAACAACTCAGGTGACCGGCAAAGTCCGCCCGGTCACCGGTCAACGGTCTAACTCAGTCGGGTCAATGATTCGACTCGGTCAAACCACCGAGTCAAACCAGGTCATATGACTCAGATGTATGTGTCAGCTGAGTCAGGGTCTAACTGGGCTGAGTAGGTTTTGGACAAGGCCATTGCAGGCCATCTTGCCAGGCTAACCACTGTTGCATCATCATGGTGCGGCTCACTCAACCCTGATGGCTGTTCCAATATAACACAACTCTGTTGCAAATTCTACCACCAGCTCCAACTCTATTTCTTTGCATCTTCTTCAACAACTCGTAGAACTGCCAAACTCCACCTATGCTCTATCTGCCATTACAGCTCAGCATTATGCAATCAACACAAGCACTCTCCATCACCAACTTCAGTTCACAACAATATCTGCAACTTTACTTCATTAAATCCTCTTTCTCGCCTTCACCAGTCCTCGATCATGCTCTTCCATGTTATTTCTCAGCTGCAGACTCTCTCATTCAAGCCAAACTCAAACCACAACCATTCTTCTCATTAACCAACACCAGCTGAACTGCACCTATGCAGCACCCATTTGCAATCCAAGCAATGAACTGGTAACTAATCACAGATTCCATAATCTTCAACTCAAACAACACTTCCATTTCCCTGCAATTCAGCTCAGCCAATTACTCTGCAGCTCAAATTCATGCCTGCATCATAACTTCAACACACATCTCAACTTCAACCTCTGCACCTTGCACCTGCACCACTTCCACTGCAACTTCACAATCAAACTGTACTCAACCATCTGCTACACAACTCTTCCACAAACCCATTAACTCAATTCTCATCTCTTCACAGCACCACCATCAGCTTCTAAGTCTAGCCTGCCTTGCTCATTTACTTGCAATTCACTTGCAAGACTCATTCTACACAGCCATCACTGCTATCCCTTCTCAGCTTCCATGCTTACCTCAATTCATTCCAATTCAGCTGCACCAGTCCCCTGTCAGACCAACACTTCTTGTAACCCATTTCTCAACAACACCAGACCCTCTTATACTCAGGTCATACTTCAATGCACACAAGCATTACTTCAGATCCATCTGCATCTCATTACAATTCATTGCAGCTCAGCAACTGCATTGCCAGTACCTGTTCCAACTCAACAACACCACTGTATCATCTCTTGCGCTAATGAATCCAATCCATACCCCATGAATCTCATATCAAATCAGCAACAACGCCACAAATTCATATCTGCACCTGCACTGCCTAGCAAACACCAAAGCACCAGTTCCATTTCATTGCTCCTTGTAGCTGCAACATGTCTTTGTGGTCTTCTCCTGTTAAGAGTCCTAAGCATACATCTATGGCAATCAATCAATTGCAACAGTGTGTTGGTTTCAAGCCTCATCAATCACCCACAAATCAAGACGAATCTCATTTAATCTCAAGCATTTGCAGACTCATAACCACCTTGTTCATGGCAACATTCAGTCATATGATCCATTCTTCTTTCTTAGCTGAATAACTCGACCCCAAATTGTAGCAGACCCAAGACAGCATCATCAAACTCTGTTCTTATTTGTTCTTCTCTGACTCAACAGCAAACCCTCATTTCAGAAACCCCATCTTCTATTTCAAACAAACCAGAAACCCTAGTTTCTATATCTTCTCAATCAACATAATCGAACAACAACCTTCTTCTTCATTACCGACGAGAAAGACGAACCCAATACTAATTCTTCCTTCTAAGCTTCATCAATTTCATCTCTCCTGCTACCCATACCATCGTCTCCATCTCAGATCCATAACGAACCTTTCTTTGCCATAACTTCGAACCAAATTCAACAACATTACTCTGAATCTCTACAGCATAATCATTCCTTCCATTTCCGTTTCATCACCAGCAATTCACCATCTCAATCTTCTCGATCTGTTCTCAGCCCCTGAATTCATGGCTGTTGTTCTTTCTCTTTCTTTCAGTTTAAGAGTGCTGAAAATGATTGAGAAGATATCTGATTTATGGTGCAGGAATGGGGCTGGATATAGCCACCCCAACACTTGAGATAAGGGTCACCCTATCTGGCAACCCCTTAACCTTAGCTTGACTGTATTTAGAACTCCTCCAAATAGAGTTTCCCCTTAACCTTGACTGGGCTTCAGATAATGTTCGCCCTGAAATGACATTTATGCCCTTCTACGCTCAATTGCTGCGCAACCTTAGCCTTCTCCAAGTACAACTCGCCTAGTAATTGCATATGAACTGACGCTTTTGCCCTTTTACTCCAATTGGGTGATTTCTTCTTCTTTTTCTCCGTATGACTCCAGAGTACCTAATAACTCAAAAGCAAACATAAGATACATAATTCACAAGAAAAATAGCAAAGAAAGTATAAATACTAGATATAAAATTAGGTGTTTTAGACGCCTATCAGATTCCCCCACACTTAGACTTTGCTAGTCCTCGAGCAAATCAAACAAAAATAATTATAAAACAAAAATACATACAACTCCGTCTCGTCGAGCCTGCGATCACTTTTAGCATAAATAACAAGCCTTTGAACCCCCAGGTGTCCCTAGTGGACGAGTTATAGTCTCGTGAAGGTTTACAAGAGGTTTGCCTACAAAACCTACTTTTCCAACTTACTAGTTCTCCGTAATAATAGCATCCAACGCGATAAAAAGACATAGAAATTCTGCACACTAGCAATAAGAAGTTAGACACATAAATGAACACAATCTCATCCTTAAATGTTGAGAGAGAAGTAACCATTCCTTTTCGAGAGAAAATCAGGTTCGGAGTGATCAAAAGTCTTGACTCTGCCTCACAAGAAAGGGTTTTATGATATTACTCTCAATAAATAGCTCTTTATGGGTCACACATGTGTCCAGGTAGGAATGAAGAGAGAATCCTGCGACACTTTGAATGGTAGGAAGGTCAAAACCCTCCGAAATGTTTTAAAAACCCACATCTTTTATCATTTTGAAAATCATTTTTTTTCTGACGATCTCTTAGAAAGGAAATCAACCACTTAACGAAGGTGGGAATATGCTTACTTACCTCGTTATCCGTTCGGCGTGCAGTTAGCACCACTCTCACAGCATCCATAGAAACGTCTTCGATCCTTGTATTCATTTTCGTCTTCGATCTTCAATACTTGATGTTAATTCTTGAACCTCGTAAAATCTTGACAATATGATTCTTTCCTCGTAGAACCTCGTATAATTCTTGAACCTCGTTGAAAATTTCATGAAAAATTTACAATGCAAATGCAACCACTCCCCCACACTTAAACTTTACATTGTCCTCAATGTAAATTGAATCGTCCAAAGAAAGTCAAGGTGGGAAATCCCATATGATAATGACAAGAAATCAGAAAAATAAAATAAAAATAAAAACAAAACAAGACAAGAAAAACTAAAAACAAAACAAGAAATAAATAAATACAAGACAAGAAATACTCATCTTATGGGTTGCCTCCCATTTAGCGCTTGGTTTAAAGTCGTCAGCCCGACTATCTCCTTGCTTTCTATGCCTCCTCCAGAGGGAGTGCATCCACAAAATTAGCTCCTTCCACCACTTCAGAAGTGAAATTCTGATAATATGGTTTCAACCGGTGCCCATTAACTTTAAGTTCCTTGCCTGTAGCTATGCTACGAATTTCCACTGCACCATGAGAAAACACACTAGTAACAATAAAAGGTCCAATCCAACGTGACCTTAATTTACCCGGAAATAAATGCAAGCGAGAATTAAACAAAAACACTTTCTGCCCAATGCAAAATTGTTTCCTAGAAATCATATTATCATGAAAAGCCTTCGTTTTCTCCTTATAAATGCGTGAGCTTTCAAATGCATCATTGCGAAGCTCCTCTAGCTCTTGGAGTAACTTCCTTTGCTTTCCAGCCCCATCCATCTCCATATTGCATTGCTTAATAGCCCAAAACGCCTTATGCTCAATTTCAACGGGTAAATGACAAGGTTTACCATACACAAGCCTAAAGGGATACATCCCGATAGGTGTCTTATAGGCGGTTCTATAAGCCCACAGAGCATCATTAAGTTGTATGCTCCAATCTTTCCTTGTTGGGTTCACCGTCTTCTTTAGAATGGATTTCACCTCCCGGTTATAAACCTCGGCTTGTCCATTTGTTTGGGGATGATAAGGTGTTGCAATCTTGTGCGACACATTGTACTTCTTCAACAAGCTTTGTAAGATCCTGTTATTGAAGTGAGAACCCCCATCGCTAATTATGGCTCTTGGAATTCCAAACCTTGCAAAGATATTAGCTTGCACAAAATCTGAAACCACTTTAGAATCATTAGTCGGGGTGGCCTTAGCTTCCACCCATTTGGAAACATAATCCACAACAAGTAAGATATAAAAATTCCCATGAGAGTTGACAAAAGGACCCATAAAATCAATACCCCATACATCGAAAACTTCAATAAATTGAATAAAAGTTTGTGGCATTTGATTTCGGGCACCTAGATTGCCTGTTCTTTAGCACCTATCACAAATTGTACAAAATATATATGCATCTTTAAACAAGGTTGGCCAATAGAAACCCTTTCAAGTACCTTGTGAGCGGTTCTCTTACTCCCAAAATGTCCTCCACAAGCATAGGAGTGACAAAAGGACAAGATGGAATTAAACTCGGATTCAGGAACGCACCTTCGTAATACTTGGTCACTACCTTGTTTCCATAAGTATGGATCATCCCATATGTATTGGTTCCCTAACCTCTTAAGTTTTTCCCTCTCAGCACGAGACAAGTTCTTTGGGATTTGTTTAGACACCAAGTAGTTCACAATGTCAGCATACCATGGTTCTCCAAAGGCAATTGAGAATAGTTGCTCATCCGGGAAACTTTCACGCAATGGGATAGCTTCCTTGTCCACAGCAAGACGGCTCAAATGATCCTCAACGGTGTTCTCAATTCCTTTCTTGTCTTTGATTTCAATATCGAACTCTTGCAAAAGTAGAATCCATCGTATGAGCCTCGGTTTTGCCTCTTTTTTCATAAGCAAGTACCTAAGCGCTACATGATCAGAAAAGACAACAACTTTTGTACCAATTAGATAAGAGCGAAACTTTTCCAAAGCAAAAACAATAACTAATAACTCTTTTTCAGTGGTTGTGTAGTTTTGTTGGGCCTCATTTAACGTTCTAGAAGCATAATAAATAGCATGAGGTATCTTCCCCACACGTTTCCCAAGCACCGCACCAACCGCAAAGTCACTTGCATCACACATGATCTCAAAAGGCTTGTTCCAATCCGGTGGTTTAATGATAGGGGCTGAAACCAAAAGTTCTTTCAAACAATTGAATGCCGCCATACACTTTTCATCAAAGTTAAAAACCACATCTTTTTGCAATAAGTTGCAAAGTGGTGATGCTATCTTGGAAAAGTCTTTGATAAACCTATGATAAAAACCTGCATGACCAAGAAAAGAGCGTATGTCCCTCACCGTAGTGGGAGGGGTTAGAGCACGAATAAGGTCTATTTTAGATTTATCGACTTCCAAGCCTTTAGAAGATATTATATGGCCTAAAACTATGCCATGAGTTACCATGAAATGACACTTCTCCCAATTTAGCACAAGATTTGTTTCAACACATCGTTCAAGGATTAATGACAAGTTGTGCAAGCAAAGGTCAAATGAATCACCAAAGACACTAAAGTCATCCATAAACACTTCGATTATGTTTTCAACATATTCTGAGAAGATACTTACCATACACCTTTGAAAGGTAGCTGTAGCATTGCACAAGCCAAAAGGAATCCTTATATAAGCAAAAGTACCGAAAGGACAAGTAAAAGTGGTTCTCTCTTGATCCTCCGGCGCTATCATAATCTGATTGTAACCTGAATAACCATCAAGGAAGCAATAATACGAATGTCCAGCTAAACGTTCAAGCATTTGATCAATAAAAGGCAATGGAAAATGATCCTTCCTAGTGGTGGCATTCAATTTCCTGTAATCAATACAAACCCTCCAACCGGTTTGCACACGAGTTGGGACAAGTTCGTTCTTATCATTCTCCACCACCGTCACACCTGATTTCTTTGGTACTACTTGTACCGGGCTCACCCACTTGCTATCGGATATGGGGTAGATAACACCCACGTCCAAAAGCTTTAGTATCTCCATTTTCACAACTTCCATCATGGGAGGGTTCAAACGACGTTGCGCATCCCTTGTAGGCTTTGCATCGTCCTCCAAACGAATTTTGTGCATACAAACGGCATGGCTTATACCGATATCAGCAATTGTCCATCTTATGGTCGTTTTGTACTTCCTTAGCACCCTTAGAAGTTTTTGCTCCTGTAATTCACTAAGCTTGTTAGAAACAATCACAGGTAAATCTTCCTTATCACCCAAGTGCAAGTACTTTAGGTGATCGGGAAGAGGTTTCAATTCTAACTTTGGAGATTTAACAATGGAAGGTACAAGCTTTTCATCACTGCATGGTAAAGAAATAAAAGAGATATTATGAGTTTCCGGGCATCCTTGTAGTGAATTAAGATCACCAAGGGTTTCCTTGACTTCATTACCACACTCTACAGCATTATCCTTGGATGTAGTCAAAACGGTTTCCAAAGCATCATCACCATTCAATTCAAACACTTGTTGTGCCAATGTATCCATAACATCAATGGAGAAACAAGAGTGGACATCACTAGGATATCTCATCGTCTCGAAAATATTGAAACATATTGTTTCTCCATCAAACTCCATAGTTAGCGTTCCTTTATCCACATCAATAATGGTTTTCTCCGTTTTCATGAAGGGACGCCCAAGTAGCAATGGAATAGACGAGTCCGGTGAGCCTTCATTCATCTCTAACACACAAAAGTCAGCTGAAAATAATAATTGATTAACCTGCACAAGAAAATCCTCAACAATACCCATTGGGTAGACATTAGAACGATCGGCTAATTGCAATACAATTCCATCCTTTTTAAGAGGACCTAACTCAAGTGAATTGTACATAGATGCAGGCATAAAATTAACGGATGCACCTAAATCCAACATAGCTTTTTTAAATGTGGTGTTACCAATTGTGACTGGAATGTCAAAGCTACCGGGATCCTTACATTTCAGTGGGAGTTTGTGTTGTAAGATTGCCGAAGCATTCTCCCCCACACTTAGCACTTCATTATCTTTGAGCCTTCGCTTATTGGTACACAAGTCCTTCAACACTTTCGCATACTTGGGAACTTTCTTGATCGCATCAATGAGTGGTATGTTCACATGAATATTCTTTAAAACGTCTAAAATCTCCTTTTCTAGTTCCGCCTTCTTGGAACTTGCAAATCTGTGAGGGAAAGGTAAAGGAGGAACATAAGTAGAAACCGGAGTTTTAGAGTTAGGAATAGGTACCTCGGGTGTTTGGGGAATTTCATCCCTCTTTTCCTCCAAAATCGGCTCCTTTGGTGTTTCCACCTTGCCCGAATCAGTAACTTCGGGTTGCACAAGTTGTGTACCACTTCTCAACGTAATAGCATTGACACCCTCTTTTGGGTTAATAGGTTGAGAAGGGAGTTTCCTACTATTTTGTGCCTTCAATTTGTTTATATCAACCGCCATGGAGCCCATTTGAGTCTGCAACTCCTTGATATCACTCTTAGTTTCTTGTTGACTTTCCTTAAACATGGTAGAAATGCCTTGCACAAAAGTTTAAAGCTTTGCATCGATATCGGAACCTTGATTTTGCATCGATTGTTGATGTTGCGGCTGGAATTGTTGTTGTTGTGGTTGAAATACACCCGAACGGTTGAATGTAGGTTGTTGAACTGCTCCTTGCTTGTTTGCATAGCTAAAGTTGGGGTGATCTCTCCATCCCGGATTGTAAGTGTTGGAGTAGGGATCATACCGTCTTTGTTGATTTGGAAAGACCGCACTAGCTTGCTCCAACTCTTCACCATATGAAGGTAAAATAACCGCAACCATCTTTTGCATCATTTGCTCCATGTTATCCATCCTTTGATCACGGTGTGATGAAGAATCCGTAACTTCATGCACTCGCCTAACCATTGGTTCACTTCTTGTGTAGAATTGTTGCGAGTTTGCATCCATGCTTTCAGTCAACTCGGTAGCTTGGTCCACCGTCTTGTTCACTAGTGCACCACCACCCGCTGCATCAAGAAGATATCTATCACTTGTTTGGAGACCTTCGTAGAAGTATTGTATTATCATCACGTCACTAAATTGGTGGTGTGGACAGCTTGCCACCAATCTCTTGTATCGCTCCCAACATTCATACAAATATTATCCTACGTGTTGCTTTATCCCACAAATGTCTTTGCGAATTTGAGTAGCCTTTGACGCAGGAAAATACCTCTCTAAAAAGAGTTTCTTCAACCCGTTCCATATAGTGACACTTCCGGATGGTAAATAATACAACCATTCCTTAGCATTGTCCGCCAAAGAGAATGGAAAAGCTTTCAACATTGCTCCATCCGCATTAGTCTCCGGTGGAAGCATAGCCATGATAACGTTGTGGAAATCCATGAGATTCTTGTTTGGATCTTCATTCGCCATGCCATGAAACTTCGGTAACTCTCTAATCAACCCCGGCTTGATCTCGAAGGTTGAGTTTGTCTCAATACACCACCGTTGTGCATCAAGTCTATGAGAATCCAAGTCCTTGAGTGTACGATTTGCATCACCCATTGCTTCTTCTTCTTCAACTAGTGGTTCTTCTACAAATGGAACCTCTTGTTCTTCTTCTAGTTGTAATGCTTCTTCCACTTCTAACTCTTGTTCTTCCGTCGTGTCTTGACTTGGTTGGAGTATTGTGCCTCTTCGAGTAGCTATCCCGCACCTTGGATAGTTCCAATCTTTAGAAGCCAGGGATTAGATACCTGAAAACAATTCTCGCAAACAAGTGAGAAACAAGACAAGAAAACAAAAAGCAAATATGAAAGCAGAAATGATGATAAGAAACTAAAAACTTAATAACAAGACGTATGCCTCCCGGCAGCGACGCCAAAATTTGACCGGTTGTCATCCGTGCAAATATAATTCACTTCCTTACTCAACTAGAAATAAATATAGTATGTGATAAGAAAGATTTCGTTCCCACAGAGAGGCTTTTGTTGTTATCAATTTTCAGTTTCTTAGTAACCAAGGGGGGGTTGTTTTATCTAAATAAACAAAGCAATGAAAGTAAATTAAAAATAATAAAATAATTGAATAATCAATAAGGAGAAGATATTGGTCATGGGATAGTATCATTCACAAACATGTATTTTCGTCAATGATTAGAATTGAAATTTAATCTCTCATCTATTAAAAGTCCTAGGATATCTTGATTGCAAGAGTATCCCGTTTATTTTCCGATTTTATCACAAATAACATTAAAAGATGCTAATGTGAAATCTACCTAGAAAGCAACCTAAAGTGTAAAAGCACAATTAAGTTTAACTCCCTAAGAGCAATAAGTTCTATGAAATAAGACTAATCAATGCGAACAAAATGTGTAAAAGCACTAATTCGTTTTAATAAAGGTTATGATTCATATGTGACTAGTAGGATGTATCACTACAAGCACTACCCACAATTATGCTACTTAAAATCAGGGACAAACAACTTTTTCGTATTGAAAACCCTAATATAGCTCTAGAGATGAAAGCAAATCGGATTGATTCCGGACTCAACCAATCAAACAATCAAATCATATAACAATATAAACCATGAATCATAAACAATAAAGTTTTGAGACAAAACTAATTCATTGAATCAAATAACATGTTGGAAATCAACTTTTATCTCATAACCAATAATTGAGTTTAGTTACTCATAATAATGGAGTTCATCATAATCATAATCAATAAAATAAATAAAGAAGATGAAAGCAAAGCAAACCCTAGAAGTAGTTTCCTCCAAAGCTCCAAGAAGAATACGTGATATCCCCAAAAGTTGTAGGAGTCTTCCTTTTATAGTCCTTGCTTTCCAAAATTAGGTCTAGTCTCCAAAGTCCATTAGTGAAAATTCGCTTGGCCCAAAAGTCATAACAACCCGTGTAGAAACTCTTCCAAAAATTCGCCGGTAGTTGGCCGGAGGGTTGTCGGGAAGTCGCAGGAAAACAACGCAGGTGACCGGCAAAGTCCGCCCGGTCACCGGTCAACGGTCCAACTCAGTCGGGTCAATGATTCGACTCGGTCAACCGAGTCAAACCAGGTCATATGAGTCATATGTATGTGTCAGCTAAGTCAGGATCTAACTGGGATGAGTAGGTTTTGGCCAAGGCCATTTCAGGCCATCTTGCCAAGCTAACCACTGTTGCATCATCATGGTGCGGCTCACTCAACCCTGATGGATGTTCCAATATAACACAACTCTGTTGCAAATTCTTCCATCAACTCCAACTCTATTTCTTTGCATCTTCTTCAACAACTCGTAGAACTGCCGAACTCCACCTATGCTCTATCTGCCATTATAGCTCATCCTTATGCAATCAACACAAGCACTCTCCATCACCAGCTTCAGTTCACAACAATATCTGCAGCTTTACTTCATTAAATCCTCTTTCTCTCCTTCACCAGTTCTCGATCATGCTCTTCCATGTTATTTCTCAGCTGCAGACTCTCTCATTCAAGCCAAACTCAAACCACAACCATTTTTCTCATTAACCAACACCAGCTGAACTGCACCTATGCAGCACCCATTTGCAATCCAAGCAATTAACTGGTAACTAATCACAGATTCCATAATCTTCAACTCAAACACCACTTCCATTTCCCTGCAATTTAGCTCAACCAATTACTCTGCAACTCAAATTCATGCATGCATCATAACTTCAACACACAACTTAAATTCAACCTCTGCACCTTGCACCTGCACCACTGCCACTGCAACTTCACAATCAAACTGTACTCAACCATCTGCTACACAGCTCCTCCACAAACCCATTAACTCAATTCTCATCTCTTCACAGCACCACCATCAGCTTTTAAGTCTAGCCTGCCTTGCTCATTTACTTGCAATTCACTTGCAAGAATAATTCTACACAGCCATCACTGCTATCCCTTCTCAGCTTCCATGCTTACCTCAATTCATTCCAATTCAGCTGCACCAGTCCCCTGTCAGGCCAACACTTCTTGTAACCCATTTCTCAACAGCACCAGACCTTTTTATACTCAGGTCATACTTCAATGCACACAATCATTACTTCAGCTCCATCTGCATCTCATTACAATTCATTGCAGCTCAGCAACTGCATTGCCAGTACCTGTTCCAACTCAACAACACCACTGTATCATCTCTTGCATCAATGAATCCAATCCATACCCCATTAATCTCATATCAAATCAACATCAACTCCACAAATTCATATCTGCACCTGCACTGCCTAGCAAACACCAAAGCACCAGTTCCATTTCATTGCTCCTTGTAGCTGCAACATGTCTTTGTGGTCTTCTCCTGTTAAGAATCCTAAGCATACATCTATGGCAATCAATTAATTACAACAGTGTGTTGGTTTCAAGCCTCATCAATCACCCACAAATCAAGACGAATCCCATTTAATCTCAAGCATTTGCAGATTCATAACCACCTTGTTCATGGCAACATTCAGTCATACGATCCATTCTTCTTTCTTAGCTGAATAACTCGACCCCAAATTGTAGCAGACCCAAGACAACATCATCAAACTCTGTTCTTATTTGTTCTTCTATGACTCAACAGCAAACCCTCATTTCAGAAACCCCATCTTCTATTTCAAACAAACCAGAAACCATAGTTTCTATATCTTCTCAATCAACAGAATCGAACAACAACCTTCTTCTTCATTACCGACGAGAAAAACGAACCCAACACTAATTCTTCCTTCTAAGCTTCATCAATTTCATCTCTCCTGCTACCCATACCATCGTCTCCATCTCAGATCCATAACGAACCTTCCTTTGCCATAACTTCGAACCAAATTCAACAGCATCACTCTGAATCTCTACAGCATAATCATTCTTTCCATTTCCGTTTCATCACCAGAAATTCACCATCTCAATCTTCTCGATCTGTTCTCATCCCCTGAATTCATGGATGCTTATCTTCCTCTTTATTTCAGTTTAAGAGTGTTGAAAATGATTGAGAAGATATCTTCTGATTTAGGGTGTAGGAATGGGGCTAGATATAGCCACCCCAACACTTGAGATAAGGGTCACCCTATCTGGAAACCCCTTAACCTTAGCTTGACTGTATTTAGAACTCCTCCAAATAGAGTTTCCCCTTAACCTTGACTGGGCTTCAGATAGTGTTCGCCCTGAAATAACATTTCTGCCATTCTACGTTCTATTGTTGCGCAACCTTAGCCTGCTCCAAGTACAACTCGCCTAGTAATTGCATATGAACTGACACTTTTGCCCTTTTACTCCAATTGGGTGATTTCTTCTTCTTTTTCTCCGTATGACTCCAGAGTACCTACTAACTCAAAAGCAAACATAAGATACATAATTCACAAGAAAAATAACAAAGAAAGTATAAATACTAGATATAAAATTAGGTGTTTTAGACACCTATCATAGGTCATGGGTTCGAATTCTCCCACATACATATTTTTCATTTTCTTCTCATCTCCAAAGGAGAATAAAAGAACTACAGAAAAACATTAAGTGTTTACTTCGCATAGAGGTGCTTGAACAGTTGGTTAAGGAAGCAGCGTGTGCGTTCGTGGTCGTGTGATCGAATCCAAACACACACATATTTTTTCATCTTCGCACAGTTATCTCGCAGAGTATAGGAGAAGTTGGTCTTTGATTATTTCGCAGAGGGTTAGCATGGTTCGCACACTTGGTCTAGTTGTTCGCATGAGAGGGTTCGCACATTTGGTCTTTGATTAGTTCGCACGATCTTTGATTACTTCGCACATCCATTTCACATAGAAGAGAATCACCACAGTTGGTTACTGCAGTATTTTGCAAGGAGCAGGTCATGGGATTGATTCTTGCCTCTCGCACTTTTTTTTTTTGTTATGCGAAATTTATACAGAATTGCCTCTCGCACAGTTGATCTTTGATTATTTCGCATGAGAGGCTTAGCACAATTGGTATGGTGTGATAAAATGCCATAGGAAGGTCAAGGGTTCAAATCTCACTTCTCACACTTCTTTTTGCTGTGTGACGTTCATACATTTCAACAACAAGAAATCACATGAAAGCTAAGTACCACTTTCCTTGAACATTTTACTTACAACAAATAAAAAGATTTTTGATTTGGTTTACAAAAAGCGATACAATCGCACAATGACAAAGATTTCACAATTACAAAAATCGAGAAAAATTTCGCAGATATCAATTTTTAGAATTTCTCTTGAATATTTGCTTTGATTCAAATGATATGGTATTTAACATGGAGAGAAGTAGGGGGAAAATAAGACCTCATCAACAGGCAAGTAAGACCTTTACAAAGGCTGCATAAGACCTCATTAAGATCATTTCCATAGAAGATATTTATCAAATGAGACGAAACAAGTCATTCAAAGGAAATCAAAACAAACAAAAACGATTTGAACTTGCACATAAATGAAATTTTTTGAAATAAGAAATATTGAATACTAATCTACATTCTTATTTGCACTACAGCATAGCATGAGGCAGAGAACATGGAGAAATAATTTCGCATGATTAATTCGCAATACTTCTTATATTTCGAGGATTAGTACTTCTATACTTCTTCAAGGATACTTCATACTTCTTCAAGGATACTTCATACTTCGCATACTTCAAGGAATGATACTTCATATATACTTCTCAAAGATTCAGAACTTCAGAAAAGAATAGAGGCAAGTACGTACTTTTCAAGAAAAGTATTCTTTCGCGTAGTTCCTTCATCAACAAAGATTAAAGACTACTCCAACATCACGCAACCCGCTCAAACAATTACAACAAAGTGGATGTTTCCTTGAAGATCGCTCTTCAAGCAATATTCAAGAAAAAAGAGGCAAAATATAGGAGTGAAATATCGCACATGTTAGTAAGCATGCGAAGTGAAGACTATATAACTTAAACGAGGGATATCGCACACAACAAGGTTGAGATGATGCACCGGATGATGTCAGCAAAGTCACGAGTAAAGTGTGAAGATCTATGCGAAGTATAGTCTGTGCGAGAACGAGTGAGTGTACATGAGCGAGTGTACCGCATAGAGATTCCGAAAATAAAGGATCTATTAACTGTCATCCACTATGTAAACACCTATATGAAGAGAAAGGTATGAGAGAGAAAGTATAATCAAGAGAGGGGAGACACACACTTTTTAGACACAATTGTAAAGAGAGAAAACAGTGTTTGTATTATTATTATCTCCTTATTCTTCTTTCATCAACCTAGAGCTCCAAATACTCATTAATGAAGTCTCCTTGTAATCCACGTGTAATTTTAATAATCATAGTGAAACCTAACCCCGTGGATGTTGATCACATTGATCGAACCACGTAAATCTTGTGTCTTATTTTACAATTCTAGCACTTTAATCTTTATTTTGATTGTGATCATAGACTTAGATCTAGAAAATATCATAAGGGGTGTGTTGTGGGATTTCCTGCAACTACAATGCTTATTTGCAAGGACAGCAAAAAATGAAGCCTAGTTCTTAGTTCAACAATAAAGTGGACATGAATAATTATCCTGCTTAATTTGAGGAGTATAGGATTTGAGGCATATCAGTAGAAGATTAGAAAAATATATGTAAGTTGAGGCAGTGGCGAAGCCAGAACTTCGTTGTTGGGAAGACAAATACTAACAATGACTAATTACAACACTGTAAAGTATTGCGGCCGTAGGCCGCCTGGTTTTTTTTAATGTTTTTTCAAATTTTTGCTACAAAATGAACATCGAAGATACTACAAAAGTAGCAGAATGTTGTGAAATTTGATACTATAACATATATTATCTAGGTATATTATGGTAACTTGTCAAAATTTGGGGGGACAATTCTGCAAAGTCCATAATTTCCAAGCTTAATTTGGGAACTTCTGAAATTCCAGTGAGGACAATTGTCCTCCCTAGTCCTCATTAAGCTCCGCCACTGTGTTGAAGTAAGATATATAATCCCTTATCCAAATATTTTAGTTAATTGCTAATTTCCTCCTGATTATTGGTGATAATTCGATTGATTAACAAATGTTTAATCTTGATAACCCGGAAATCAACTAACGTTAATTATCACAAAACGTGTTTTTTTTGTGTGTAAAATTAGCAATCAAGAATCGGCCGACGTTTATGCTCTCGTAGGCCGATTCTGGTTGAAGTTCATCATTCATGAAGAAAATCCAGAATCGATCGATAGTAATTACTACATAGATCGATTGTAGCTTCAAACATAAAAAAACAATTAAAATTTTCTTATACCCAGAATCAGTAGATATGAACCTTCACATCGACCAATTATCTGTTGTTGTTGAAAAACACCAAACATAATTTAAATCCATTCTCGAAATTATATTCTATTTGAGAAGATGTACTCATTTTTAGTTCGACAGTAAAATCGTACTCGTTCTCAAATTGGGTTACTCATTTTCAATTCGGGTATAAATTGTTTACATGTCGAGTGTAAAATTTATACTGGAACTGAAATCGAGTGCACATAACTAATGAGTATGATTTCATACTCATTGTATGATCGAGTATTAACTGAAAAAAATAGGTTAAATTAACTGAAGAAAATGGGTTAACCAAAATCGATCTTTATAAGAAATGAAAGGCTATACAATCGATTTATGTGAACATTCGCATAACTCGATTCTAGCAACAAAAAAAACGGTTATCTTTTCCACACCAGAATCATTTTATATGGGCGTTAACCTCAACTGATGTTGGTTAAATTCTGTTCGACAAGAAAACACATCCAGGACAATCGATTGACGTGGTCATGGACATCGACTGATTATGGTTCAACACAAAACCCAAAATTATTTGTATTTTTAAAGTTTGAATGGATAAACCATTCACAAGTATAATTCATAGTAATGAGTTGCAATCGACAATGTTTATTTTGATTTTTTTTCTAAAAGGGATGATGGATTTTTTTTTAATCGATCGATGTAGTTAGATGAAGTTAGCTTTTAATTTTAGTTCGTGAGGAAAATGATTTGAATGAGTTTTAGTTTGGAAATGATTTGAGTCGGTTTAAAATCTATAAGGATAAGGCTTAGGATTTAATTTTAACAACGATGGTAACTTAGTATTTTTACCTAGTTTAACACCCCTTAGCCTAGGTGGGTAAAGAAATCTATAGGCCTCAAATTAGGGAGGATAATTATTCATTGAATTGTTGTATTATTTTTTACTTTCAATCTGTTTATTGATTCTTTTGAGATAAATACTGGTTGAAGATGCGGTAAGCACTTTTTTATTTTATTTTTTTAGATGCAACATTACATTAACAAAGACATATTGTGAAAAAATGGTATGACATTAAGGAATAATGGCGGATTGTTGCGATCCGAAATTTCTTTAATTCTTTGGATGTTCACCCCTTCATGAATCTCACTAATCTTACGATGATACCAAAAGTAAAATATATGTCAAAACTATCAATTCATATCTACAAGATTGTGCAATATCACTTATAAAATCGTCGCCAAAATTCTGGTCAATCACATTCGAGCACTTCTTCCATTTTTGATAAGCTATTTTCATAGTGCTTTTGTCACCCAAATATCCATTCACGACAACATAAGAATAGATGCATAGATTTTGCACCATGTCTGAACCTCAAGGATCCAAAAATAACACTCAAAATTGGGCCTATGATAGCCTAGACCAAGCTAGGATTTCTGGACATTTTTGTGGAATACATCATGCTCAGCATCTCGATGGTCAATTATTCAATCAACATAAATGGTATACCACATGGGTATATCACCCCGACTAGGGATATTCGGGAGGAAGACCCACTTTCATCCTATGTCTTTATCATATAGAAAAACTAAGGAAATTTGGAAAAACAGAACCTCATGGGAGGCTTAATAATATTACACAAAGCTCCACCAATTTTACACATGATGTATGTATATGTGTATGTTGAGATGGGTATGTGGACATACGAGGCACGATCACATCAGGAATGAATACGTTTGCAAGAAGATAAAGGTAGCACCGATCGAGGAGATACTCATCCAGCATCGGTTGCGCTGGTTTGGGCATTTACGTCGAAGACCTCTTGAGGCGCAGGTTCGCGTAGGACGCATCTTGCGCGGTGAGGGTAGGATGAAACGTAGAGGGCGACCGAAACTTACGTGGGATGAGTCGGTGAAGCATGACCTGGAGAAGCGGAATTTAGCATAGGAAGATGCTTTGGATAGACAAGAGTGGAGAGCAGCGATTCACGTGAAAGAGGAAGGATTTCTGTTCCCGGATTGAGTTGGACCGTCTATGTATGTTCGTGCACAGCGTGTCCATTCATAATGATTTGTCTCGGGAGCTCCTGTTTCTCGCGTCACCACTGACATGAGTTGCTAGTCCTTTCTGAGACGGTTGTTACTCGATGGACAATACGTGTTGGCGTATGAGTGGTGTTTGGTTTTCAGGTGCTTGTTGGATCCCCGTCCCGAGCGGTGAATGATAAGGCCGGTTTCCTTTTCAGGAACGTCTTGTGCCCCAATTTGATTCCTATGTTTCTATCGAGAAGGTATCGATGGTGTCCCCCCGTTTGTTGCTTAATCTTACCTATCGTTGTTAAGATAGATCTTTCGCGAACAGTGTGCCCTCTTGAAAGGCTTAAAAGTCTTGGAAAAGGAAACGGAGGGACGGTCTTAAAAAGGCTTGGCTGGCTTGTTCAACTGGAAACGGTCGTTCCTTGATGGACAATACGTGTTGGCGTATGAGTGGTGTTTGGTCTTCGGTGCTTGTTGGCTCCCCGTTCCGCGTGGCGACAACAAGTACGACTACCTCTTCAGCATCTTCCCTGATTCGTCTTAGGGGAATACTCGTTTGGTTCCCGTGCCTATCTATCAAAAAGGTATCCATTATTGTACCTTGAAATGGTGAACATGTGAAACCATTATAGCATATTGTGAAGGGAGGGACTCCCTCCCGTAGCTATGCAGTCAGCAGGATCGTGAAAGGGGAGACTCCTCCATGTAGACCTGGGCAGGGATATAGTGGGTATATATGCTATTTTAACGGCTGTGAATGCGTAAACCCTACTAGAATAGTGTGCACACTCCATGTTCCACCCACGACACGGAATGTCTCAAGGATTGAATACTGTCTTCGGACAGGTTGCCCAGGCTGGCGAGCCGACCTAGAAACTTATCAATACTTTTATGAGATACGATCTTTACGAGATAATATCTATGCCCTACCCTGACTTGCTCGGGACTAAAGGGATTTGGTTATTGGTTATGTAGATGACCCCCTCATCACCTTTAAGGCATCTATGAAAAGTAGTAATAAACTTAAGAGTCCACTCCACTCC
The DNA here is from genome assembly GCF_003573695.1 of Papaver somniferum. Taxonomy (NCBI): domain Eukaryota; kingdom Viridiplantae; phylum Streptophyta; class Magnoliopsida; order Ranunculales; family Papaveraceae; genus Papaver; species Papaver somniferum. The sequence continues at coordinate 3,326,209 of NC_039359.1, forward strand.
TATATTATCAGCGCGCCAAGTACTTAATGCTACAAAATCCATAATTATTCATCATCCAATGCTAGTACAAAATGAAGTAGATAAGCTACATTAGATTTTCAACGTGTCATCCACTTCATGCGGGGGAGAGATTTTCGTCACATCTTTGCACCACTTCTTCACCGACGAGCACGAAAAACAAAAATTTAGATGAAAAAATGCCTAGCGCTTGCAGGGATGTTAGTTGTCAAAAACTTCACTTACTCTTACTGCCAACTACCTTATGCACACACAATTTCTCCCATCTCGCGTACAAATAGATCGTATCACCAGAATTTTTTTTTCTGGGGGCACGATTCCTCGGTTAAAAAGATTCACCTCTTTGGTTGGCATAATAAATCCTTTCTAATGAAAAAAGTTCGGAGTTTTCATGAGCAACTTGACTCTATCTTGGTCATCCTCTATGAGTAAAAATATCTAAAGCATCAACCCATGTTTTCAAGACACATTAGCAAACCCATATTCATCTAATCCACAATAGAAGTAACTAGCATCCCTCATATCTAAAATTAAGCAATATATTTTTCATGGTTTCGTGAACGGATTGGGAACACCCATCCAAGCGAAATGCATTCCCCTATTTGATATTCTGGATCCTGCTCCATGTTATGTTACCTAAACACTGTCAGATATCATAGATCCTATTTTTCACAGTTGGATGCATGACAAGCTAATAATCATACACATCAACCTTCCACGGGTTAACACTTAGATATGATTATTTAGCCACATTCGAAGACGGGAAATAAACTACTGCTTCTAGATATAAATGCCTAAACCAGGCAGCAAACTAGACGCATCAGAATCCTCTTCCAAACACTAACTTCATGTGGTCTTTACTATATCCACCAAAAATTCAGCTTTTCTTGTGGAAAGAAATTCAAGAAGGTCTTCCAACCTTCATTATTCTAAACCGTATCCATCTATCCAACTCCAACATATGCCCTAATGCAATTCTGATCCAGAAACGGCCGAACACACACTCTTACAATGCCAACTCACAACTTCTTCTTGGAATGACCTTCTCACTTGGCTTTCAAACCAACCAAATACCATCCAGTTTTCTCCAAACAACTACTGAATATAACCATTACCTCTTTATGTTTTCATTTTGGTCCTTGTGAATAGCTGAAAACAAACTAATATATTGCCAAAAGTATTGAAATCCAGAAAACATTGCACATCTGGCATTCAAACTTCAGCAAGAATACACTTGGGTAAATGAGATCCCTGCATCCACTGTTACCAGGTGCTCCACTATCCTTAAATTCTTCAAGCACCAGCAGAACACCAATAACCATACCAGTAGGATGGGTCATCCATAACCTAGTCTGGATTAAGATCAATATTGATGGAGATGCCAAAGCACATCTAGGAATCGCAGGTGCATGCTTCATTTACAGGGATTCAGAAGTGAGATATGTGATAGCATTAGCACAAATTTTAGGCATTACCACCGCCAAAAAAGCTGAGACTTGGCTCATGCTCATGGCATCCAGAACTCCATCAGAAAGGAACTGGCCGAAAGTTCTATTCGAAATGGACTCAGAAAATCCCATTCACTTTATAACCACACCTTATGAACCACCATATTACATAGATGAAATGATTAAGGAAACCAGGCAAGGAATGCGTCTAATTCCACATTTCTATATACAACCCAACTACAGAAAAGGAAACTAGGCAGCAGACGGCTGGTCAATTATACAGTGGATGGCATTCAGACGGGAAATCTTTCAACATCTATATACTACCTTTAGTTATAAAGTAGGTCAACTAATAGTGGGACGGAGAGAGTAGTATTTAGTGAAATAAATAAATAAAAATTCCAAACGAACATTCAAATAAAATTACATCCGAAAAAATGTCAAATTAAAATTTTCTATTAGATCCATGATACTTAACGGGAAGCCATCCGGCCACGTTCTAAACAAGTTTTCCAGTCTTCTTTTTGGATACGTTTTTTCGACGGTTCATTTGGAATGACTCTTAAACAATTGTGAAAACTACAATCAAACCCATTTTTCAGTTTTTCTCCACTGTCAAACCCACGGCCAAAAAACTTCACCCTCGCATCCATTTTTTCGTGAAAAATTATCACCAAACCCAGATTCATCTAAAATAATATTCTATCAAGGAGACGAGAGAAAAGAGAAAATTTTCCAAAAACCTTCGAAGCAGATTGATTTTCGATCTTCTCTCGCGCCGGAAATACAGAAAGATCCCTATTTTCACCATCACCATCACCATCATTCGCGGCAGAAAAACTAAAAGGAAGAAAAATAATGATTGGAGGTGTCATTAAAGACCAAAGAGAAATGGTTAGCTAAAGGAATTGCAGGGCTTCAAAAAAATGGTTTTTACATGATTCGAGATCTGGTAATTAATCATTTCCTCAAAAGCCCTAATTGAGAAATCCCCAATTCTTATTAATAAATTTTAATTGAGATCTGGTAATGATGATTTAGTACCCGTTTTTTTCATCTATTCGGTGATTTGGTTTCTTTATGATGAATTAGTAGGTACGATACTTCTTATGGTTGTTCTTAGATGCTAATTTTTCAGTGAATTTTGTATACTTGTTTAGGGTGTTTTGGTTTAATTTAGGTTTTGTTGGGGGACTGCTAGAAAATGGGTGCATTTTTGTGAGGCCTACTGAGGAAGCACCCGGTATTGCTAAACAATTATCTGATGTTATTTTAAGATTCATTTAGTTTTTTGGTTTTTTGGTTCATTTTGAATATAAGCGGTATCATAGTCAAATTTTAGGGATTGAATGGTTCAAGTGGCAACCTCTTTATTGTTATGTTTTTTTATGTGTCTGCATACTCTAGTCACTAAACACGTTAAGGAAGAAAAACTAGCTGTAACAAAATAGTTTGTGTTGCCAATCGCATTCAGTATAGAGTGCCTGAGAACTAGGATTTGTTAGGATTTTATAGGGTGAGCAAATGTCGGGCAGAGACATTAAGTAAGACAGATTAATCCTAACTAGGGAATGGGGACTCAGTCGCAAAATATTGTACAGAAGAATTATCTGCCTACCAAGAAAATTTGAAAGCGGAGAAGAAACAGTGCCAAGAAGAAGAAAGTAACAAATACTAGATGGGGGTGAAGCTATTGGAATATCAAGGTTGCTCTCACTGCTGGCAGAAGTACTAGATGTTTCCTTTGACATCAGGCTGCTAATGCTGCTTAAGTAGATAAGAAAGAAAGAATTAGATTTGATTTCTTAGTCTACATTGAAGTTTTGTTTACTGCTGTAAGTTTTAAATCTCGGCTTTCAGACTTTGGATGAAACATCCAGTATGCCGTGTGTTTTCCAATTTTAAACTGGTTTTTTTAAATTATATTCTCTTCTCAAATATGGTTGTTTAGCTTTATAACATGTTATGCATCTACTAAAGTTGTTGCATAACTTGTTATGCAATCCAGAAAAAGGTTGCATAACACGTTATGCACTGTTTTGTTACTATTAAAATCAGCAAAAATAAAGACTTCGTAACTTGTCATGCACCTACAATAACATCTGCAAAACATGTTATGCAGTCGTGAAAATGGATGCATAAAGCATTATGCAACCATTTTTCTGTAAGCACTAGAATAAAAAAATTGATGCATAGTATGCATCAAAAAATATGGTTGCATAACGCATTATGCATCAACTTTTTTGTAAGCACTGAAATTAACCAAAACAATAGATGTATAACTTGTTACGTAGTTGAGAAAATCATTGCATAATTCGTCATGCGTCTTTTGTTTTTCGTGATGTTATTTTTTTAGGCGTGTATATCGTTTTAGTGGTTGCAAAACTAAATTAGTAAATGCATGAACTAAAATATGGTTGCATAACGTTTTATACATCTTTTATTTCGTCTATATAATGTGTTATGCATCGTTTTTGGTGGCTGCATAATAGTTATGTATCAAGTTTTTGAAAATTTTACCTAAAATGAAGATCACTTCTGATTTTTTCATGAAAAACAAAAATTTGATATTGTTGTTTGTACTCGTTGTGTAGCTCTCTCTTTAAAAGATTTCCAACGATATAAAATTTGTAAAATTCTAAGGCGCGGCTTTTTAGATATGTAATATCCAAGTTGTGTTGTCAATCATGCCCCTGAAAAATTAGGACGCATAACCCATTACGGACATTTTTCAAAATTTCATATAATTTTGAGTGTCATGAAAATTAAAATTAATCTTGAACCTGATAATAAAAATATTACTTTTTTTGGGACCTTAGCCTAATTCTCTTCCTTTAAAGGTTGTATGAAATAAAAGTAACTAAAGCCGCGAATTTACGTCGACTAGATATGGATACGAAGTAAAACAAAATCTCAAACTAAGAATACTAGTCTACCAAAGATTACGCTAGATGACAACAAATGTATTTTTTTTTTTTTAAACCAAAGCTACAACAAATGTATGTTGCGGTTCGTTTACGTAAACATTTGTGTTAGGGTTGTAATCTTGACAAAAAAAACTATCGAATTAAAATAATGTAGCTGTGCCAATTCTCTCAAGCAGCTTGAAATAGCTTTCTTATTCCGACTAGATTTGTGATCTTTTTTCTATTGGTTATGTGCGGGGCTTCGCCCATTCCCGTGGTAATGCATTTTTTATTTGAATGTGCGCAGGACTTCGTCCCGACGTGGCGATGCATTTTTTATTGGACTTCGTCCCGACATGGTGATGTATTTTTGACTTGGTGTGAGGTGGCGAGTACATCAAATAGGTAGAGAACAAATGGGAAATATGTAAGGATTTTATTCATTTTTTTCTTTTATTTTCGCAGAATATATGTGTTAAATATGTGTTTTTTTTCATTTAATTATTAATTTGGAGAAAAAAAAATCTTAATTAATATGGTAGTTCCTCGATTTTCTAATTGAATTTAGACTTCCACGGAATTCCAAACACTGTAAATTAAGTTTTTTTCTTTTAATTTCTGTAATTTTTAAGCCAATTATACGGTGTAAGTGTCCTTACCAAAACCCTCCTCTCACAATAGGTTTATTAAGCGACGGTTTCCCCGTGAGAAATTTATTTGTCTAGGCCATTAAGTCTTTAGAAGTAGCTTTGCATACGGCATATAGAAACTTCATGCTACTATCGAAGAATTATGAAGAAAATTATAAAAGATTATTGTATCACTAATCAAATCAAAATAAACAATTATAGTTACGGGGTTTTTGTTACTAACAAAAGGTAATCCAAGGGTGGGACAACGTATGCATAATTGCTCCACATTAGCTTTTTCCGTCAAATAATACTCATGTATTTTGTGATGGCTTCGCACAAATTCAACACGTAAAATGTCAGTAGACTATAGTTAAAACTCAAAAGCAAATTGTGAAGTAGAATTTGTGAGGAAGAAAAGACAGAGGAGAAGATGGGAGGCGGTAACGAAAAAGGAAAACATGGTGTTAATTAGGTAAACCTTGATTACACGGTATCCTGGTTTCCTAATAATTTTACTTGGAATTGAGATATTCACATAAGTATTGTCTACTCTGACGGCGTTACTAACGTCCAGTTTAGTATTTGGTGTAAATAAAATGTAACTGAATTAATTAGGTGTAAAATTTAACAGATGTATTGTCTATTCATTGTTAAACAGATTGTGTTACTAGCTACCGGTTAAATACTTGATGTAAACAAAGTGTAATATAAATTTTAATATTTTGGCTAATAGAGTTTAGTCAAATGTCCTCACGGTAGCTTCTATATTATAAGGTTTATTTCGACTAATAAGAAGCGAGAATTCTATCACCATCGAAGGGTTATTTGTCAAGGCGTTTAAAGAGGAAGATCGGTCAAAGTTGCTATCTATTCACGAGTTTGAAGTTGGAAGATTGTATTAGGTTCTGCCTTCCAGCTATAGAGATTGTCCTTACCGGTGGATATGACTCGTATGCTGAAAAGCATGTAGACGAGCCGTCGCCGTACTCTTGATATGGATATCCTGCTCGTTTGAACATAGTGACGTGTCTTTGCTGTTAGTGATTTCTTTTTAGGCTTCTAGCCGCCTATAGCCGCTTGAAATGTAACGGACGCAACATCCCAAGAAATAGAAGAAGAAAATAACGATCAAAGGATGGGTTGAGTCATGATCACGGATGGCGGTTATGTATCACCTTTAGAGACTTAGGTGGATAAAGTTGGTTTAGAAATGATGTGTTTGGTTTTGGAGGTTTTGTCTTGTCTCGACGCCATAATCACAAGTGGTACATGACTGCGGTAGTATAGTCTATCTATCCAGTGTACACGACATATTTAGGTCAGCTCACCACTAGAGTAGGTCGGTGTTGGAGACTTTTTTTTAGTGAGAAGATCTAAATATATTAAGTTAAACACAGTGAGGTTGCATCTACAATTTGTAATATGGGACCACGTCCATTGTACGAGCTTCTTTGGCCAACATTAACCTATCCCGTAGCAACGTTGTCATCTCTCGGTGTGTAAGATAGTTGGCTTGAGGGAAATTAATGTAAATTTATTGCCTTGTCGTATGTATAATGGTTTCCACTTGTCGGCGGACCGTTGCATTAAGGCTGGAAAATGTATCCACGAGTTGTGTGTAATCGTCTTTCCAGGCATCTAACTGCTGCCCAAGAAAAGAAAACAAAACCATTCATGGTATTAAAGTGGCTGCACTTGTTCCGGCAATTAATCAGTTGCTCTTTACAAATGACTGCTTGATTTTCACTCAAGCAAATTTTTCTTCAATCAACAATTTATTGGAATTACTTCGCAACTTCATTACACAATCAGGACAGGTTATTAAATTTGATAAATCTGTAGTTTATTTCAGTAAGAGAACCAAGCCTGAAGTTACAGAAACTCTCACAAATATTCTTGGTGTTAAGACAATGAATTCTAAAGAGAAATATTTGGGTTCTCCTCTCATTATTGGTCATTCAAAACAAGAGGCTTTCTAGAGCATCAAGGACTGCTTTGAAACAAGATTCTCTACATGGTCTTCTATCAATCTCTCTCAAGCAGGAAGGGGAACTATGATCAAGCATGTTCTTAATTCTATCCCAGTGTATCACATGGGTACTTTCAAGCTTCCCAATAATCTCATAACTCAGCTCACAACTATATAACGAAAGTTCTTTTGGGGTCATAAATCTAACAGAGGCTCAAATCCAATTGCATGGCATAATGTTTGCACTTCTAAAGACATAGGTGTACTTGCTTTTAGAGACCTGGAAAAAATCAACTTAGTTCTTCTCACAAAGTTAGCTTGGAGGATATGCAATGAGTCAAGTCATCTCATGGTACAACTCTTGAGCAGTAAATACTTCGAATCTAAAGACATCATTCATCAAAACATAGAAGCAAAAAACTGCTCCTACACCTGGAATGGAATTACTGAAGGTTTGAAGATTCTACAACAACATTATTTCATGGAGATCAATAATGGTGAAGAATACAAAAATCTGGTTGGATAAATGGATCTCAGGCATGAATCATCCACTTATCCCCCAAAATGTAAATTTCAGATTGTATGGTGAGGTTACTGAGCTCATGTTGCCAGATACAAATCAATGGATATTCCTCTCCTTGATAAATTGTTTGATGCTAATACTTCAAGAATAATTCAAGCTCTCTTCATTGATAAAACTAAGAAGGATGTTATGATTTGGATGTCTGCTAAGGATGGCAAGTTCTCAGTTAAAAGCACTTACAAGATGCTCTTTATGTCTGATAGAGATGTTCAAGTTAATGGTGTGTCAATTAATAATTTAGTCTGAAGAAGATTATGGAGATGCAATACAACTCACAGAATCAAGTTGTTTACATGGAAGTGTATCAGGGAACTTCACTCTACTAAACATAGTCTAGATAAATACAATGAACACATAGATAATCATTGTGACATATGTGGTCACTATGATGAAACTGTGGAACACTAATATTGGAGTGCAGTCATGCCAGGAAGGTCTGGAAGGAGATTAACATCAACATAGATTCAGTCAGACAGCTTTATCAATCAGTCTCAGCATGGGTAATAAGTTGGTTCTCAACTGATTCACATACAGGGGAAAAACTATTGTACACTTTCATGATAGGAGCTTGGACGATCTGGAAGGAAAGATGTGATGTAGCTTTTCAGGAAGTTACTCTACACCCAACTACTTCTATGCGTAAAATTATATATTATCTAACTCCACATTTGCATGAAACTGCATCTCATTCAGGCACGAAAAATTCTGATAATCATTCACTTTGGAAAACACCTTTGAATGGAATTAGCAAAATTAATGTTGATGCTTCATTTGATATTGAAACTAACCAACTTGGCACTGGTCTTGTTTTACGAGATCATACAGGTACCTGCAATGGTATCAAAGGGAGTTATACAGATGGAGCATTAAGTGCATAGGTTGGAGAGTGTATGAAAGTGCGAGAAGATTTATCTTGGGTAAAGGAAAAACGGCTAGACAATATTCATATTGAAGCTGACAGAAATCTGGTCATACAATCTATTACTAGGAGCACTTTGCTAGTTCAATGGGAGAATATGAACATAATAAAAGAGATTAAACACTTTATCTCAAGTTTTAGTGGTTGTGTTTTTACATTTATTGGTAGAAAAGACAATCAAGTAGCTGATTATATTGATAAATCTGTAAGAGAGACAACTTTAAGTATTGAAGCATATGAATCTTTCATTCCTGAGCTTTGTAGTCTTATGGCAAAAGACATGCAAAACATTACCAACTAAATGCTCAATAAATTTCTTTCTTTTCAAAAAAAGAGTTGTGTGTAATCGGAGTGAACGTTGACCATCGAAAAGAGGTTATCCTATAACCATGGAAGAGCCCAGTAAAGGAGTTGTGCCTCTGGATTAAGCGCAGATACCTCAAATATGTTTGAGCAGAGACATACTATGGAATAATAAACATTCTTATCAATTTATTTATTTTTGTTTTTTTAAGAAGATTGTTAAAAAAATGTCTAAAAGACTTTTTTTACGGTAAAAAAATAGTGTTAATTTTAATTTTTGATCGATAAAGAATTTGGAGCTGATGAGTTTCGAACTTAGATCACTGGTATCACCATTTAATCATTTTACCACTGTACTACAGTGAAATTAAATTTAAAGATGATTTTGTTTGTTTATTTTTCTTGCTTGAGAACGATAAAATTGATTTTACTGTTGGGAATATATGGCGTGGATAAATCTATGTTAATACGTTAAACCAACCAGGTTAGCTCACTTGGATAGAGGGGTCGAACCTCGTAGTTAGTTGAGGTCAGATGTTCGAATTCTTTGTACGTAAATAAATTTCTTTATGTCGGTCTTGCTGTAACAGTGATAGAATTATATTAAAATCCTCGTTCGATTTTGGACTATTGGTGGTTCACCCACTCGAAAGTAGAGAGAAGATATCAGATGAAGTAACTTATGTCAGAATTGATAAATTCTATGGCTCGAATCTTTCAACAGTGTGTGGAAACACATAACAACTCTTGAATGGAAATTGAAAATAGATGTAGCTCCAGTTCCTTAAGAAACGATAAGATTTTTGGCGCAAGAATGAAAGATAAATAAATTCCATATATTTCAAAGTGACGGGCTTTAGATACATGTAGAGAGTACAGACCAATGACTGATAATTGAGGTGGAGTTAGATTCACAATTATCTATCTTTGAAAGAGGGATCAAAGTAGTTGATCGTTTAGCTCCTTATCGATAGTGATATCTTGGCAGCACTCCGAGTTACTCCTCAACCTGAGACCTAACAAAATGAGTAAGCCGAGAGGTATGTGCTGTAAGTAGTGGTAAGGTTTCCTTGGTCTTTATGTTATACCTAACTGCTTGTGACAGCCTTCTTGATTACCTACATCTTCCTGCTTCTGGAGTCAAATGAATGATTGTGAGGCCCTAATACTTGATTGGAGGGTGAAAAAGCGGGGGTACAAAAATCACACCTAATATTTCGTTTGGAAATCTGAATAGACAAATTCCAAAATACTTTCAAGAGAATCAACTAGACAGTTAGACTCAATCGAGAAAAAGTATATCAAAGAGTTTTGTATCTCTTTTTCTCAATTCAATCTGCAATCAGCAAATAGGAATTTGCGAGCCCGATTGAATATATGAGAAGTAACTTGAACGGTACCAAAGACCAATTTTCAAGGATCAATCAATTTCAATAAACAACCAAAGGTTGGATCCAATTGATCGATTCAACGCACAACCTGTGATATTTCAATTATATAACAAAATATAACGCGCAAAAGAAATAACACAGACACCAGAATTTTGTTAACGAGGAAAACAACAAATGCAGAAAAACCTCGGGACGTAGTCCATATTTGAACACCACACTTTATTGAGCCACTAATGTGTTTTTCAAAGTTGTTGTAGTGATATGATTCGTTCAAGACTTGTGAAAGCGGATTTTTAGATTTTTTTAACACATAAAAATAGCAAACTAAATTAAAAAGATGTTGTGAAAATTATGGAGAGAATGGGGCTAGGATTCCACCATTGGTTGATATTAGTGATTTAATAAAACAATAATTATGCAACTCAACATTCAAATTGATTCTAATAGTATTGCCTAGACATGTAGATTTCCAAAAGAATAGATGTTAATCCAAGCATAGAATATCAAAACCCTAAAGCAAGCATATTCTATCAAGAGAAAATACACCTAACTAATCAAAATCGTATAAACAATTTTTAGTTCAATGCAAAAATCATAATAGAGTTGTTGTAATTAATTAATAGAAATATATCATTTTTACCGAAACAACGGCTTCCTCCATAACCCCAAGGATTGGGTTTAGCTCATCATGATGTTGGAAACATGCTCAAAAGTTGATTTCATTGCCCAAAGTAGGTGTACAAATGATGAAATGGAGAAAATGATGAAAATCGGATGTTTGCAACGCTTATAATTGTTGCAAAACACTGTTACAAAGAACGATAAATAAGAATTGTTGTTGTTGTATCTCTGCGACCCTCGTGTGGCTGTCGTTGTCACTGTTGATAAACGACTGCATCTGGTGGTCTTTTGTTCTTCATGTTCTTGATGCAGCAGCAGAAACAGAGTTCTGAAAACTCTTGATTCACGCCTCCTAAGCTCTCCTCTCGACCCCAAACTCTCCGTTCCCCTTCTATGTGATCCTAGGAACCTATTTATACATCATTGCGACATTGAATATCCAAAAATCTCTTTATTTAATCCCTTATTTCTTTTATTCTCGAAAATATATTGTTTCCAAAAATCGTTTTCCTACGCGTCTGTAGCTGTATTTCTTTCCTTCTATACCTTCTTCACGCTCCAGAATATCGATCAACTCTTCCAAGCACGTGCAGTACACGTTTAAATTCCTCACAACTCGTGCAAGCTCATGTTTTCCCTCCAACTCCCTGTTTGGATTAAACCAAGTTATCCAACCAAATTTGATCGAAAAAAACACACATACTAGCTCTGTTAGGACATATCACAACTACCCATGAAGTTTCAGCGATTGAATCGCATAAAAACTCCTCCAAAATCCGATCGAAAAATCTGCCTGTGAATGGAAATGTTTTCCCGCCATTTTTATTTTTGAAATGTTGAAGATGAAGAGCCCCTATCCTTTTCTGGGGTGCTAATAGCAGATGGGTGCTGAGGAAAAATTTGGGTGCTGAGGATGAATTTGGGCTACGCATAACCTTGGGTGTCCCTTAGCCAAATCTGGGGTCATATAACAAATGTCCTCCAGGGGTCCAAATACCACTTTTTGAGCAACTTTTTCCACACAAGTGTATTTCTCCAAAAACACCTACACAAACATAAAAACACCATAATAAGTACAAAATCAAGCACTAGCAATAGAGACACTGAGGACAATTCAGACACAAAAATGTGTCTATCAAATACCCCCAAACTTATTATTTGCTAGTCCTCGAGCAGAGCTAGTATAAAATGACTACACTTAGCACGTGCAGCAAGCCGTTAAACCGCTAGGTGGCCCTAGCGGCGGAGTGTTGTCTCCGGAGGGTTTACCAGAGGTGTACCCACAAAACCATTACTCCAGACCCTATCTATCTACGTAGAACCTTGGAAGGCACTAAAGAATCTCCTTGGTTGGCATACAAACATTGACTATAGGAGGAAGTACCCTGATGCGAATTTCCAATTGTTGTACACGAGTTTTCACTCAGCATACTATAATTCATATATAAGTGATAGAGCTCTACTCAGATAGTTTCTAGACATCATAACCGGAGTCAACCAATCACATGGAAAGATTAAAAAGATGGATAAAGATATGGATAAAGAGATGGTTAAAAGTGAACGGTGTTTCCCATATCTGTCTGAAGGCCTCTGCCAAGGTGAACCTATCCTAATGGACTGAGATACCGGTCTGACTAATATCAACACAACTGGCATATACAAGGGGACCAGTGGTCGATAAACCTAACTCTAGGTCAACACAACTGACATATACAAGGGCACCAATGGTCGACTTTATTGAATTTATTCCGGTTGGTCTAATGGTCTGGTCTTTTTTTTTTTTTTTTTTTTGTCTCAATCACTCTATTCCACCCTAGCAAAGGTAACAACTTGAATCGTGTGCCCCACCAAATCACTTAAAAAATAAAAACAGAAGGATTAGGATTCAACGAGATATGGAAACTACCATGTTTGTTTTTTAATTCTAACACCTGAGCTCTGTGCTTTTATGAATAGACTCTTTAGATGTTTCCATCTAATCAGATTGGTTCCTCAACTCCTATAACTAAGATGTTCCCATCCACTTAGATTGGTTAGTGCCAACCTTAATAAGCATAAATTTCTAGGCTCTGGAGTTTATTTGTTGCAGCTAAGAGCTAACAAAAAGTTTCTTCCCCACCCCAAACTTAAATCTAACATTGTCCTCAATGTTCTAAAGATGAAATTAAAAGCATGAACAATAAGAAACTGTTACCACTTGATGGATGGAAAAAGAAATAAGGAAGGATATTACCGTAAGCATGAGTACCTCCCAGGAAATGCTAAATTTAAAGTCTTTAGCTAGACATCAAATACCTCAAAAAGGATTGTCACCTTCCAAAGTCATATATCAATAGTCGAAACAATTGTGGGTCCATAAGACCAAATAGAGCTGACACCAGTATGAGACAACTGCACTGATTCAGAAAAATGAAAAGAAGGAGCACGTCCTCATCTAAGGTTTCTGTCAAGACAACTGGGTTTATCTGCGGCGCGTAATTGAACTTCATATGTGTGTCTCGATAAATAGATTCATCCGAAAAACGGGTCTCTAATACCTGGGTTACCTCCTGGACAGTATCAGGAGGATCGGGTTGCGGAGTCTGAAAAGACTCAAGTAATATCTCAGATGTACAAGGCTCGAGTCCCAAGTTAGGGACTCTAATTAGGGATACGATACAATCACAAGAACCATCACTACCCCCAAACTTAGGGTTCACAGACAAACCTCTAACTATTTCTTGAATTTCCGGATCTTCAGAGTCCTTAAAATACTCAAGAGATTCTTCTAGTTCTCTACCCCCAAACTTAGGGTCATCATTATTCTCAGAAAAACCTAAAACTATTGCCTGAATTTCTGGGTCCATAGAATCTTTAAAATACTCAAGAGCTTCTTCTAAAGATTGATCACATATCTGATCTAAGAGAATGGTTTCCTCAAAATCATCTAAAGAATCTACCAGTAAAGTGTCAAGCCAATTATCCTGAACCAAATCCTGAACTAAAGTGCTAATCATATTCACTTCTTCTAAATCATTCTCAGAAGGTTGTCTAGTAACATTAAAGACATTTAGTTCAGTGGTCATATTACCAAAGGATATGTTCATAAGCCCAGTCCTACAGTTGATGACAGCGTTAGCTGTGGCTAAAAATGGGCGACCTAAAATCACTGGGATTTGACGACTTGGGTCCTGAACAGGCTGGGTGTCTAGAACAACGAAATCCACAGGATAAATAAACTTATCAACCTCAATCAGAACATCCTCTATGACACCACGAGGGACTTTGACAGACCTATCAGCTAATTGTAGTGTCATTTTAGTCGGTTTCAACTTACCAAGACCTAGCTGGGTGTATACATGATACGGGAGTAAGTTAACACTAGCTCCTAAGTCAAGTAAAGCTTTATCGACCATGTGATTACCAATCACACAAGATATGGTGGGGCATCCAGGATCCTTATACTTAGGGGGTTTTGGTTCAGAAGAATGGAACTTACCTGACCAGCTAAAAAAGCTTTCTTATGGACATTAAGCTTACGCTTTCGTGTACAAAGATCTTTAAGGAACTTGGCATAAGCAGGCATCTGCCTAATTGCTTCTAATAGCGGAATGTTGATGTTCACCTGCTTAAATGTTTCCATTATCTCGTTGAAAGTCGACTCCTTCTTTGTTGGGGCTAACAAATGTGGATATGGGGCTCTAGGCACAAAGGTAGACCTATCAGGAATTTCTTGGGAATCCTTAGAGACTGTTTCAGTTTCCTCGTCTACGGGCTCCTCTTGGGAAGTAGAAGGTGGAACTACAGTATGTCCACTAGGCATGGCTACCTTATTGTATACCGTTTTACCACTCCTAAGGGTTGTTATCGAGTTCACATGGTTTGATGATTTCTCACCAGCTAAAGATATTTGATGGACTCCCCTAGGGTTGGGTTGTGGTTGACTAGGAAACTTTCCTTTTTCTCTCAATGTCTCATTTATCTGACTAACCTTGGTTTTCAACTCGGAAATAGCCTGAGAGTTAGCTTGTACCATCTTTTTATTTTCATCTAATCCTTGTGCAACCGATTGCTGAAATTCTAAAGTGTTCCGAGTTAACAAGGCAAGAGAATCTTTTAAACTCATGATTTTCTTATCTGAAGGGATCTGAAACTGTGCCGGAGCTGAAGGATTCTTAGTATAGACAAAACCTGGGGGAACCTGAGCATTACTATACTGACCTTGATTCTGTCCCTTGGACCAAGAAAGGTTTGGATGGTTTCTCCAGCCAGGGTTATAGGTTTCTGAATATGGGTCAAACTTCTGTCTATTATCAAACCTAGTGTTGTTATAAAGAGCATTGGCTTGCTCTTCAACAGCATGACCTTCCCAAAAAGGCTCATTTCTTCCACTACTACCACTAGAATGACCTAATTCTAAGGCTTCTAACCTTTTGGCTTTAGCTGCTATTTTGGCATCTGACTCATAAGATCCTTCTACCCTATTAACATTTCCTCTACTTAGAAGAATTGTTTTCTGGGGGTCCCTACTATTTTCTCATTTTTGGGTCTTATCGGAGATTTCATTCAAAAATGTCATCGCTTCATCAACAGTTTTATTCTCAAACCCACCTGTGCATAAGGATCAACCATGGTTGTTGTTGAATAATCTAAACCCTCGTAGAGGATCTGAACTAACCTAACCTTCTCCAAACCATGATGAGGACATTGAGATATCAAGTCATTGAACCTTTCTAAGTACCTATATAAAGATTCTCCCTCTTGTTGGGCAAAAGTACATATTTTTGTCCTAATAGACGATGTTTTATGCCTTGGGAAAAACTTATGTATAAAGGCAGAAGTAAGTTGGTCATAGGTTTCAATTGACTTAGAGTCCAAACTATACAACCAAGATTTGGCTTTATCTTTGAAGGAAAAGGGAATAACCTAAGTTTCAACGCATCATCATTTAGGTTTTTAATTTTTAGAGTACTATAAACTTCCTCAAATTCCCTAACATGAAAATAGGGGTTCTCATTCTCCTTCCCTAAAAACATTGGGAGCATCTGTAAAGTCCCAGGTTTCAGTTCATAATTTGCCTCGGTTTCAGCTAACTTGATACAAGACGGACGAGAGGTCTTAGTTGGGTTTAGAAAAGCTTTCAAAGTTGCCATTTCTGGCACTACCAAAGGACTAGGAGTACTAGGGGTACTTTCCTCACGAAGAGACAGATTCTCAAAACTGAAGTTTCCAAAAACGGGGCTCTCAAAAGAAGAGTCTTCGAGCTCCCCTCCTTCACAAGAAGAACTACTAGGTTTTTCACTAATCAAATGACCTAGAGTGTTTCTTTTCCAAGCCCGTTTAAAAACTACGGGCATACACTAGAAAAACAAAATCAAAAAGAAAAGTCCTAAAAAGGAAGGGATGTTCTATGCAAACACAATCAAGGCTGACTCCAGCACAACAAACCTACTGATTTCTAGCAAACAAAAAGCATGATGGCTCCACTTAGATTGTTTCTAGAGCAGCTTATAATCCTTCGAACGAGAATTCGTTACAATTTAAGTAAACCCCTCTGGAATCAATCCGAGTTAAAGTAAGTTGAATAGAGGCAAGGGAAGCTCGGTGGAGCTTTGATACCCAAGGCCTCACCGGTATTACAAGGCGGCGTAGTCATGCATTCAACTTACAGAAACCGTAAAGAACTTCGAAGTATGCTTAAAAGAGTAACCAATATTTTTCGAATGACTTTCCTGTTAAGCTCGTTACCCTATCGGTCTCGTTCTAGTCAAAATTTTAGACTTAGGTTCGCGTTTGGTGTCGTTTTCCTAAGGCGGGCAAGAAGAGAACGGTGATGAAATCCGAACCCTTATCTTGTATGGCCAGTCCTTGCCCTTTACTAGGAAATTAAAGCAGTCTTTTTCAAGTCATCAACATATATGCATACGAAGGAAGACAGTAACTCGCTGACAGGGGATTCGCGAGTGTTTCGACAAACTTACCTCCCGTACCATACGGGGGATGAACCTTTGTAGTCGACTCAGGCCATGACTCCTATGTCATGTACGAACCTTAGGGGCCGAGGTGATATCGTAATCACCGTCCTTCTCTGCAAACAGTTTATATTTAAACTACCCTTCCGTAGGGTTTAAAAATAATGTCCCAAAATTTAAAGTCCAAAGTCCAAAAATATAAAGTGTAAAATGAAAAGAAAGTCTAAAAAAAATAAAAATCTACAAAAATAAAAATGTCTCTCTTTTTTTTTTATAAAATAAAAAAAGAAAATCTTCTTCTTTCGTTCCTTTCGCTTTTCCTTTTACTCGAAGTCTTTAAGTGTTCACCAAAAGCTTTGGAAAAATTTTCTTTCGCTCCAAATTCCGAATTCTGAAAGAAAAAGACAAAAAAAAACCCAAAAACGTAAAGAAGAACAAATAAAAAAAAAACCTAAAAAAAAGAAAATCTAAAAACTCTAGCCTAAAGACAAGTTCGCGTCGGCGGCGCCAAAAATTAATGTGTTTTTCAAAGTTGTTGTAGTGATATGATTCGTTCAAGACTTGTGAAAGCGGATATTTAGATTTTTTTTTAACGAACTAAATTAAAAAGATGTTGTGAAAATTATGGAGAGAATGGGGCTAGGATTCCACCATTGGTTGATATTAGTGATTTAATAAAACAATAATTATGCAACTCAACATTCAAATTGATTCTAATAGTATTGCCTAGACATGTAGATTTCCAAAAGAATAGATATTAATCCAAGCATAGAATATCAAAACCCTAAAGCAAGCATATTCTATCAAGAGAAAATACACCTAACTAATCAAAATCATATAACAATTTTTAGTTCAATGCAAAAATCATAATAGAGTTGTTATAATTAATTAATAGAAATATATCACTTTTACCGAAACAACGGCTTCCTCCAGAGCCCCAAGGATTGGGTTTAGCTCATCATGATGTTGGAAACACGCTCAAAAGTTGATTTCATTGCTCAAAGTAGGTGTACAAATGATGAAATTGAGAAAATGATGAAAATCGGGTGTTTGCAACGTTTATAATTGTTGCAAAACACTGTTACAAAGAACGATAAATAAGAACTGTTGTTGATGTATCTCTGCGACCCTCGTGTGGCTGTCGTTGTCACTGTTGATAAACGACTGCCTCTGGTGGTCTTTTGTTCTTCGTGTTCTTGATGCAGCAACAGAAACAGAGTTCTGAAAACTCTTGATTCACGCCTCCTGAGCTCTCCTCTCGACCCCAAACTCTCCGTTCCCCTTCCATGTGATCCTAGGAACCTATTTATACATCATTACGAAATTGAATCTCCCAAAAACTCTTTATTTAATCCAATTATTTCTTTTATTCTCGAAAATATATTGTTTCCAAATATCGTTTTCCTACGCGTCTGCAGCTGTATTTCTTTCCTTCTATACCTTCTTCACGCTCCAGAATATCGATCAACTCTTCCAAGCACGTGCAGTACACGTTTAAATTCCTCACAACTCGTGCAAGCTCATGTTTTTCCTCCAACTCCCTGTTTGGATTAAACCAAGTTATCCAGCCAAATTTGATCGAAACAAACACCCATACTAGCTCTGTTAGGACATATCACAACTACCCATGAAGTTTCAGCGATTGAATCGCACAAAAACTCCTCCAAAACCCGATCGAAAAATCTGCAAGTGAATGGAAATGTTTTCCCGCCATTTTTATTTTTGAAATATTGAAGATGAAGAGCCCCTATCCTTTTCTGGGGTGCTAATAGAAGATGGGTGCTGAGGATGAATTTGGGCTACACATAACCTTGGGTGTCCCTTAGCCAAATCTGGGGTCCGTATAACAAATGTCCTCAAGGGGTCCAAATACCACTTTTTGAGCAACTTTTTCCACACAAGTGTATTTCTCCAAAAACACATACACAAACATAAAAACACCAATATTAAGTACAAAATCAAGCGCTAGCAATATAGACGCTGAGGACAATTCAGACACAAAAATGTGTCTATCAGCCACTACAGACACTAGCCTACTACTAATGAACTTCGTACTGGAATGTAGTTGAACCCTAATCAATCTCACACTGATTCAAGGTACAGTTGCGCTCCTTACGTCTCGGATCCTAGCAGGATACTACGCACTTGATAACCTTAGATGATCTCACCCACAACCAAGAGTTGCTACGACCCAAACTCGAAGACTTGATAAACAAGTCTGTCTCACACAGAAAAGTCTATTAGAATAGATAAATCTGTCTCCCACAGAAATACCTACGAGTTTTGTTCCGTCTTTTGATAAATCAAGGTGAACATGAACCAATTGATAACCCGAACTTATATTCCCGAAGAACATCCTAGTATTATCAATCACTTCATAATAATCTTAATCTTATGGTAGCGAAACAAGATATTTTGGAATCACAAACGGTGAGATGAAGATGTTTGTGACTATTTTTTATCTTGCCTATCGAAGATTAAATCTCGTGCCAATCTTAAAGAAGATAGTACTCAATAATTATAGAAACAACAAGATCGGATCACCCAACTACAAAAAAAATAGTTGGGCCTGGCTTCACAATCCCAATGAAGTCTTCAAGTCATTAACCTACACGGTTTTGTAAAAAACCTAAGGTTAAAGGATAATCGACTCTAGCTTATACAACTAGTATCACACATGAGGTGTGGGGATTAGGTTTACCAGTTGCTAGAGTTCTCCTTTATATAGTTTTCAAATCAGGGTATGCAATCTATGTTACCTTGGTAACAAAGCATTCAATATTCACTGTTAGATGAAAACCTGATTAGATTCAATCTAATATCTTTTAACTGTTAGATCGAACTTATCATGTTATACACAAATGAAATGTACCTTCATTTAGGTTTATGTAGCCGTACCTAAACGTGTACACCATGTTGGGTCAACCGTAGTCAACCTAGGTTAGCTATATGAACACTCTCATATCAACCTCATTCATCTTAACCATAACTAGTTCAAATGACTCAAATGAAACTAGTTAAAGAGTTGTTCAATTGTTATATTCTCATAGAAGTATACAAGAACACATTTGAAGCAAAATCGGTTTGATTCATTCGAATCAATTCATGAACATTATAGGCAATGTTTGCAAAGAATGCATTCCTTATTATATAAATATATTAGTTCATGTACATAAACGATTTTTGAACTTTAACCTTCAAGTATGCATACGGGTACGCATACTGGAAATACCTGGGATGAGTTTGGGTTTCGCCAGTACGGGAACGGGTACGCATACCTCCAATCCCAGCAGAAAATCTCGGACATGAACCTTACGCCAGTACGCATACGTATGCGCATACTTAGGTTCCTGGACTTCTCAAACCAATAGGTACGCATACTATGGTTCCCGAACATGGATAACATATGTGCAAGAGTACACAAAATGTCACAATCCAATAATGGTTAAGTGTTCTAAACTCTTATTTCAATCATTGAAACTTTCTTTGTGGATGACAATAACCGTTTTTCACACACTATTAGCATCAAAGAAATTTTCAAGTTATTGAAATAATCATAACGAAACATTCCAAGTCTAAACCAAATGATTGTATCACACAAACCATGTAAGATGTTACTCGGAAATTTTCACATGATCATCTTTTGACTTTCGTCAAGAATATAAGATGAACTTGGTCGAAGCGAAAGTTTTCCAACACATATTCCGAGAAATATGTAAGCGAGTTAAACTCAACTCGAAATCTCAAATGTGTATAATAGAAAACTATATCGTAACACGACTTATGTCTTAATATAGGAGATAGAGTAGAAATAGAATTTCCAAGTGATAGATGAGTTTCAGTCTCCACATACCTTTTTGTTGATGAAGTTCCATAAGCTCTCCTTAGTAGTTCTTCGTCTTCAACGATGAACGCCGTGAAGTCTAATGCTCAACTACACAATCTATCCTAGTCCGAGACATCTATAAGTAGACTAGAAATCAATACTTATAGTTTTGATCACTAACATTGACAAACAAGTTTGAGATAGCAACGCTTGCGAGTTTGACCGAGCAGTGCTCTATAAATCTCCCCCTTTGTCAATTTTAATGACAAAACTATCAATACATATGGATTACAAAATAAATAAACTTTGTAGCTTCTCATCCAAATGATTGATCTCATTGGTTCTTCAACATTACCCGAAATACTCATCATTTTCAAGTACTCCAAATGATTCCATATGTGTTCAACTCAGCATCATAGTTGTTGAAGACCCGTAGCAATAACAATGAGAAAATAGTTGCTCCCGATCATTGTTATACAGTGTCATAGTATCATTACACAACATCAAAGTTCAATTGTATCACAACTTTGACAACAATAAAATGGTGATATGTATCACTCCCCCTTAGTCAATACTTCATCACACAATGAAAACCACTCCCCTTACATAATGATCCGTAAAACATCTGTATTTGTAGTGCGAAATACACATTTAATCTCCCCCTTTTTATCAATATAAATTGGCAAAGGTATAAAAACTAGTGGGATCTTAATGAAATTTTCATAGAGATACTTCATGACCAAAAGAGAATAACATATCAACTTGTTTAGATGTCATCATGTAGCCGAAGCTAAATGCATACATCAAGGAGTTTATAAAGATACAAGATAACCCCTACAATATTGCACAGTCGCACTCCCCACAAAGATTTGGCAATTAAGCACAAGTTCAAATAAGAAATCTCCCCCATAAAATGTCATTCCCAAAAGAACAACAAGAGCGAGCTTACTTTTACAAGAAAAGAAGGATTTCTTTGGACGTTAAAAAATCACATGAAACATGAATTTGTATCCAAAAATGTTAATTGAATCAACCACAAGGAAAATGATCAATTCAATTGGCCATGCTCAACATAAGAGAACTTACGGAGCAACACAGTAGATACACAAAGATTGGGATCAGGGAAAGACCAATACTGCGGAATAATCAATGATTCATTCTATTTTTCATCACTATTTGCACAATGACATATAATAGACTTAATATTTGTAAACAAAAGTTTATCCTTTCTTCCATCAATATTTGCATAATGACATAAAAGGCTTAAATTTTGTAGTCAAAAGTTCATTCCATCTTTTATCAATACTTTCATACCGACATAATAGAGATAAATTTTGAACAAGTATGGGACAGTCAAGGTTCACGGACGTAAACAACATATCCCATACTGCAAAAATCATCTTCCAAATCAACTTTAGAATTTAAATAAATAAATCTAAAAACATTGAAAGATGAAAACGTTGGAAATACCTATGTGTGCTCACAATAATGGATAGTCCAAACCCTAGTTATCCTTCTTAAAGCCACAAGAATAAATTCTCATAAGAAGTTTCATAGACATTGAGACCTCTGAAAAATTCTTTATCGTCCCCGAACTCCTTGTTGTCAACAACCATGGGAACATAAGGTTCATGAAGAAAGGAGTCAATTCCAACAAACCTTTTGAACTGATGCCGAACTAGGGCCTTCTGAATTTCAAGAGTTCTCAAAGCAATAGCCTTTATTTCCTGAATCTCTTTCCTTGTTTCCTTCAACTCTTCAAGAACACCAGAAAACTTCTGAGATTTTGAAGGAACATCTCTTGGCTTCCTCACATTCCTTCTATTTCTTTTCAAAGTTGGAGGTAACAGAGGTTTATCTTTTTCCTTCATGATTGATGGCTTAACAATCATATTAACATCTTTTTCATCAGAAGACATAAAGCTTGGAGTATCCATACGAGCGGAATTGTTAGAGAAAATCACAAGATAGTCTCAACAAGCAGTCTTATGATAAAAAGAGTTGCAAGTGAAGGAAAAAGGAATGTAGGGTTACAAAACTTTTAAACACATAAGTTCACGTACCACAACTCAAAAATCTAAAGATGGTAGAATTGTCGAGAATAACCCTCTTTTATTGATTAAACAGGGAAGTCGCTTCCAATATCAATTAGATAAGAAAAGAGGCACGAATTCCATACTTACAATACTCATCAGAGAAAAAACAAGAATAAAAAAATTAAAAACAATCTAGAACCAATTTTATTTTCCTAAAGCCTGAGGTGTGCATAATCTTGTCTCTTTTGATCAGGCACATGAGACAAGATGCACTAACCATCACAATTAAGTTATGCTAGGGTGAACAATAATCTGTCCACCATAACCTTTTCGAAAGGAATTCATAGAGCCATGTTTCTCATAGTGTTTATACCATAAATTTCTCTCTAATTATCTAGTCTTTTATTTGTAAACTAACTTCTATGAAAAAGAGACGCGTTTACATACCTCTGATGATCTTTAAACAAAGTTTGAGCTTGTTAGCTAATCGATTCGCTCTTCGTTGAAGTTTGTTGACATATCTCAATTTGTGTTTGTACTTGAAACACTTTGAAAGTTCATGACCTTCGAGAGAATAATAAGGGCATTTCAACATGGAGGATGGTTCAGATGCCCGAGATGTGTACACGGCTAGAAACATAGTGGAACCTGAAAAATCAGAAAAAGAGTTTCCAGTAGAAACATGTAGATCCATTTTTTCTTCCAGACTGGTTGAGATTTCTTCTGAAAGAATATCAAGATTGATGTACGTATTGCTACAATTATCAAAATCAATATTTTCACAAAGAAGTGCAACACTTGACTTTTTTTCTTCATTAGAATTATAATTGTCAGACATTTCATCAAGAGTTGCAGCTAGACCTTTGTTCCCAGTGTATTTTTTACGATTTGGACACTCATTTTCAAAATGACCAAAACCTTTACACTTAAAGCACCGAGGCATATCCTCGTCATCAGTTTCATTAATATCCATGTTTTTAGGAGGAACACGATTATGAGTTTAACTGATGACTTAGGCTTATTTTTGGAGAATCGTTTACTTCTCTTCAAAAGAAGATCCCTAAACTGTCTTGTGATCAAGGAGACTGACTTGTCAAGATCTTCATCTGATGAATCAGTTTCAGAAAGATCATCTTCAGAGATGCAAACACTTTTACTTTTGTCAAGTAAACTGTCAGAAAGATCATCTTCAAAGATGCAAACTGTCTTGTTCTTTTGTGCTTTGAAAGCAACATCCTTACCGATTTTGGATGTATGCTCATTATCAAATATCTTAAGCTTTCCAACCAGAGTATTTCTGGAAATAGCATCAAGTTTATTTCCCTCAAAGATGACATGCTTCTTAGAATCATATCTAGCTGGCAGCGATCTGAGAATTTTCATCATAATGTCCTATTCAGGAATAGTCTTACCCGACGCAAAAGATGCATTAAAAATTTGAGACACTTTGTGATTAAACTCTTCATCTGCCATACGAAGGTTTTCCTAATCATATTTTAGGTTTTGCATCCTAGCTTCCTTTTCACTGGTATTTCCTTCAAATACGATTTCTAAGATATCCCAAGCATCTTTAGACCGAGTGCACGTAGTCACATGGTGCTGAAGATCTGAGGTAATGGCATGGATGATAGCATTTAACCCGTCAGAATTTTGCTTTGCAGCGAGAATCTCGGCAGGTTCATATGCACCAATATCCTTAAGAACAGTTGCATCGCCTTCTGCAACAACCGGAGGATTATAGCCATTAACAACATTAACCCATGATTAAAAAACACGCGCTTGAAGAAAGGCACGCATAGCAATTTTCCACCATAGTAATCTGAGCCATCGAAGACTGGTGGTACGTTTATGGAGATAACACTTCTGTCCATATTCAGATTGCTACAAACACAGACTTATAAGGTCTTTAATGTGTTTGCCTGCTCTGATACCAATTGAAAAGGCGGGGGTACAACAACCACACCCAATATTTCGTTTGGCAATCTGAATAGACAAACTCCAATATACTTTCAAGAGAATCAACTAGACAGTTAGAATCAATCTAGAAAAAGTATATCAAAGAGTTTTGTATCTCTCTTTCTCAATTCAATCTGTAATCAGCAAATAGGAATTTGCGTGCTCGATTGAATATAAGAGAAGTAACTTGAACGGTACCAAAGACCAATGTTCAAGGATCAATCAATTTTAATCAACAACCAAAGGTTGGATTTACCAATTGATCGATTCAATGCACAACCTGTGATATTTCAATTATATAACAAAATATAAAAAGAAATAACACAGACACCAGAATTTTTTTAACGAGGAAAACCACAAATGCAGAAAAACCCCGGGACCTAGTCCAGATTTGAACACCACAATGTATTAAGCCGCTACAGAGACTAGCTTACTACCAACGAACTTCAGACTGGACTTTATTTGAACCCTAATAAATCTCACACTGATTCAAGGTACAGTTGCACTCCTTACGTCTCTGATCCCAACAGGATACTATGCACTTGATTCCCTTAGCTGTTCTCACCCACAACCAAGAGTTGCTACGACCCAAAGTCGAAGACTTGATAAACAAATCCGTCTCACACAGAAAAGTCTATTGGAATAGATAAATCTGTCTCCCACAGAAATACCTACGAGTTTTATTCCGTCTTTTGATAAATTAAGGTTAACATGAACCAATCGATAACCCGGACTTATATTCCCGAAGAACATCCTAGTATTATCAATCACCTCACAATAATCTTAATTGTATGGTAGCGAAACAAGATATTGTTTAATCACAAACGATGAGACCAAGATGTTTGTGACTACTTTTTATCTTGCCTATCGGAGATTAAATCTCGAGATAATCTTAAAGAAGATAGTACTCAAACACGATAGAAACAGCAAGATCAGATCACACAACTACAGTGAAAATATTTGGGTCTGGCTTCACAATCCCAACGAAGTCTTCAAGTCGTTAACCTACAGGGTTTCGTGAAAAAACTAAGGTTAAAGGATAATTGACTCTAGCTTATACAACTAGTATCGCACAGGAGGTGTAGGGATTAGGTTTCCCAGTTGCTAGAGTTCTCCTTTATATAGTTTTCAAATCAGGGTTTGCAATCTATGTTACCTTGGTAACAAAGCATTCAATATTCACCGTTAGATTAAAATCTGATTAGATTCAAGCTAATATCTTTCAACAGTTAGATCGAACTTAGATTGTTATACACAAATGAAATGTACCTTCATTTAGGTTTATGTAGCCGTACCTAAATGCGTACACCATGTTGGATCAATCGTAGTTAACCGAGGTTAGCTATATGAACACTATCATATCAACCTCATTCATCTTAACCATAACTAGTTCAAATGACTCAAATGAAACTAGTTAAATAGTTGTTCAATTGCTATATTCTCATAGAAGTATACAAGAACACAATTGAAGCAAAATAGGTTTGATTCACTCGAATCAATTCATGAACATTATAGCCACGGTTTGCAAAGAATGCGTTCCTTATTATATAAATGTATTAGTTCATGTACATAACCTAACTTTAACCTTCAAGTATGCAAACGGGTACGCATAATTGAAATACCCGGACTGAGTTTGGGTTTCGCCAGTACGCGAACGGGTACCCATACTTCCAATCCCAGAAGAAAATCTCGGACATGAACCTTACGCCAGTACACATACGGGTGCACATACTTAGGTTCCCGGACTTCTCAAACCAATAGGTACTTATACTATGGTTCCCGGACATGGATAACATATGTGCAAGAGTACATAACATGTCACAATCCAATAATGGTTAAGTGTTCTAAAACTCTTATTTCAATCATTGATACTTTCTTAGAGGATGACAATAGCCGTTTTCACACACTATTAGCATCAAAGCAATTTTCAAGTTATTGAAATAATCATAACGAAACATTCCAAGTTTACACCAAATGATTGTATCACACAAACCATGTAAGATGTTACTCGACAATTTTCACGTGATCATCTTTTGACTTTCGTCAAGCATATAAGATGAACTTGGTCGAAGCGAAAGCTTGCCAACACATATTCCGAGAAATATGTAAGCGAGTTAAACTCAGCTTGAAATCTCAAATGTGTATAATAGAAAATTATATCATAACACGACTTATGTTTTAATATAGGAGATAGAGTATAAATAGAATTTCCAAGTGCTAGATGAGTTTCAGTCTCCACATACCTTTTTGTTGATGAAGTTCCACAAGCTCTCCTTAGTAGGTCTTCGTCTTCAATGATGAACGCCGTGAAGTCTAATGCTCAACTACACATTTTATCCTAGTCCGAGACATCTATAAGTAGACTAGAAATCAAGACTTATATTTTTGATCACTAACACTGACAAACAAGCTTGAGATAGCAATGCTTGCGAGTTCGACCGAGCAGTGCTCTGACAGAGGGGAAATAAATGGACTTTGCCCTTCCATCATTTGGATAGAGAGGAAAGAGTTTTCTTTCTTTTTGGCCCACTTCGATTAGTCGAAATTGAATCAAGAATCGAGTTTACTCTACCTCACATATTTTGATAGAGTTGGTTGGGATCAGGATTATCAGTTGGAACATCTTAGCATGTCCGTACCAAGACCCATCACACTCTCGCATTTCTAGGAGAACCAATTAGCTTTGGGTTTGAGTGGCATTCCTCGGGGTCTTGAGAAAGGATATGAATGGTAATTTCTGACCAGGAACAACGTGACTTGAATGATCTTGTATTAAGATGGCAAAAGGGATGGATTATGCTAGGACAGGAAGTGTGGACTACCTGCACCTAGACAAAAAGACCCTATGAAGCTTTATTGTTCCCTGAGAGAGATATAGACAGATCGAGAAATAATCGCAGCACGAAGAGTGAGCACATCCAAGTCCGGAATTGAACCTGTTGATATCGCGTCAACAGAGTTCCCACAGCCGGACGAGAACCAGAGTAAGCCTTTTTTAAGCAAGGTAACCTAATTGTATCTCCCGATATGCCTTTTGGTATAAGACAGTCAAAATCAACAACATGTTCTCCTAAAGAGAGTATATCATCTAAGTTACATACATTCTAGAATACTCTTTTATTTGGACTTGCGCTTAATACATACACTTAATACTAGCCCTTTTGTTTTTGGAGGACATATGAAATATGACATCCACATGCTACATTTTTTTTAATTATCCTAAAGGAAGTGATGATCCTCAACTATTTTTTTGGCAGAGGATATTCTTCCTGATCGGACCTGGTATGCTTTGTTGTTGGTGTATACAGTAGAAGGTCGGTTAATATATGTGTCTTGCGGAGCCTTGGATAATACCTTTGTATTCCAGAAGGATTATATGGTATTGAAGCATTGCATGTTTACAAATGTTGTTGTTGTTGTCTTGGAGGAGTCGGATGGTGTCAAGGCGTTGCCTCTGTTCGGATGCTAAAGGGATGTTGATGGTGGTTTTTGGTTTAGGGGGAAAACTATAAAAGTATGTCTACCTGACCCGGCATCAGAAGTAGTAGACCTTGATATGTCTATATTCCGCAAGGAATTAAATAATATATCAAAATATGATGAGTGTCTATGCCTCTCTTCTTGTATGTGTATAGCTATATTTATGAGCTTCGCCCGGCTGGATTCAGAAAATATATGTATACATATCCAAATTGTATTTACTGAAAAACTCAGTATCTGCATATACGAAAATTATCATAATAATAATGCATATTGCAATATTCACAGACATTATATCATTTTATCGTATTGAAACTCAAGATCCTAGATGAATTATTCACTAGTATAGAGCCTAATGAGTATTTACTTTATGTTGTGTTCCCAGCTGAACCCTTAATGATGACATGACATGACGATTAATGATTCACTCTTAGCTGAGTATCATGAATCTCCCAAAGTCTCTGAATTAAGATCTGCATGAAAGTACCTGCGCAAATTGTGCCAACAAGACCAGAGTTGCGCTACTCGCAAGAGTAAAAAATTAGTAATTTTGTGTTAACGTAGAAAATTCATTTAAATTGATTAATTTTGTGTTAATTCACAAAATTCGATTTTTAACCTAATTTTGTGTTTGTTCACAAAAAATTAGGTTTTTTTGCCCTAAAAGGGAGCCTGCATGATGCCTTGATCCCTATTGGTCGAGACTAAACCTAGGAAATTGACCCATCATGGAGCCAGTAGGATTAAAATCCTAAAGAAAATATGAAAAATTAAAAAAAAGGGAAACATGACTGATTAGGTCGGTTACAGATGGAGCACGACCGCGCCACTTTGCCGGCCGGTTTACCGTAGTTGATGCTCCCCATGGACGACCGGCCTTGCTCCATATTGGCCTCTAAGTGCCCCTCTTTACCATCGGCCAATCACATTGCTCCTATCCTAGTGATTTCTCCTAGCCTACAAGCTCCGCTTTAAATTGTCAGTGGAAGTAGGCTGGTCGAAGCGCATATATTTCTTAAGAAAATAGATCTTGGCTTCCCAAGCCAGTTGCAAATTGATCACGATCACACGACTTGTCCGGCTCCATTAACTAACCTAAAACCTTACAAGATCTCGAAAAATAGGATGTTGTTATGATGACCGGCCACCCACCTATCGCCTCGACCAATCACATCGCTCCTAGCCTACCTGCCCCGCTCTAAATCATTGGTCAAAGTAGGCTAGTCGATCGACCTCTTTATATAAAAAAAATTAAATCTAGGCCTTTCAAGTCGGTCGCAGAATGATCACGACCACACGACTTGGCCGATCAATTTAACAAGCTTGGCTCCTCCTAGAATGACCGGGAAAGCTCCGTGATAGCTACCTGCAGCACTTTTATTACTTTAACTAATCAGGATGCTCCTAGCATACAAGCTCCGCTTTAAATCGTCGACCAAAGTAGGCTAGTCGAGTTGCTTGTAAAGGTATTAATTAATTAGGTTAAGGACGACCAAAAACTGTCGCAAATCATCTTAGCCGTCCAACTTAGCCTGCTGGTTTGGCCGGTCTAGATCCAACTTCGGGTGACCAACGAGGTACCGTGATGGCCACATCCCATCCTTCTTCTTAACAGACCAATCATGATGTCCGTAGCCTACACGAGCAGCCACCAATGGTCGGCCAAAGAAGGGTGGTCGCGCCATCTTTTTAACCATAAAATTCGCGACTAATTCAGGCAGGTTCTATACAACGATGCTTTACATGCATTGAATATTTTGAGTTGCTTGCTTGAAAATGATGCTTTACATGTATCATTTGCTAACGATATTTTTAGGGTATAAATCTTAAAAGCAACATATGCTATTTTCAAGTACTACTCGCGGTAAGTCCCATTTTCACGACTTGACTTGTCACTTATTACCACCTGCTTCCTAGCTTGCATGTGATTGGTCGAAATATTTTTCTACTTGTAGATTTTACATACAAGGCTCATGGCATGTTAGTTGTTGAATAATCACGCACTCATTCTTCCACTATTCATGACCACCTCTCACATGTCGTGCTGGTGGGCTCACTTAGCAATTACCACACCCCCTATTATTAGTCGTAACATGACTTGCTCCATATTATGTGGACTTTACCATACAATTAGGAACACCTTAGTCATGCAAATCACGGCTAAGAGCCACTCTCTACCAAAATACTCGAGACATCAAACATGTCACAAACTAGGGGATGTTCATTAGGAGGGAACGGTTTCTACCACCTTCACATATCTCCACTACTTCACTAATCTACACAACTCTCACTTCCTATGGGATCAGGGTGTTCGACTATGACTTGATATAAATATATTTTCATTCTACTCAATCAACAACTAACAAAGATTTCCAGAGAACACATAAAACTTATACCTTTCATTTTTTACAAGCAAGTTCCATTTTTTCTGTGATAAGTCATAAACAATCACATCTTACGGAACCCGTGTCTCTGACCTCAACACCTTCTCTGCTTCCCTCCCTATGATCAATCCTTCTCCTTCATTTTGTAACCGAAGCAAGACTAGAACGACCATTTCTTGTTTTAGGCCAGAACTGTACAGATTGATCTCTCGAATCTAAAGTACTCATATGCAGTACATTTGTTTTTAGGGTCTAGGCTCGTTTCTCATCAACCTACCCACTTTTACTCTTTTCTCTAGAATTAGTTTTTACCATACTACAAGGGTATATGTGTCTTTCTCCGTATTAATACTGTGCAAATACTTCTGTATCTTCTAATGGTCTTCATCGTCTTTAATTCTCTTGTATACTCTACTGCAACTTTTGAATCCTTCTGAAATGGATGGCTCTTCTGAAAGTGTAGGAACTTCTCTTCAAGTGAGTATTAGACATGGCTTATTTCTTTTATTTGGTATTTTCTTGCGAGATCGGGTGATTATGGGTATCATTTTTCTCCTAAATTTCCAAGAGTGTAAATATGAGTAACACCTATATAGGGAACATAGGATTCTTAAGAACTAAAATGCATTACTATGATGCATTTTGCAAGTTGTACGCTGACCAATAATGAGATATGCATCTACTTGGTTCTCGTATGTCACGAGTGGGTGCTGAGGCTTAATAAATAGCACTTAACTTCAAAATTTTAATTTGTAGATAGTCAATAAGACATATATAGGGAGGAGTTTTTGGTTCAAGATGCATCAAGGGAATCTCTAAGTTACGAAGCTTAGTCGGTAAATCATGTTTGATGCGAAAGCATCATTATACCGTGATGATTAACAGAGTAAGTTCCATGATGCGTAGGCATCATCGCTGTTGCGTTGCATACCGAGAATGCACCATTTTGGAGCATTTAAAAGGAAAGACGAATGTTGCACCATTTTGCATGCCTAAACAAAGAATGTGGAGTTATGAACCAAGTGGCATCAGTGATGCACAATGTGACAGACTAGAAAAAATTTCCTCCGGTGGTATGATCGACAGACCGAAACTTCTTGATGCACCACTCGTAGTGAGTAATTAGGTCGTAAAACTTCGTTTTTTCCAGGAAATGTGTTAGAGGATCACTTGGTAGAACTCACAAGTTTTTACTCCCTCCGTCCTATTTTACTTGCCAAAATTGAGTTTTTTTTAACAAAAATGTACCAAAAAATTACTATACTTCCCACTAAAATTATCTAATTATCAAGAAAGAAATAAAAACTAGGATACAAAAACTTGTATATTAAACAAGTGATTTGAAAGATTGATGGTGTATGTGGAAGTAATTTGAATTTGTTTCAAGTTTTTGCAAAATCCTATTTTGGCAAGTAAACTAGGACGGAGGGAGTATATATCAAGCTTTTTGTCAATGTTATTTGCACAAAACTATATATCAATTTTTAATCTACTAAAGTCAATTGTCGGACTAGAATTAGAGCGCGGTAGTTTAGTGTTAGACATAATTGTATAACCCTCTAAGATTGAAGACTGAAGAACAAACGAAAACATTTGCGAGAACTTCATCAACAAAGAGGCATGTAAAGAGTGACCTATTCCATTTACTCATGGCATCTACCATTCTATCTTATGAGATTATGTCGTATATTTTTAACAGATTTAATATTGCAAAGAAGAAATTGCGAGTTCAAGCTTGTCTTGGTTAAACTCTCAAAATATGAGTTGAGCAATAGATGTTCATAGATCCTTAACAATCTTACTTAAAACAATTTATAGTTCACAAACCATTTTTGTTTCAAGTTGATCATATGGAAATTTCCCAAGGAACAATGCAAACTGTCTATGACTATTGGGAATGTTTCAAATTTATGAAAAAGAGATTTTCAGGAATGCTTATGGAAAGGTACGTATACCCAAATAGAACTGGGTGGTCATGGGTGTCATTCTTGTCCAAAAATTCCAAAAGTTAGAAATGTGAATAAGACTTGTATATGGAGGAGACATAGCTTAGGAGATTAAATACGTCATTATGGTACATTTTGCAAGTTAGAAATTGTCCAAGATATGCATCATATGCATCTTGGCTTTCGTATGTTGCGAAAATATATTGGGAGTTAGTACATTACATTTAACCCCGAAATTATTATTTATACAAATGTCAATAAGACATATATAAGGAGGATGTGTTGGTTGAAGTTATAAATCTTAGCCGGTAAAATATAATTGACATGAGAACATCATTACGTCGTGTTACTTACCTAAGGAGGATTGTAAGCATAATTGGTGTTGTGTTGCATACCGAGAATGCATCATTTTGATGCATTTAGAAGGAAAGACGAATGTTACATCAATTTGCATGCCTATACAAGAGGATACATATTTGCGAACTAAGTGGCATCAATGATGCAAAATATGTGCACCAGTTGCGAAAGTCCCTTGGCCTATATGTATTAGGATTTTCTTGGCCTTTGGCCTTGCTGCGCGAGTTGACTTTAGTTACAATTTTTGAGTTGATGAGCTATGGTTTGTACTCGATCCATTGACCCATTCATGGTAAGGGATGGTGCATAGGCAGCCACAAAGCACCACACTTGTGGTCTTTGTCACACTTTTAATTCTAATATAACTCTAATTATCCGAGCTTGGAAAATAAGAAATCATAAAAATAAACAATCTTCTGACATTAAATAAATTTTCAAATATAAATTCAACTCCTAAAACACTTCCAAGAATATAAAAGTGTTTATGAGTGATTTCTAGATGCTTAGGATGCATAATAAATCAATTTATTTATTTTTCTAATGATAATAGGAATAGGAGACAAGTAATAGCTTACTAACTCTTTTACAAAAGTCGAAATCACAAGATCTTGCAGGGGCCTCGGCGGAACAATTGCGAGGAAAGACAACACTAATAAGTGGGTTTTGAGCTAAGAATTTAACTGTTGGAATCTACCTAAATTTATAAATCCTAAAACGTTTGAGAAGGTTATGATGTGTATCGTAAGTGCAACAAATTAATCTAGATATTTTCACTAATACTAACAAGTAATTATATGGAGTTAGTAAGGATCATTTCCACAGAAAACTGTGTAATGGAGATGTTATTTAGATTAAAAACTATAATAAAAACAAATATCAACAGAGGTGGTTGGTTAAAGTGAATAAAACAACAATAATAAAAAACAGGTGATTAAAAATTCTTTTGTTGTCACTGAATGTTAAATCAAGTAGTATACTTGTTTATTTTTCATTAATTAAAATCAATAATCCACAACCGTAGAATATCAATAAGCTCTGGTATTCCCCACAAAATATCTGTTTCACTGGATAGATGAGCATCTGACTACCATCTTCCATCAATATAACCCACCAAATATAATCTCTCAAAGTGAAACCTAGTCGACTGCATTAGTATTTGTGAGTTTATGTTGATCATAGCATCAAAAAAGAAAAAACTCAATCTTCTTTCTAGGAGATGTTCGACTATTTTATGTATCTCACAACTCCCTCTGAATACAATATTCAAATTTCTTTAGCAGTTCATGGACACTTTAATTTCTGGAACGAAAAATATTTTCCTCTTAACGGTTCTTGTCAGACCATCAAACTTTAATTTCATAGCCTCACCAGAAAAGGCTAAGATTGTAGTGCAATCGCTTGAAACACTACAGAGCACACAAACTAATAATCTAAGTAGAAAGATTCATTCTTAGGAAGGGAAGAAACTTGGGATCATTTGCATAGTGGTATGAGCCTTCTCTTTATAGTGATCAAGGAAAAAACCTTTCTGATATTGTACATCTCGGAGAGTATAGAAGAAAAGATACACTAAGTATTTTGAGTGTTCTTGGTAATGCGCTTGAACCTCTACAATCTACCCCCAAATTCATATCAATTAATTTGATGATACTAACCAGGTCTATGACCCTGGTGAGTGAAAGCATGAGACTATAAGAGTATATGAATTCCAGCCAACTGATGATGCATAGAATATATTTTGTATTCATGGGTGCGTTAAGTTAAGCAGAGCTTATATAGCGTAACCTCAAATATGATTGTTGCAGTCATTTATATAATTGTGTATGAAATAAAAAAATAAAAAAAAAGTTATGTTTTACTTGCACGCAAATTATTTTGAGAATGACCACCATAGGATATGGAGCGATATTGCAAAATGGAGTATTGGATATAATATTTTTGTCAAATGTGCTCCTGTTCCACAAGATTGCTAATAGGGTACCAGATTAAATGGGGGTGTACCAAAATCAAGATAAGACAAAACATGTTTCTATATCGGACAAAACAAATTTTGTCTTGGCTTGGTACACCCCACTAATCCTGGCACCTCACATTAACAGCCTTGCTATTCCAATAACAAGTGGATGAGGTGAAAAAACGATACAAGTGTCTGTGATCTGATTGGATTAGATGTAATATGTCAAAAACCAATGTATAATTTGGATAAAAAATGTGGACCTATCAAGGGGTTAAACCAGGCGTTAAACCAGAATATAGCTCGTCCCTGGTTTTAGCCCAATAACTTTGATTATTGATTTTTTTTTTTGAAAACAATTATCTAGGCTACTTATAACTATAGTTAGCGTCAAATAGATTTCATTCCATGCTATGGGAGAATTAAAATTGATATCTTGTATAAAGTATGAAAATAAAAATCTCATCACATTTATTTTGTCATTTTTGTTTCACAAAACCAAAAATTTCTTTCTCGAATAACGTTTGTTCAATTTCAATCTTTTATTTATCTTATTATCTGAAATTTTAAGAGCATATTCTGCTTACTAATGATAATGCGATTTGTTCGAAAAGTTTTGCTACATCACTCGAACGCATTGGTAACTTGGTAGCCATTAATATTTCAAACCTACCCTAGTATAATTTCTAAGTCCGTCACTATGTAAATTAGTATGTATGATTATGTGTAGAATTTTAATTTACTAGTCATCCCTCAAATATTAACAAATTTGTTGGTGAAATTCATGTTTTTTAATATGTATGATGTACTACGGTTTACTTGTCGTAATTGTGATGCAAAGTATTTATATGTTATCATGTTTTTCATTTTTAATGGATCAGTACTTGATATAAGCAGTCTTACTTATTCATCTTCCATAAAAAAATAAAATAATATGTTGACGTTCAATTTTTTAATAAAATTTCAGACGCATGTAATATCATGCATGCGTGAATTAAAGTCGGCTTACTCTATTAACACAAAATCTTGAACTCTTGCTTTGCATCACCCAAAGTACTCCAAAACTGTTTGTTAGATTTCCTTTGACTGTATTAATGAAAGAAGATAAGGTGTTTACTAAAATCATTGCAACTTCTTTAAGACAGTTTTGGAGGTTTATATAAACAAGCTTACCAAAGAAGAATGAAGACCTACACCATTACTCTTTGATACTCAAAACCAAACTAGTGAGTAGAAGAGAAAGATGAGTTTCGTAAATCATTCTGCTCATCGTCCATTAGAAATCTTTTTTATTCCGTTCGTAGCTCCAGGGCATATGATACCAATGATCGATCTCGCAAGGGCATTCGCAACCAGTCAAGGAGTTAGAGTTCATATAATAATCACAACTCATAATGCTCTACTCTTCAAGTCATCCATAGATCAAGATGTTAACTCCAGTAATGCAGATATTCAACTTCACATTCTAAAATTTCCATCCTCCCAAGTTGGACTTCCTGAAGGTATAGAGAATTTCAACTCCATCATTTCACCAGACATGTATTCGAAAGTCTACCAAGGTATTTCCATCCTCCAACAGCCCATGGAGAAACTTCTACTTAAAAATAACCCAGATTGTATCATCTCTGATATGTACTACCCGTGGACTAATGATTTGGCAAACCAGCTTGGTTGCCCTAGACTCGTGTTTCGCGTGAACTCCTTTTTCTCTCTCTCGGTTATGGAAAGCATTAGACGGTACAGGCCTCATGACACTGTATCTTCTGACATGGAGACATTCCAAGTGCCAGGCCTTCCACACCATCACCGTATTGAGATGACAAGGTCGCAATTGCCGGATCATGTCAGAACGAGAACGCCATATGGTGATTTGATGGATACATTTAGAGAATCTGAAATGAGAAGTTATGGGGTCATCGTGAACAGTTTCTACGAGTTAGAATCGCCTTATGCAGACCATTTCAGGAATGTCTTGGGAATGAAAGCATGGCAAGTTGGGCCGGTATCCCTATGTATTAAGGAACCCTGATTTTGGGCATACCAAAATCTTTGAAGGCATACCACATGAAGACAAAAAAAGGTTGTGAAATAGCAAAATCAGATTACCCCTTAACCCAATTTTTTTTAATGGCAAATCTGCCCTTTACGATTAGTGTTAGTAATATTGATTAGTGATTAAATATTTTGTTTAGTGATTAAGATAATTTTCAGAATTATAAAAGGTTGTTTAGATGATTTTTTTGATCATGGTTCGGCGAAACATGTTGAAGTTCGGCTCACATCTATGAGCCAAATCTACCAATTGATGAACGGTTCGGCTCACATCTATGAGCCGAACAACATCCTGAATAGCCCAGAAAAAATAATAATTACTGGTTCGGCATATATTTCGAAAATCGTATGAGCCGAACATCAATTTGATATTTTTTGGGTTAAAATATTGTTATTGGTTCGGCACATATTGAGAATATCGTAATAGCCGAACCTCATAAATCTGCTAGGTTCGGCACATATTATGATTATCGAATATGCCGAACCCCTATGCATCTCTATCTGTGACTAGGTTCGGCTTGAAATTTCATGAAATTTTAAGCCGAATTGTTCATATACACTTACAAGAAGCTTTTGTGATGAACAATTCGGCTAAAAATGCAACTCAATTTTGAGCCGAACCCAACACTATAACCGTCATTTAATCGATGAAAAACAACGAATAGGAGATTGGGTTTGTAAAACTTACTTTCTTATCCTTATTTCCGGAGTTGGAGATGCAGTTGGTTCAGTTTCTGGTTCAATTGGTGGTTGATTTTCAGTTTCTACATCTTCATCTTCAATTGGTTCTTCTTCTTCTTCTTCAATTGATGGATTAGAAGACGATTTGGTTTGCCTAGTCCCTAGTTTTCTTTGTACGAGTCATTATGTGGTTGAGTTTAATCGACGATCAAATTTTTACGAATCGACAATTAATCACGATGATGAATTTTTTTTCGCAGGAGGGGGAAGAGTTCGGCTAGAGGAGGAAGAAGAAGAAGAGATGTTAAGGAAACTGATTTTGATTAGAAAACTGATTTTAAATTTTTATATTAAGGGTATATAGGTAATTGAACTACCCATAGGATACCCCTTATAAGGTCACCTAAGATGGGACTATTGTTTTGTATGCCTTGAAAGATTTTGGTATGCCCAAAATCAGGGTTCCTATTAAGAGAGAAGTGAAGGACGCTGATGATGAACAAAAGAAGCAACACAAGTGCATGAGTTGGCTTGATTCCATGGAACCCAATTCAGTCGTTTATGTTAGTTTTGGGAGCATGGCACGATTTCAGAAGACCCAATTGGTTGAGATTGCATCTGCTCTAGAGACATGTGGCCATCCATTTATTTGGGTGGTCAGAGAACCAAAGGAAGAAGGCAAAAATCAAGGGTGGTTGTTGGGAGAGTTCGAGAAGAGGATGAATAAGAAAGGAATGATAATAAGAGATTGGGCGCCACAGGTTACAATCTTGGCACACCCGGCAATTGGAGGATTTGTAACTCACTGCGGGTGGAACTCAGTATTAGAGAGTGTCGCCGAAGGTGTACCAATGATTACTTGGCCCCTCTTTGCAGAGCAGTTCTATAATGAAAAGCTTGTCATAGAAGTCCTGATTCCTGAAGATTGGAGTGAGGGTTGGTATCTACGAGTGGGAACATTTGATGGAAGAAGGAAAGATAGTCGTAGGCAGAAAGAAGATAGAGAAGGCGGTAAAAATGTTAATGGATGGTGGAGATGAAGCAGATGAAATGAAAA
Organism: Papaver somniferum; assembly: GCF_003573695.1. Taxonomy (NCBI): domain Eukaryota; kingdom Viridiplantae; phylum Streptophyta; class Magnoliopsida; order Ranunculales; family Papaveraceae; genus Papaver; species Papaver somniferum. The sequence continues at coordinate 3,364,679 of NC_039359.1, forward strand.
GGCGGGCTAGACAGATGAGTGAGAAAGCCAAAAGAGCTGTGGAAGAAGGTGGATCTTCTTGCACCAGTCTGATCGATTTGGTTGAAGAACTGAAAGTTGTTCGTCATATTAGCATATAAGATGGCCTCAAGATCTTAGAGAAAACATAGCATTATTATGTTTTCTCGGCAGTGGTTCCTGATCGGGTCAATGAATCACTAAGTTTTGTTTTCCATTTTAGTTTTTCATCTATATGGAATTGAACTCCAGGAGTTCACCGTTGAATGTTCAATAAAAGGTTCACTAATTACTTAAATGGCTCAAGGTGCGCCAAAGTTCTGGTTAAACAAAATTCACCAGATCCAACTTCACATCAATAAAACAGCTTTTACAAGCTGGAAGCCTGGAACCATCTTACACAAACCACATATTGCTGCTGAGTAGCTGATAAATCTATATGTGTGTGGAAGGTATCTCAAGTGTGACAACAAAAAAGTAGGTTTATACTGTAGGCATAATAGGGGCAAAAACGGAACAGGTAAGAGAAAAAGAAGAAGGTAGATGCAGCATGGCATGTCATAAACTCCAATAAGCAATTGGAGAGCCGCTTACACTAGGTAATGGTATTAAGACATTAAAACATCATACAAGAGGGCAAGATAGAGAGCCATAGACATAACAATCAAGAGTCAAACCACCTGTGGCATAAGCAAAACACACAATCTTTTTAAGAAAAATGAACAACCTAAAAGACCAGTATTTCTAAGCAACGACTAGAAACATGGAATTCGAGGAACATTAGCTATATAGTTTTGATTTGTTCCAGTGTCAAATTGTTGTCCTGTCCACTATCAATAACTATTAACGACCTAAATAGAACTTCCGAGATGTCTATACATACGCATGGGTACGCCGGGTTGTTTCAAAGATCTGAAGCAAAGGACATCATTTCAGACTATCTGAGGATATAGCTTGGCCTGTTGCTTTACCCTTTTCTTGTACTCCACCGGCTCCTGAACATATCTAGATGTCATGTTACTATGTTACAATAAAAGCTAGCCAGAAAAGCTTGAATGAGTCAGATACCTGGATGAAAAGATGGTATCCATCTGTTTGAGCAGGATCAGCAGCGTTGGGTTGGTCCAGCAAATCTTGTATGCCCACAAGAATTTGCTTCACTGTAATGGCTGGTCTCCAACCCTGACAAATAAAAAAAATGACAATAGGAAAAAGAATTAATGCCTACATATAAAATGCATTCTTCAAGTGTATGGCCATAGCCTAAACAATAACATTTCAAGTTAAAAGATATGCAAAAGAGAAACAGAGAACTTACACTGTCCTCGTTGAGAATAGACAGGCACACAGTTCCTGAAGGATAGACGTTAGGGTGAAAAAAGTTTGGAGGGAATTTGCACTTGGGAGGTTTGCTAGGATAATCTTCGCTGAAGTGAAGTGCAAGTGGAAAATAACCACCTTCCCAATCAGTCTGCATAATCGAGTGAAACAAAATTGGTGAAACCGGCAAGAGCCTCGTGTATATTAAGAGGAAACTCACAGAATAGTAGCAAGCAAGGTACTTGCAATAATAACCGACTATTGTAACAACGAAAACATAGCCTTTAGTAAGGGACTATTATACGACAGGAAAAAACATAAGCTCCGCATATTTCTAGCATGGCATAAAGCTTTGAGCCAACACCTAATTCAAGCAAGATGATGTCTTAAACCAGATGACAGTAACAACTTGCCTACAGAAGTTTATGCAGCAACAAAGAATTAATGTAAGAAATAATGACTTCAAAACTTAAGTTGTACAATATAAGGCAATACCAATCAGTTGATGTTAAAACCACAACGCATGAATCATGAAAGACATCCACCCAACAAAATAACAGATGATTTAGTAGAACACCTTAAATAGGACAAACCATAAACTCACATCCAAATCTATATTTTACAGCGGATAACAGGATAAAAACATTAACATTAATAGCTTCCCATCCCTGCGACTACAAACCCCTATATTTAATCCCCTATATTTAATCCGACTTCAGAATCTAAAAGGATATGCTAGCAATACCCAACACAGTATAAAAAAATGCCAAATTTAAAACAAGTTGACAATCGCAATTTTATCTTACACCATTGACATTTCAAAAAAATTCTCAAAATATCTGTTCAAAACATTCAAAAGTGCCACGATTCCATTTCCCAAAGACCCAAATCTCCAATACCCAGCCACCAATAACTAGGGTTTATTGAAATATAAATAAATCCATCTAATAAACTGAAGCATATCATGATCAAATCAACTTAACAAGCAAACGAAAACTTAATCACATAAAAGAATGACAGAGAAACTATGTTAGGGTTTTCTGTTTAACTGATACTTACACCGGCTTTACCAGGGATAGTGCACTGCCACACCATTAAATTAACAGAACCATCTGCAGCAGTTTCAGGTTTAGCAACAAAACCCTAGTAGAAAGATAAGATTAAAAAATCATTAAAATCGGAACATAAAATCAACGAAGTTTCTTCGAAACCATAACAAACAAAAGAAAAAGAATAGCAGGAAGAAACAGTACGAACATGGGGATGATTCTTTCTCCATGCTTTACGTTCTTCAGCAAGACGACCACGAGCTATTCCAGCAGACATTCTCTTTCTCGATCTCTATAGATTCTCGAATCCCTTCGGCTTCGCTGCACTCCCGCCTTTAAAACTCTCTCTCTCTCTTGTTGAGGGAGTAGTATTTACCGTGAGATCTAGGGATGCCAAAATAAAATTCGAAGTTCCAACCATAGACCATGGTCAATGAATAAATAAAGTAATAGCGGTTTTTTTTAGGGCTTGACTTGGACTTCCACAAGTCCGGTTAGGGTAAGGGCTAGATTGAACGTGCTTCATTAGCGGTTAAGTGTTGCAATTTAAAAAAATAAGTGTGGTCCAAAAGTTAACACTAGTTCTTTCTCGTACCAGTTGCTAGCATGTGAACTAGCAGCTAGATAGATTCGTTGAATGATTCAGCGCTGGGAAAACCATCTTTTCGCGGAATGGTTTAGCGCTTGGTAATTTACTTTTTGATCTGGGCTGAGATTTAAAGCGCTGAACCATTCATCGTTGGGTGGTCCCAGCTGACGTGGACTGCTAATCTAGCTGCTAGATTAGCACTCCCATAAGACTTAGGTGGTTGTCCTAGCTGACGTGGATTACCAATCTAGCTGCTAGATTAGCACCCCATAAGATTAACATGTCCGATTCTGTAGATATTCTATTCATTAACCCATTTGGCAGGCATCCTTTTTTTTTCCCAAGACCGAATATGATTACACGAGGGTATGTGATACCCATGGACTCATCAGTACAAATTTCATTCATGCAACGGGATTGTGTCGTTCCAAATTTTTGTTAAGAAGTGGCAAACTATGTTGGCATCTGCATCATGATTCGTCAATCCGTACGCCGCTTGATTTTCTTTTATGTAGTTGTGTTGGATAGTGAATTGTGGAATTTATCCAATTTGTGCTTGATTTAATGGATAATTCGTGTGATGAACCACAGTGGTTCAGAATCGAAAGTTAGGAATCGTGGTGGATTTTCTGAATTTGCTTTAAATTGTACTTTTGGCCAGCTTCATTCTGTCGTTTTTGACGCTATGAGCATGGGTCAGGTTTCAGCTATTAGTGCAGTGGTGATACCCAAATATTGTGTTAGTGCTAACACGGTTCTGGTCATTAGGCCTGACGCTTGTACTCAATAATCACATTCTTAACAAGGATTTCCAAAAACTTGATTAGGGAGAAGCAAAGTCTTACCAGAGGTGCAAGAAAACAAAATGGACTTAGAAGACAAAACGTTTAGAAGTTTTAGGCTTGTGAGTCAGAGTTGCACACTCATCCTTTGGACCATACTTGGCCCTTGGTAGTAGTTTTTTTGTTTTTATATAAGAAAATTAAAAGTTCACTACATAATCTGGTTAGATTTTGAGCTCGAAGCAAACCAATAGGATCTAAATTTTTTTGGTTAAGAGGTTTGAACATACAGCTAAAAGGTTTTGAGGCAAAATAATATGTTGCATTTACATTGGTTTTTGAAGCAAATACAACGGGTGCCTCATTTGCCTTCTTAGTAACAAAGTTCAGACGAATAGTTTGATCTACCTAATAGAATTTCAAATCAAATTCTCGATATTTTCCCATGACGATTTGGTTTGCCATGGTTTGTGTGTTTTTTCTTTCCCATGACGAGTACTTCTACAGATAATATTCCTTTTGTCGAAGTTATATAGGTGGAGTTTTGATTTTGGCTTGTCCAATTAGATAGGCATTACCAGATGATTTTGTCTATATAAACCAATTTTATATTTCTAGTTTTAATCAAATAGTAAGGGAAATTAGGAAATAAGCAAATATTTATGAAACCTATATGTTTCACTTAATCTAAGAGATGTGTCTTCTTCCCCTGTATAACTTGGGCGGAGGGAGTAGTTAACGGTTAACTGACTCTCTGTTAGAAATTATTATGTTGTGATGCTACAACAGTTGTAGCTTGTCATATTAGTTACAGTCGAGTTTGTTAGGCATGTTCCCACGCACCTGTAAAAACTCATAGCTTTCCCCTTTTGCACCCATTATAGGTATGGAAAAGTAGTAGAGGTAACTTACCAAATGTCAGATACACCACTTAGGCATACAAGATGGATTCTCTACTGAGTGATAGAGACTCTATTGCTCGATGATCGTTAGAGACTCTGTCGCTCGATGATCGTTAGAGACTCTATCGCTCGATGATCGTTAGAGCGCAGATGGTAGTCTTTATATCGCTCGGCACTATGATCATCGCTCAATAGTTCATCGCTCGAGGGTCGAGAATCCACCCCTATAAATACTCAACTTCAAATTCATTTCAACTTACACCATCCCAACTTCAATTTCATTTCAACATGGCTAGTGCTCGCAATACAGGGGCTAGTGATAGCTTCACTCGAGAACAAGATGTTTTTCAAATTCGATGGTGGATATTAGTTGCAAGTGATAGAGATTTCAATTTAACCACGTTTATTTTATGGCACAAAATGTTTCAAAGGTTTATTGCCTTAGTTAATATAAATTCAACAAGAACAAATACTAGCCTTCAACAAAGATTTTGCTTTATCAATAACGATGTGAGGAAGTATGCGCAAATTTTTTGGATGATAATGGGGGATCATCCTAGGTTGTCCACCGTGAATGGAATTCCCGGAGCCTAGTTAGCAATTCCCCGAATCTTTCGCGAATTTTTTGGAACTGGTCGTTCCTGATTTGTATGCACGTCCTATTGCAATTTCGAACCCTATACGGGGACTATATGAGCTTCCCGTCTTATTCGGGATTTTTGCGTTTTGAATGAGATTTGGGCGTACTAGTTCGTTACAATTAAACACATAACTTTGGCCCAGTTTGTTTGAAGTATCTACTGGGATTACTCTTATAGGGGTTCTTTACAGGCCCAAAGTCCATTTTAAATATTTTTCCAAAAACTTCTCATAAAGGGAGTCGAACCCTAGCAGTCCAACACCTTGAAATTGCCTCTTCTCCACTGAGCTAAGGGCTTGTTGGTGTTAATGGTACTTATATTAGTATATATTGTTAGAGCATTGCTCGGTCGAACTCGTATGCGTTGCTATCTCAAGCATGTTTGTCAAGTTTATTTGTCAAACCTATATGTCTTGATTTCTAGACTACTTATAGCTAAGTATCGGACTAGGACAGTTAAGTGTAGTTGAACTCCAAACTCCACGACACTCATATTACGAAGACGAAGAACTACTCAAGGAACCTGTAACTTCATCCGACTAAAAGTTATGTGGAGACTTGAACTTATCTATCACTCAAAAGTCTACCTCTCTATCTCCTATTCCTGAGACAAAGTCGTATAAGTATGATATTTTTCATACATACACATTTGTTATTTCGATCCGAGTTTACTTGCCTATCTTTTTTCTCGAAATATGTGTTGGTAAGCTTTCGCTTTAACCACTTTTCATCTTAACCCATGACGAAAGTCATGATGACGTTTCAATCTTGAAAATAGATTTGATGACGATAGTTGTGAATAACGACTGTTATAACATTATAGAAGAATGTTTCAATGATTGAAATGTAGAGTTGAGATTACATAACCAACTACGGATATAAGAATATATAGTGTGTTCGCACATTAGTGCATAAATCTATGTGCCGGAAACCAAGTGTGTGTATGAGTGTGCATACGGTATTGGTGAAGGAGACAGGTTGGGTACGCGTACCAGCGAAAGTTTTCGAACCGAATATTTTTGCTGAGTTTGTAAGTTTGCAAACTGTTAAACTAGTCACCTTAGGTACGCATACCCGTACGCGTACCCACAGAAGTTTTCGACCGAAAATTTCTGTTGAGTTTCTAAACTCAAATCCGGTAGCTATGGTACACGTACCCTGTACGCGTACCCAAGCTGGTTATATTTCTCAAATCGGAAGTTCATGAACTTAAACAATAAATAAATAAGGAATGCAATCTTTGCAAACCGTGGCTATATTGTTCATGAAATAATTCAAGTGAATCAAACACATTTTGTTTTAATTGTGTCTATTCATAAAGACCTAAGCAATTGAAAAACTCTTCAATTAGTTCTCTTGAAGTCATTTGAATTAGTTGTGAAGAAGATGAATACGGTTAATATGAACGTGCTCATATGGATAACCATTGGTTAAACTATTTGTGAACCAACTAAGTATACACGTTTAGGTACAGTTACTCAAACCTAAATGAAATACATTTCATTTGTGTGTGACAAGCTAAGTTTCGATCTAACGGTTGAAAGATATTAGCTTGGTTAAATCAGGTTTTTCATCTAACTGTGGATATTGAATGCTTTGTTATCAAGGTAACTTAGATTGCAAACCCTGATTTGAAAACTATATAAAGGAGGCATCTAGCAACTGGAAAAACTAATCCCCACACCTCCTGTGTGATACTAGAAGGTTTTGATAGAGGCGGTTATCCTTTAACCTTAGGTTTCTTCTCGAGACCCTGTAGGTTAACGACTGAAAGTCTTCGCTGGGATTGTGAAGCCAGACGAAACTACTTCTCTTGTAGTTGAGCGATCTTATCTTGCCATTTTATATCGTACAAGTTAAGTTGAGTAATTGACTTGAGATTATGTCTCCGATAGGGAAAGATAAAAAGAAATCACAAACATCTTCGTCTCATAGTTTGTGATTCCGCAATATCTAGTTTTGCTATCATACGATTTAGATTATTGTGAGGTGATTGATAATTCTAGGATGTTCTTCTGGAATATAAGTGCGCGTTATCGATTGGTTCCTGTTCACCTTGATTTTATCAAAACATGGAACAAAACTCTTAGGTTTATCTGTGGGAGACAGATTTATCCATTATCATAGACTTTTCTGTGTGATACAAATTTGTTTATTAAAGTCTTCGACTTTGGGTCGTAGCAACTCTTGGTTGTGGGTGAGATCAGTTAATGGAATCAAGTGCGTAGCATCCTGCTGGTATCAGAGACGTAAGGAGCGCAATTGTACCTTGAATCAGTGTGAGATTGATTAGGGTTCAACTACAGTCCAGACCGAAGTTAGTTTGTAGTAGGATAGTGTCTGTAGCGGCTTAATATAGCGTGGTGTTCAATCAAGACTAGGTCCCGGGGTTTTTCTGCATTTGCGGTTTTCTTGTTAACAAAATTTCTGGTGTATGTGTTATTTTTATTCCGCATCATATTTTGTTATATAATTGAAATATCACAGGTTGTGCGTTAAGATAAATCAATTAGAATATCCAACCTTTGGTTGTTGATTTAAATTGATTGACACTTGGATATTGGTCTTTGGTACCATCCAAGTTATCTCTCTTGTATTTGATAAAGACTCGCAGATTTCTATTTGCTTGAGTACAGATCAAACCGAGAGATTGAGATATTAACTCTTTGATATACTTTTTATTAAGATTGAGTTTGACTGTCTAGTTGATTCTCTTAAAAAGTTTATTAGAGTTAGTTCATACAGATTGTTAATCGAAATATTGGGTGAGATTGTTAGACCCCCGCATTTTCAATTGGTATCAGAGCAGGCAAACACGTTTAAGACCTCATAAGTCTGTGTTTGAAGCAATCTGATTTTTATGGACGAGTCTATCTCAAATAACGTACCAGCTCATAAATTACCATATGATTTTCGAAGCTTGGATTCACCTGAGAGAACTGTCACATCTAGGTCAGTATCTAAACATTTTCTTAATGTAGAACCTGTTGAAGTCTGGGAAATACGTCTAGAAGAACAGTTGGATGAACTTTCTGATGAAGGTGATTCAGATATTGATAGAGATGATGAGGAATTTGTTGTAGTATTTCGATTGCGGTAAATAAGGGTTCGTTTCTCGGACTTGTAAAGATTTAAAAATAAAAATATATACACAATATTTGTCACAGGATCAAGAGACACTAGGACACAGGATTCCACCATTAATCATTCACACAATTCATATATTTATTCTAAACAATTATAGCTCAAATCATAAGGACTCTCATTCTTGCCAAGGTAGATTTTTAGAATATTTATTGTATATCACTAGCATGACGCATCAAAAGCACTACGACCAAGCATACATCATCATACGATATCACAACCAATTAAGAAAAATCATAAATCGATTAATAAAAAGTGCAAATTGTCAAAAAAAAGAATTAATATAATTATCATATGGGTAAAGAACGGCTTCCTCCATCATCCCAGTGTTGGGGTTTAGCTAATCATAATAATCATGTTCTCAAAGTATATATTTGATGCTCAAAGTATGATTAAAAGAGTCAAAAGTTATAAAACAGTGGTTCTGAGACTCACAGAATACGTCCAAAAAGAAACGATACCAGAGAACTGCAGTAAAATAACGATACTCCGCTGCTGCTGTTGACGCTGCGGAAAATAAGACTACTCTGCGCAGTCTTTTCTTCGTGTTCTTCAAGGTCCTCTAATGGCAGCAGCAGCAGCAGGTGGGAATTGCTGTTAATCCTTCTTCTTCGCTCCTCTGCGTCCCAAACCTTCCCCAAACTCTTGATAAAAACTCTCTAACACTTCTCAACAGACTTTATATACACAACAGGGTCCAAATAACTCGATTAAATCCGAGTTTATCTCCCTTTTTCTTCACGTGCAGTTGAGAGAGAAATCTCTTTTCTGTTGCTTTGTACGCGTCTGTTAGCTATAAAATAGCCACCAAACTCTTCATATGACTTGAACAGGACCAAATACATGATTATCCAGCGTAAAAGTCTCCCAAAATCTCCACAAAATCTTCGACAGTGAACAACAGGACACGTCTCTCTGCCTGGACTTTGATCTCTTTTTCCGGCTTATCCAGCCCAATTGGTTGGGTCTAATTGCTTGCAACAGGCCTGTTATGTCTTCTAGAGTCCATACGTACCAAATACATCCGTTGAATCTCCTCAAAACTCGCTCAAATTCCACTTTCAAAACTGTTCTTCGCTGCTGCCATTTTTCCCGCCAGTTTCTATTTTGAATTTTGAGAAGGAAACTGACCTCCCCCTAATCCAGTTATGGTGTCCCTTTAGCACATGCCCTGAAATGGGGTGCCCCTTATCCAACTTAGGAGTGCCTTTAGCAATTCTTCTGGGATGTTTTCCGCACTTTTTCGTGGTTCCTCCGAGCTATTTTTGGGGTACTTCCGGTACACTTCTGGGGAGCTTCCGGTATGCTATCTACAGAGGTCCAAATGCCATATTTTTAGCCAATTTTGCCGCAAAACCTTATTCTTCTAAAAACATCTACAAATAAATAAAATAACCAAATAAGTGTAGAATCGAGCACTAACACTATATACAATTGAGATATATTAGACACATTAATGCGTCTATCAGAATTCTCGGAGTATGTTAAGGTTTTGAATTCGTTGGAAAATAAGAAGATGACAACTTTTCATGTCACACCTCTTCTGACTCCTCTCTGTCGAGAAAACAAGAAATTGAGAAGATGTTACGCATGTGTTTATGTTTCGAATCGTTCTAACAAATCGATCCTCAAGGATTCTGAGGAAAACCTACGTATAAAGTCACTTGAATGTGATAATCTTTATCAAAAGTATTTTTTGTTGGAAGAGAAACTTGCAGAATCTGAAGCAAGGATTAACTCTCAGCAAACAAGTTTTGATGACATAGAAAGCGCTTGTCTCGCTCGAGAAAAACGCCTTGAGGCTGATTTAGCTGGTGCTCTTGATAAAATCAAGATGTTGGAAGATAATTTGAAAATTTTCAATACTAGTTCAAGCAAATTAACCATTATGCTAGGAGCAAGTAAAAATCATCGTGATACACGAGGATTGGGCTATAAGGGAATAGATGCTCCAAGTATTAGCAAAGAGGTAAAATTTGTCAAGGCTAGTGATTCTTCTCAACAAAAGGTTTCCACTGATGGCAAAAGTGAAATACCTTCACTGGCTGGTAGGCTAAGAAAGAGTACCTACAATGACTGCAAGAGCACAATGCCAATTTTATAAGGTGCAAATACAGGTCGATCCTCAGGGACAAGGTGGGTGTAAGTTGAAGCTACAGTTTAACTACTACTGATTTAAATTGAGAGTAACCAAAGAGGGTTTTGCGTCGATACGACAAAGAAGTTGGTAGTGACAGAAATAGTAAAGCAAGATGCAAGGCAAGTAAATAGAACAAATGATGAGGAGGGTACTAGGGCGTTTGAGTCCACCACTAACTTACACTAGTTATTCTCAAATGATACTAACCTTGTCCCTATAACTGATAACAAAAGGGATGTCAATCCTCTGTATATCTAAGGTCACTTTGATACGAATGATTCAATCACAACTAAGGCATTTCTCCTAAGTATTAACTGTCTTTTCAGGGCACAACTAATCAAAAGATCAATATATAGGATTAAGCATGAGTTGTAGTTCTTCAACACAGTATTATTCTAACTACAATGGATACATGGCATACACTGTGAAAGTAAAGTATTGAAATCCTAAGTTTGAATTTTATTGTAAGACAATTAAGCACAACAAGGTTACTGCCATTAACATGAATAATAAGTAGCAAGCTAGGGCTTCATCTAAACCCTAGCAGGTGAATTTAGAACATAATAATACTGAAAACAACTATAAACTACACCTTGGTGCACCGCCTAATCCGGGCATGCCTTTCTCTCTACAATCTCCTCCCTATTTATACACAATTTCACTCAATTCCTCTTTAATTTGATAATTGGAGAATACCCACTCACCCAAAGTATGTTTCCTGACGAACCCCTTCTGCAATTCAGACCTGCAACTCTTGATTTGATGTTTTCTTTTTTCTATTGACGATAACCCTAACTCTATCTCTCTCAATCCTAGCTTCTAGGGTTTATAGATTTTGATAAGATAGAAGCTAAGATGGAGATAAATACAGATTAGAAGTTGATTGATGGTTAGCTGCTAGGGTGGCTGATACAGTGATTGCGCTCATAGATTTGTCGGGGATGGAAGTGATTGATGGAGATAAAATAGAGGTGAAGGTGAAGTTTCTACAGAGCTTGGAGAGAAGATAAAACTGACGTGAAGGAGTGTTTGGTTCTCTGTTATTACAAAGAGAGGAGATAGGAAGCTATGGTGTGAGGCGGGAGTAACGAGACCTGATGTACTGTGTGGAGATGCCATTGGATGATGAGCATCTGTATCAAATCCGACGGCTCAGAGTGGAAATGGGTTTGGGTATAGGATCTTGGGTTTTATCTCTTGGAAGATCTTCTTCTAGGCCCAAACCTTCTTCAAAGCTAATATCTCAAGCCCACTTCTAGTCGCTGAGTCTTGCAAACAACATTCTTCACTGCCTTCTTAGTGGAAGCTTTGTAGTCTCTCTTCCGTATTCATCAATTCTCCGCCTCTTTTGGCTTCGCAATTCATCCAAGATTTATTTAGTACCTAAAAACACAAAATTAATTAGTACAAGTATTTATTCTTGAAAACAAAGTAAATACAGAATTTGGGATAATATATGATTTTAAAGCGCAAAAGATGAGTTAATTGCCAATAAAAAGTTATAGAAATATGCAATATTTGGCACTCATCAAATACCCCCTAACCTGAATTTTACTTGTCCTCAAGTGAAATAGAAATTAAGAAAAATCCTAACTATACCACTATCGCTGGTCTCTCGAATGCATTTAGCGTATGCACTAAGCCTTTAAACCCCTAGGTGTCCCTAGTGGACGAGTTGTAGTCTCGTGAGGGCCTACCAAAGGTGAACCCACATAACTTTCTCCAACTTTAGAGCGTAATGGAGTCTTAAGCATCCAAGGAGCTATGAGGACATAAAGTTTCTGCATGCTAGTAACACAAAGTTAGAAATACCAAAGAACGCATTCTCATCCTTAAGAGTTGAGCGAGAAATTACCATACCATATGAAAGAATTCGGGTTTGAGAGTGATCACAAGCCTCGACTTCTGCATCACCAATAAGGTTTTATGACAATTGCACTCAAAAAGACCGGTTTTTTAGTCTCTCATGTGTGCAGATAGGAGTAAAGAGTGAAATCCTTCACACGTTGAATGGTGGGAAGGAAATCCTTCCGAAATAATTTCTGGAGACTCCACAAAATTGTGGACAAAAATAATCTTTTTATGATGATCTCTAAGAAAGGAAATCAATCATTAGTAAGGATGGGATTACTCACTTACCTTCACGTCCGATCGGCAATCAACATCACTCTCAAAGCATCTATAGAAATGTCTTCGTCTTCAGTCTTCAACTGTTGATGATGAACTTCTTAGAACCTTGACAATTTCAGATTTTTCTCTTCAATTTCTTGTTACTTGATATTTCCTCTTAAATTCTTCTTTACCATGGTGTAAACAAAACTAAAAACAAACTGTAATAATTCTATATATATATTTTTTTTTAAATTTTTAATTTTTTTTATTCAAACTGAAAATAACAAAATAATAATAAAACTACTAAAGCCATGGGAGAAGGACTTTATAATTTAATTATTCACAACCTGGTATTGTCTTGATTTCATGAAATCCACTAATTCCCATCTTTTTCTGTTTTCTTTGCTCTTGTAAAATACCTCTTCAAATGTGTATAAAATTATGCTCTTTGTATTGTATCTTCACTTTGAATAGGAACTTTTTACTTTTCCTTGAATTGTTGCATGTAAACCTCGGACTATTTCAACTTTCTTCATAGAATTTGGCGTTGCTCTGCTCGTTGATGATGATGTGTTTCTATGGATCTGTTGATGTTGTCGAGTGAGAAAGAGAGAGAGTGGTGCCAACTGCAAATCAAAGTACAAGAAGGAGTTTTCATCTTTAGACGTCATCCTCATGATTGAAAAAATTAGCACTCACGAGATCAAAAATAGTGCTGAAAGTGGTGCGAAGTTGGGTAGCTCACAATTCCTACCCGGAATTGACGTACGGACACACACTCTAAAAGGACTTTTTAGATAGTCACAAAAATTGAAGGTCGGTGCCTCGCTTGATTTAAAAATAGGTAGTCTCCACCAAGGGTGATCACAACTCCCACTAATCTGTCTTGCTTTCAATAGTCCCTTTCTCTAGATGTAGGACGATGAGCAGCGAGAGTACTCTGCCCAGTTACTAGTCCAGCGTACTAACAAATATCTTTGCAGCACCTAATTTTCCCACCGGCATGGTTAAATCCAACTTTAACCCTCTAAAAACTAAGAAACCCGATTGTGTTATCCAGTACTTCCAAGTTCAGTTATTTCGTTCAGACTCTCTATGTAAACATAGCTAGAAGCATGCTAGTGAATCTAAGATCTCTAAAAGTTGGAGGTTTTATGCAATTTTTTTCTTTCTTTTTTTATAAATAAAAGGAAAAGAAAAGAGTGAAAACTCTATATGCAAAACACTCCCCTAAACCTAAATTGAACATTGTCCTCAATGTTTCAAAAGATGATAAGAATTTAAATAGCAGCATACCATGAGAACCATGTTGATTAGAGAAAAGGGAAGAGATTACCGGTACGTCGGCGAAAGCAAGATTAGAGCTTCATTATTCAAGGCTAGAATCCAACATTCTCATGTGAGATCATATTGGATTAGAACAATATATACAACATAAAAGAAGACCCAACTGACTGAAGATAAACAATATAACATTACCTACTGGATTATATATAGGTATGATTCACCATACATTAACAATATAAAGAGTTTAGGATCAACCCAAAAGACCGAATGTAGAAGTTTTAACAGCCTCACGCAATTATAATATGACAGAAATGCAAGTGAGATTGCAAAACAAAATGACCTACACCTAAACCTGGATTTTTCAACAGATATACTTTTTGGGCACGAAATCTAATAATTTCAGGGGTGCATCATGCAAGATCTAGTTCAAAGTGAATTTTGTCAGGGATGAATGGAGTGGCATGAGTAAACTCCAACTGTGGCTCATTAAAGGTATTATATTTAGCTGCAAAATATTCCAAGAGGACTTGGGAAGCACACAGTTCTAGTCCTAGATTAGGTATTCTCAGAAAAGTTGGTTTTACAATTTTGTTACAAACCAAATCTAGGTTGGGAGGAACAGTCTCAGTTTGTGCCTTAGGCTGGGAAGTTGGTACATCTAAGTTATTTTCATGTATAAGACCATTAGTACCAACACACACTCTCCTAAAGTCAGAAACAGGTATATCATGTTCATTTTCATAGAACAATTCATCAAGCCCTAGTTCATAATCATCATCAGCCAAAACCTTTGTCATACATAATAGAATCAGAGAGAGTGACACACTGTGCTCTAGGAAGGGAATCAGATGCATTTAAGTTACATACATTTTTAGGCTCAAAAATATCACTATGCAGTCTAGTTTTTCCCAACTCAGAAACAAATAGTTCTCTATCATGCTCACAGTTATTGAACAAATCAGCAAACCTCGATTCAGTATTATCAGCATCCAAAGTACCCAAATTAGTATCAAAAGAAGAATCATATTGCAACGTAGGAAGGGAATTAGACACATCAAAGTTATTCTCAGGTATTAGATCATTAGTGTCAACAGATAATTCAACCTTTCCTAAGTCATGCTCATCTTCACAGAATACTTGCACAGGCTCCAGATCAGTATCAACATCACATGTATATGGAATACTAGAAGAAATATCATTCATGAAAGTCGAGGCAGAGAAGCCTAATGTTTCTGAACCCAAAGGTTCCACAATATTTTCAGCATAAACATATTCTTCCAACATAACATCATAATCATTATCATCATCACAACAGAAATGTGATGCACTATTCACGATCATAGTATCTCTAGTCCAATCATTTACCTCTAGATTAGGTTCATGTTCAATATCATTTGCATAAGAAGGACTAAATATACTATTTTCAATATTTACCTCATTAGGAATAACAAACATCTCATCATGAAATTCCTCCCTTCCCTCCTTTTTTACATGAAGCAGAATCATATCTAAATATGCATTAATTTGTCCCATGGAAGGAGAGTCTTCAACAGTAGGTATCCTCATAGCATACGGGTATTTAGTACATGGTTGCGCATAAGGGTCACTACAGAAAGGAAATTCAGAAGCAATGCTATATGGTTTATCATGAAATGCATTCAATTCAAATTCAACATTGTCTTGTTCAATGAGTTTATGATTTTCCTCCATAGATTGCATACAAGGGGGCAGGGGAGTGCAAAAATGTTCAACTTCCCATTGTGTTGATTGATACATGGTGCATGGTCTTTAGGGTCTATAAAATACTGATTGCAACCTTCGAAAGGTTGATAATAGTCCCAATGACTACCAGCATTATAATCTGTGGGCACTTCACACCTTGGATTTTCATGGCCTTCTCTAGATTGCCTAAAATCATGCAAAATATAGCAGTTCTCAATAGGATGGCCTAAGCTACCACATAAGGTACAAGCATAGATCTCAGATTGCCTAGGTGAATTAGATGCGACAGATTTCTCATGTATTTGCATTTCTAAAGCTGTAATTTGAGTTTCTAACTGATTCAAAATTGACGAATGTGGGAGTTGGGCACTGTAAAGATGTTCATTTTCACCCTGTGGTGGATGATACATGTGTGAATAGTTATTAGGGTCCATGTATTGAGGCTCAGGACTATGAAAATGTGCATAACAATTCCTATAACTATTGATATCATGGTCTGTGGGAGGCTCATAGCGTGAAGCATGTCCGTAAGCAATTTTCTAATGGATTTGTTCTCATCCCCAGTTGCGGACCAAAATCCTGACATAATTTTTTATTTTTATCTTTTTTTTAAATACAAAGAAATGAATCTTTCTAAATGCTACTAACAAAGCTTAAACAGAATGATGCATGCAAAAACTATATATAAGCTACATAACTACACACAGTACATGATCATAATAACAAAAACTAACAAAAAATGTTGTTGCTGAAACAATGGTAGGGAGATGTGACGTCTATCTATCCTGAACTGGGTTTCTATTGACTGTGGCAATTAAAATATGGTTAACTAATCGAGAGGCCTACTCGTATTTTTTAAAAAGATATATAGCTCAGTTGTCAAACCCAATATTAAACCATTCAGGCTAAGCAATTACAAATCATTCCTAGACGTAATTTTGTTGTAGTGTTCAAGAGACTTACCTCTGGTGCGCATCCGAGAGAAGACTACACCAAACTGAATATTGTTTACCTTCCTAGTGGTTTATGTGGTACTTCTTCTATCTGCCGGTACAATACCCAGAGAAGGCACAATAACATCCTGTCATTTCCTTTTGCAGCAACATTGCGAGCACCTGATAAGGCACAAAAAAATACAACAGAGAACAAACAAATTACACTAACAACATGAAAACAGAAAAATCTAAACACATATATACAGGGTTATAATAAAAATCAGCGAGATAGGGACAAAAACTTCAGCTACACCGCTACCGAGTCCCTGGCAGCGACGCCAAAAACTTGGTAGGACTAATAAAGATACCTACAATAAACGCAAGTGCACAGTGCCTTATTGTGTAAGGTGCAAATACAGGTCGATCCTCAGGGACAAGGTGGGTGTAAGTTGAAGCTACGGTCTCACTAAAACAGATTCGAAATAAGAGTAACACAAAAGGGTTTTGTTGGGTATCGATACGACAAATAAGTTGGTAGTGACTGAAATAGTAAAACAAGTGGCAAGACAATGATAAAGAGGATACTAGGGCCTTCAAATCCACCACTAACCTGAACTATGTATTCAACTAATGATGTTATTCTTGTCCTTATATCAGATAAGGGTGACGATCAAATCTGCCTTATATCTAAGGTGTTTCTCCGATAAATAGTTCAATCACAATTAAGGTATTTCTCCTAAGCATTAACTGTCTTTTCAGGGTACAACTAATCAAAAGATCAATAACAGTCCGGTTAAGCTTGAGTTGCAGCATAATCAACACAGTGGTATTCTAACTACAATGAATACATGGCATACACTCTGAAAGCAAAATGTTAACGTACTAAGACTAAATTCTATCTTAAAATAGTTTAAACATTCATGAACACATACAAAGTATGAATAACACAATAATAGGCTAGGGCTTCATCTAAACCCTAGTTATTGAATTAGAACATGATAATACTGAAAACAACTATAAATTACAGCTTGGTGCACCGGCTAATCCGAGAATTCCTTTCTCTCTACAATCTCCTCCCTATTTATACACAATTTCACTAAATTCCTCTTTAATTTGATAATTGTAGAATACCCACTCATCCAAAGTATATTTCCTGACGAACCCCTTCTGCAATTCAGACCTGCAACTCTTGATTTGATGTTTTCTTTTGCTATTGACCCTAACTCTATCTCTCTCAATCCTAGCTTTTAGGGTTTATGGATTTTGATAAGAGAGAAGATAAGATGGAGATAGATACAGATTAAAAGTTGATTGATGGTTAGCTGCTAGGGTGGAGGATAGAGTGGCTGTGCTCAGAGATTTGTCGGGGATGGAAGTGATTGATGGAGATAAAATGGAGGTGAAGGTGAAGTTTCTGCAGAGATTGGAGAGAAGATAGAACTGACGTGAAGGAGTGTTTGGTTCTCTGTTCGTACAAGGAGAGGAGATAGGAAGCTACAGTGTAAGGCGGGAGTAGCGAGACCTGATGTACTGAGTGGAGATGCTGAGCATCTGTATCAAATCCGACGGCTTGGAGTGGAAACAAGTTTGGGTATAGGATCTTGGGTTTTATCTCTTGGAAGATATTCTTCTAGGCCCAAACCTTCTTCAAAGCTAATATCTCAAGCCCACTTCTAGTCTTTGAGTCTTGCAAACAACATTCTTCACTTGCGGATGAGGTGCAAAAGACATTCTTCACTGCCTTCTTAGTGGAAGCTTTGTAGTCTCTCTTCCGTATTTATCAATTCTCCGCCTCTTTTGGCTTTGCAATTCATCCAAACTTTATTTAGTACCTAAAAATACAAAATTAATTAGTACAAGTATTTATTCTTGAAACAAAGAAAATACAGAATTTGGGATAATATGTGATTTTAAAGCGCAAAAGATGAGTTAATTGCTAATAAAAAGGTATAGAAATATGCAATATTTGGCACTCATCACCGGCAGTTAAGGTTCAAAAGAGCAAAGTATATCAACCTCCAAAGTCAGCACACACGGATCGAGGTAAGAACATTCCTTATGTTTGCCACTATTGCGGAAATAAAGGTCACCGGGGAAGGAGATGTCGTTTCCGTATAAGGAATGAGAAACTACATGATGTTCTCGTTTGGGCATCACAAGGAATTGTGAAACCAAGATCATACGTTAAGACTAATCACCTTAATGTTACAGGTTGTAACTGTCCAACCTTTAGGCAAAGGAATCATTATTGTGATAAACCTAGATTTCCTATAAACGTCATACGAAGACTTTTCAAAATCGTAATGGTTATCAAAAGGATAACTTCGTAAAGACGAAGACAATATCCGATGCTCCCAATTGGAGAAAGACTAACTTGCAAAAGAATAGTCAATTCAATTCTCTTTCGAGAAATCTTGACGAGAGTAATGGGAAGAAGGTTCTGATTATTCCTAAACACACTCAGAAGTGGGTTCCAAATAAAGTCAATGATGCTTTGAGTGTGAAAAGGAATGAACTCCCAGAAAATTTCATGACTATGGACAAGGCAGTATCCATGATGTTGGAACTTAAAGAGTTCTTTGAAAAGATGGATTTGGATGTGAAAGGTTTTAAAAGCGATCTCTTTCATGATAATACAAAAGTCACTTGTGGTGAGAAAGATATTGTTCACCTCAACACAACTTGAGTGTGTTGCAAGTGCATTCTCACCAAGGAATGCCCTGCTATGTATACGGTGAGGGAAGCACGAGAAATGGGGCGCACAGATTATGTTCGGTAAGGCTGTAAAATTCGATTGGATTCTTATAAAAAGGTATGTCTATAGACTTGAGCAAGATCTGTGCTTTTATTTACTTAGATTAATTATAATGATCCACATACCTTGCTTATTGTTCATTTCTACCTAACTTGATATGTGTTTAAGGTTCTTAAATGTTTAGGGTTGAAAATAGTAGTTCGGGATGTTTGGACTTCATGGTACACATTCCAGGTGTGCATACCATCATTTAAAATCAAAATCCAGGGGTTTTAGTACGCATTCCCGTTTGCATACTGCTCCAGGACACGAAGATTCGTTTGCAAACCCGTATGCATACTTGCCTGCAGACGTCGATATTCGGTAAACTTGTTTTGGCCATATCTTCTTCGTCCGAACTCTGAATGACCTCATTATTTTTTCATTCTCTTCCTCTTTGAATTTTATTCAAATTGGAGATGAGAATTCCTGAATTTGGATGAGTTAATATTGGTATTTGTCCTGTCTCTTGTTTTTGAGTGTTTTGTTCCGTTTCTTCGCACTTGTTCCACTTCTCTTGGACTTGGGCATTTGGATTCATGGACTACTACTATTATAAGCTCATTTGTAGCTTTTTGACGAATGTTGTTGGTGAATCACAAAGAAGAAAGTTCAAGAATGGGTAGTAGTACGCATTACTATGGGATTCGTGATTGTTCACAATAATTTTATGAACTATGGTGCATGGTCGTTAATGACTTTGTATGTTATTCCTTGTTAAGAAAATATTTTTATACGCCTTTGGTATCTATTCTTGGTATAAATCCAGGCGAAAAATATTGATTCTACCTTCTAAGGACAAATCATCTTATATGTGCATTACGAGTTTGTCTTGATGCCTAGGAAACTTCTTAAGAGAATTTTTATTCTTGTTTTTGTTTAAGAAGGATAAGTAGGGTTTGGAATAGCCATTATTGTGAGTACACATAGATATGTCCAAAGTTTTCATCTTGCAATGTATTTAAATTTATTTATTTAAATTCTAAAGTTAATTTGGAAGATGATTTTTTAATCTTTATGATTTTATATATTGCAATATGTTATGGGATATGTGTGTTTGCGTCCGTGAACTATGATTGTCCCATACGATGTCAAAAGTTATATCCTTCATATGTCGATATGCATGTATTGATAAAAGATCGATGAACTTTTGACAAAACAAAAATTGAACCTATTATGTCGTTATGCAAATAATTGATAGAAGATAGGATGAATTTTTGTTTACAAAGATTATGTCTATTATATGTCGTTATGCAAATAGTGATGAAGATAGAACGGATGTTTGTATATTCCGCAATATTGATCTTCCCTAGTCCATATTTTATGTATATATTGTGCGGCTCCATAAGTCTTCTTATGTGAGAATTTCCGACTAAACTAATCATACATTCGTTTGTGATTAATTTTGTTGTGTATTCCGGTTAAATTAATCATGGGTTCTCTTGTGATTAGTTTAGTTGAGAATTTTTGGATACAAAATCATTTCTTTTGTGGTTTTTGGTGTCCAAAGAAATCCTTCTTTTCTTGTAAAAAGTAAGGTCGCTCTTGTTGTTCTTTCGGGAATGACATCAAATGGGGGAGAGTTCTTTTGAACTTGAACTTAATTTCCATATCTTTGTGGGGAGTGAGGGTGTGGAATATTTTAGGAGTTATCTTGTATCTTTATAAACTCCTTGATGAATGCTTTTAGCTTCGGATATTTGATTGCATCTAAACAAAGTTGATATGTACTTTTCTTTGGTCTTGAAGCATCTCCGTGGAAATTTCATTAGGATCCTGTTTTCGTACCTTTGCCAATTTTATTGACAACAAGGGAGAGAATTAATATGTAGTTCACACTATAAATACATATGGTTTACGTGTCTTGCGGATCATTATGTAAGAGGGAGTGGTTTTCATGTTGAGATGAAAGTATTGACTAAGGGGGAGTGATACATATCACCATAGTATTGTTGTCGAAGTTGTGATATAAGAACTTTGACACTGTGTAATAATACTATGACATTGTATGACAATGATCGAGAGCTTTTGTTTTCTCATTGTTATGGCTACATATCTTCAACAACTATGATGTTGAATTGAACATCTATGGAATCATGAGAGTACTTGAAAAAGACGAAGTTTTCGAGTAATGTTGAAGCACCAAGGAGATCAAGCATGTGGACGAGAAGCTACAAGGTTTTATTTATTTTGTAATCCATATGTATTGATAGTTTTGCCATTAAAATTGACGAAGGGGGAGATTGTTAGAGCATTGCTCGGTCGAACTCGCATGCGTTGCTATCTCAAGCATGTTTGTCAAGTTTAGTTGTCAAAATTATATGTCTTGATTTCTAGACTACTTATAGCTAAGTCTCGGACTAGGACAGTTAAGTGTAGTTGAACTCCAGACTCCACGACGATCATCTTACGAAGACGAAGAACTGTTTTAGGAACCGGTGGAACTTCATCCGATTAAAAGGTATGTGGAGACTAGAACTTATATATTACTCAAAAGGCTACCTATCTATCTCCTATTCTTGAGACAAAGTCGTATAAGTATGATAGCTTTCATACATACACATTTTCTATTTCGAGCCGAGTTTACTCGCCTATCTTTTTCTCGAAATATGTGTTGGTAAGCTTTCGCTCTAACCACTTTTCATCTTAACCCGTGACGAAAGTCATGATGACGTTTCAATCTTGAAAATAGCTTTAATGACGATAGTTGTGAATAACGACTGTTATAACATTATAGAAGAATGTTTCAATGATTGAAATGTAGAGTTGAGATTACATAACCAACTATGGATATAAGCATATATAGTGTGTTCGCACATTAGAGTATAAATCCATGTGCCGGAAACCAAGTGTGTGCATATGTGTGCATACAGTGTTGGTGAAGGAGACAGGTTGGGTACGCGTACCAGCGGAAGTTTTCGAACCAAAAATTTCTGCTAAGTTTGTAAGTTTGCAAACTGTTAAACCAGTCACCTTAGGTACGCATACCCGTACGCGTACCCACATAAGTTTTCGACCGAAAATTTCTGCTGAGTTTCTAAACTCAAATTCGGTAGCTATGGTACACGTACCCAAGCTGTTATATTTCTCAAATCGGAAGTTCATGAACTTAAACAATAAATCAATAAGGAATACAATCTTTGCAAACCGTGGCTATATTGTTCATGAAGTGATTCAAGTGAATCAAACCGAATTTGTTTTAATTGTGTCTATTCATAAAGACCTAAGCAATTGAACAACTCTTCAACTAGTTCTCTTGAAGTCATTTGAACTAGTTTTGAAGAAGATGAATACGGTTAATATGAAAGTGCTCATATGTCTAACCATTGGTTAAACTATTTGTGAACCAACTAAGTGTACACGTTTAGGTACGGTTACTCAAACCTAAATGAAATACATTTCATTTGTGTGTGACAAGCTAAGTTTCGATCTAACGGTTGAAAGATATTAGCTTGGCTAAATCAGGTTTTTCATCTAACGGTGAATATTGAATGCTTTGTTACCAAGGTAACTTAGATTGCACACCTTGATTTGAAAACTATATAAAGGAGACATATAGCAACTGGAAAAACTAATCCCCACACCTATTGTGTGATACTAGTTGGTTTTGCTAGAGTCGGTTCTCCTTTAACCTTATGTTTCTTCTCGAGACCCTGTAGGTTAATGACTGAAAGACTTCGTTGGGATTGTGAAGCTAGACGAAACTACTTCTCTTATAGTTGAGCGATCTGTTCTTGCCATTTTCTATCGTACGAGTTCAGTTGAATAATTGACTTGAGATTATATCTCCGATAGGGCAAGATAAAAAGAAATCACAAACATTTTCGTCTCATCGTTTGTGATTCCGCAATATCTAGTTTCGCTACCATACGATTTAGATTATAGTGAGGTGATTGATAATTCTAGGATGTTCTTCGGGAATATAAGTCCGGGTTATCGATTGGTTCCTGTTCACCTTGATTTTATCAAAAGACGGAAAAAAACTCTTAGGTTTATCTTTGGGAGACAGATTTATCTATTATCATATACTTTTCTGTGTGATACAAATTTGTTTATTAGTCTTCGACTTTGGGTCGTAGCAACTCTTGGTTGTGGGTGAGATCAGCTAAGGGAATCAAGTGCTTAGCATCCTGCTGGGATCAGAGACGTAAGAAGCGCAACTGTACCTTGAATCAGTGTGAGATTGATTAGGGTTCAACTACAGTCCAGACCGAAGTTAGTTTGTAGTAGTCTAGTGTCTGTAGCGACTTAATACAGTATGGTGTTCAATCTGGACTAGGTCCCGGGGTTTTTCTGCATTTGCGGTTTCCTCGTTAACAAAATTTCTGGTGTCTGTGTTATTTCTATTCCGCATTATATTTTGTTATATAATTGAAATATCACAGGTTGTGCATTAAGATCAATCAATTAGAATATCCAACCTTTGGTTATTGATTTAAATTGACTGACACTTGGATATTGGTCTTTGGTACCATCCAAGTTATGTCTATTGTATTTGATAAAGACTCGCAGATTTCTATTTGCTTGAGTATAGATCAAATCGAGAGATTGAGATATTAAATCCTTGATATATTTTTTATTAAGATTGAGTATGACTGTCTAGTTGATTCTCTTAAAAAGTATATTAGAATTATTCCATACATATTGCTAATCGAAATATTGGGTGAGGTTGTTAGACCCCCGCATTTTCATATATGTATATCTATTTTCAGTACAACAGATCATATTTGTTAGAGCACTGCTCGGTCGAACTCGCAAGCGTTGCTATCTCAAGCTTGTTTGTCAAGTTTAGGTGATCAAAACTATAAGTCTTGTCTTCTAGTCTATTTATAGCTATGTCGTGGACTAGGATAGAATATGTAGTTGAGATTTAGACTTCATGACGTTCATCAATTGAAGACGAAGATCTACTCAGGAGAGCTTGGAGGAAATTCATCAACAAAAGGTATGTGGAGAATAAAACTTATCTATCACTCAAGAGTATATTATATTATATCTCATATTGAGACTAAGTCGTATAGCTATATAGACTTTTACATTATACACATTTGATATTTCTAGGTGAGTTTAAATCGCTTATATCTTTCTCGAAATATGTGCTGGAAGCTTTTTACTTTAGCTACATTTATCATTATTCTTGACGAGTTTAGTTGGAAACAATTTATTTGATGGAAACTAGATAATGAGTCAAAAGATGATCATGTGAAAATTTCCTTGAAACATCTTACATGATTTGTGTGAGACAGTATTTGATGTCGACCCGGATTGTTTCGTATTGATCATTCGATCACTTGAAAATTACTTATAAGCTAATAGTTTGTGTGTGATAGCTATTGTTGTCTCTAAGGATGTTTCAATGATTGAAATGGGAATTTAGAACAATTAACCATTGTCTGGATATAGCACAGTATGCAAACTGTTGTGGTATGATTCAGGTCCGGAAACCAAGTTTGCATACCAGTATGCGAACGGTTTTAATTGTTAAAGTCTGGGAACCAAGTTTGCATACCAGTATGTGAACGGTTCTAGCTGAGTTAGGTCCGGGACGACAATATGCATACCGGTTTACGAACTGTCGGACAAGATCAAAGTCTGGAACTTAAGTTTGCGTACTCGTTTGCAAACTGTGTTGGTTTAAGTTCTAAAATCGGTTAAGCATGATTTCATACTCATGAACAAATACATATATAAATTAAGGAATGCAATCTTTGCAAACCATGGGTTAATGTTCATGAATTTATTCTCCTGAATCAATCCGATTTTGTTTCAATTGTGTCTTGTATACTTATATGAGAATATAGATAATTGAACAACTCTACGAATAACATAATTAGATTCATTTGATATAGAATCGTTAGATGAATGTGGTTAACAGAAAAGTGTTCATACAGCTAACTTCGTTAACTATTGTTGAGCCAACTCAATATACACGTTTAGGTACAATTACCCATATCTAAGCGAAGATATATTTCATTTGTGTGTAACAAGCTAAAACCAACTAACGGTGGAGAGATATTGCTTTGGTTTTAAGCAAACTTAGCTTGAATCTTAAATCAGGATTTCATATAACGGTGAATATTAATTGTTTTGTTTCCAAGCTGATTTGAAGACTATATAAGGGAGAATTATAGCAATTGGGAAACCTAATCCCCACACCTGATGTGTGATACTAGTTGCGTACTAGAGTCGATTCTCCTTTAACCTAGGTTTTTCCTAAAACCATTATAGGTTAACGACTTAAAGACTTCATTGGGATTCTGAAGCCAGACCCAAATATTTTCTTTGTAGTTGGGTGTTCTGATCTTACTTGTTCTATCGTATTGAGTACTATCTTCTCTAAGATTGGCTCGAGATTTATCTCCGATAGGTAAGATATAAAAAAGTAATCACAAAGCTCTTCGTCTCATTATTTTTGATTCCACGATAACTTGTTCTACCACCATATGGTTAAGTTATTGTGAGGTGATTGATATTTCTAGGCTGTTCTTCAGGAATATAAGACCGGATTGTCAATTGGTTCCTGTTCACCTTGATTTATCAAAAGATTGAACAAAAACTTCGTAGGTATTTCTGTGAGAGATAGATTTATCTATCAGAATAGACTTTTCTGTAGGAGACAATTTTTTTTATTAAGTCGTCAACTTTGGGTCGTAGCAACTCTAAGTTGTGAGTGAGATCAGCTAAGGGAATCAAGTGTGTAGAGTCCCGATGAGATTCAGAGACGTAAGGAACACGACTGTACCTTAATCGGTGTGAGACTTGGTTAGGGCTCAATTACATTCCAGTCCGAAGTTAACTTGTAGTAGGATAGTGTCTGTAGCAGCTTAATACAACGTGGTGTTCAAATCTGGACTAGGTCCCGGGGTTTTTCTACATTTGCGGTTTCCTCGTTAACAAAACCTCTGGTGTCTGAGTTATTGATGATGATGGTGTGAATTAGGGTTAAAAAATGTATAAAATATAAATAAAGGAGACAAAGAATCTAACGTGGTTCGGTGAGGTGATGCCTACATCCATGGATAAATCCCCATAGAGAGAGATTTTATTGATGTATGTATTATATTGGTTTTTCTTCGGAACTCCCTTTGTCCTTAGGATTTAGAACCATGTATTCATATAGTTGTACAGACTTGTATATCGAGTAACTCGGGAAGAAAGACGTGTAGAAACTTCTAGAATTCCTTTTAGGTTAGCGGGCTTGACTTGCGGGCTTTTTAATATTTTATAGAGGGTACAAACACTAACGTTGCTCCAAGTTTATTTTACGGCTTCGTAGTTAAGGTCTAACAACCCTACAATTTTGATAACAACATATAGGAATTTGATATAAGATAATCCCTAATTTTATATTTTACATTACGATGGGGTAGAAAACTAGCTACAACTTGAGCCTTATGATTTATCTTGAATTATAAAATTGATATAGGTAAAACGTCAGGACTGCTGGTTGAATTGGAAAACTTCCATTTCTAATATTTTGTGGAACATTAATTTGGAAAGAAATAATTTTAACTTCAATCAAAAGGATCGAGATAAATTATCCGCGGATCACTACCAAAGCTCTAAAAGAAACTCAATAATAACATGAAGCAAAACAAAGTGGTATTTTTGGGTAGAATGGGTAGACCACTAACATTTATGTTCAGTGGGATCTTTTTAGACAAGGTTTTGTGAAATTAAGCATTGATTATGCTTATAATCGATAGGCTTTGTAATGCAGGTTTTGGAGACATTCTTTGGAACTACAACGGAGGTTTTGTTACATGTTATATAAAATACGCATTCAACCTGTTAGTATTGTTGAGCCTTATTGTAGCTGCTCATGGAGGCATGACCTTGGCAACAAAGTTGGAAGTGCAAAAATTAGAGGCGGAAAATGACTCTGAATATACAGTTAAACCTGTCGTGGTGTAGTTGAACTAACATGTCTTTTGAAAATTGTAATGACCCATATCTTGAATTTGATTATAAAGTTTCTTACTGATGTAGGACATCTTTCTCTTTATCAACTCTCCAAGTTGATCCCTTTGAGTCCAGCCGTTTATTTAAAGAAACTGCCGGATAAGAAGGTTGAGTACAGCCATTTATTTAAAGAAACTGCCGGATAAGAAGGTTGAGTCCAGCCGGGTAATAAATTATGTCTCTTTTAGTTTGCTTGTTTTTGAAGTCTTTTATTTCCTAGTTTAAACTCTTTTCTTTAGTCGGTTCATATAAGCCTATATAAAGGTTAGGTCTCTTGTTTAGACAGACATCTCTTATTATTAAACCATATCTCAAAACCCAGTAACTAGTTTTCTTTTTCTTATCTGTGCTACACTAGTTGGTATCAGATACAATGTTTTTAGTTTTTATCTAGAAACATATCCTTACACAGCTTCCGCATAACTTCAACAACCATACAAATTCTTCACACAGGAACGACAGATGCAACTTTTACAAAAGCTTTTGAATAACTAAACGAACTCTTGAAAACCTCCGTCTCTGAACTTAAAACTTCAATTGAAACAACTAAAAGCGATCTCGAGACAAAGCTTGGAGTTCATAAAGAGTGCATACTCAAAGTCTGGAAACATGTAGGCTTAGAAGATGCAGCCAAGCCAGGTTTATCTGACGATAAAGAAGACAATACGGGAGAAAAGAAAACTGGAGAAAAAGAAGATGATGAACCAAAGAAAGTTAAGCCAAGTAATTTTGTTCAGAATACTTCCATTCCTGAAGAAATTTCACAACTTCTTATGTTCAAAAAATAATTTGGGAGTTATATTAACAATCCTCATAAGAAACCTGCAACTGTAATTATCAAAAGTGATGAAGACGAAGACAAGGTTGAAGCCGAACAAGAAAAAAAAAGTGGGAAGATGAAAAAAGATTTAAATCTACGTCAAATCCTTGTGGGTCTTTACCAGAATATAAATTGAAAGTTGATATACCCAATTTTCATGGAGGATTACAAATAGAAGAGTTGTTGGATTGGTTTTATGAAGTAGAGTTGTTTTTCAACTTCATGGATGTGCCTGATTCTTCTAAGGTGAAACTGGTTGCATATAAATTGAAAGGTGGTGTTGCATCTTGGTGGGATAAACTTTGTGATGATCGTAGAAATTATCTTAAACCTCCTATACGTACTTGTAAAATAATGAGAGACTTATTAAGAGATAAGTTTTTACCTAGAGATTATATGCAACAAATTTTTATCAAGCTTCAAAACTGTAGAAAGGGTGCTTGACTTGTTGAAGAGTATGTAGCCGAATTCTATGGTTTAGTAGCTCGTAACCAATTGAATAAAACTGAAGAGCAATTAGTTGCGCGTTTTATAGATGGTTTAAACAACTTAATTCAACAGGGTATGACACAATCTGTGTTTACAATGTTTGAAGCCATCCAACAAGCTATTAAAATTGAGAGGCGTGTACTCAGTACTTCTAGACAAGCAAATCCACGACAAGCTCGTTATCAACATTTTTATAAAACTGCCAGACGATATAATTCTTCTTATGGTAACCAAGGTGAAAGGGGATCAACAGTCGTTGATCCACCAGAACGAAGTTATGGTTCATCTTATCAGCAACAACAAGCACCAATTTTTTCCAGTCAACCATCTCTACCTACAGAAGCTGCTCCAATGATGCATATTCCATCTGCTAAGCCACCTCAAGCTACTCAGCAACAAGATATTGTTCACAATACTAGAGGTAATAAGTATCAACAACAATTTCCTCTTTTAACTAAACCGTCTAATCCTTATTAAAAGTTTCAAGGAGATAGATGTAACAAGTGCAATCAAACCGGACATACTTCTAGTGATTGTCGCAACTTTCATGCTTATATTAATGAAATTCTAGAAGATGCACATGAAGAAGATGCACTAGGAGAAGATGAACTTACTTATCCAAAAGAACATGAGACTTATGATGCAGATTTTCTTGGAGTAATTCGACCAGTTTTAATCACTGAACCATGTATTACTCAAAGACATAATATTTTCAAATCTCATTGTCTCATTGAAGAGAAGCTTTGCAACATAATCATTGACAGTGGAAGTACATAAAACTATGTTT
This sequence comes from Papaver somniferum, assembly GCF_003573695.1. Classification (NCBI taxonomy): domain Eukaryota; kingdom Viridiplantae; phylum Streptophyta; class Magnoliopsida; order Ranunculales; family Papaveraceae; genus Papaver; species Papaver somniferum. The sequence goes on from NC_039359.1 coordinate 3,394,150, forward strand.
CTGCAAAATTAGTTGAAAAACGTGGTTTACCTGTTACTACTCATCCAAATCCATACTCAGTTGGTTGGATAAAAAGTTCTTCAACTCAGCAAGTCACTCATCAGTGCCTAGTCAAATTTTATTTTCCTGGATATGAGGATTCTTCTATATGTGATGTTATTAATATGAATGCAGCAAGCTTACTGTTGGGAAGACCATGGCAATATGACATTCGTGCTGTTCATAATTGTTATGACAACACTTATACTTTTGTTCATGAAGGTTTTAATAAAGTTTTGTGGCCTTTACAAACTTCTACTTCAGTCAAGGAGCCAACAGATAAGAAGACAACTGCCTTAGTTGCTACTATTGTTCATTCTTTACATCACACTCATTCTCTGAGATCTCATGAAGTTTCTAAACCTATGGTGGAGATTCCAGACAAGGTACAACCATTACTTTCTTCTTTTGCTGACTTATTTCCTGATGAGTTACCCACGACTTTACCTCCACTGAGAGATTTACAACATCAAATAGATTTTGTCCCTGGAGAATATATACCTAATCAACCTCATTATAGGTTAAGTCCTAAAGAGCATGAAATTTTACAAGGTCAGGTAGATGATTTGTTACATAAGGGTTTGATAAGGATAAACAAAAGTCCTTGTGCTAGTCCGACCTTTTTAGTAGACAAGAAATATGGTGGTCATCGTATGTGTATAGACCGTCGAGCTTTAAATAGAGTGACTATACCATATAGGTTTCCTATACCAAGAATTGATGACATGATTGATATGCTTTCTGGTGCTAAATTTTTTACCAAGCTTGATTTGCGTAGTGGATATCATCAAATATGTATTCGTGAAGGTGATGAATGAAAGACATCATTCAAGACAAAGGAAGGTTTATATGAATGGTTAGTAAGGCCTTTTGGTTTATCTAATACTCGTAGCACTTTTATGCGTCTCATGAACCAAATTTTGCAACCTTTTCTTGGAAAATTTGTCATAGTATATTTTGATGACATCTTAATCTTTAGCAACAATGAAGAAGAACATCTTACACATTTGTCTCAAGTTTTTAAGGAACTACAAGACAATGTTTTGTATGTGAACTTAAAGAAGTGCACTTTCTTTACAAACAAAGTCACTTTCTTAGGCTATGTTGTGTCAGATAATGGTATTTCTGTGGACGACTCTAAGATTAAAGCAATCATTGATTGGCCCACTCCAATATCTATACGTGAAGTGCGCAGTTTTCATGGTTTAGCCTCTTTCTATAGAAGATTTGTGAGGAATTTTAGCACTATTGCAACTGGCTTAACAGATTGTTTGAAGCGTGATATTTTTGAATGGACTGAAGACGCATATAAGAGCTTTAATTTTCTTAAGGAGAAGTTATGTAGCGCTCATGTTCTTGCCATGCCAGATTTTAGTAAACCTTTTGAGATCCATTGTGATGCTTCTATTATTGGCATATGAGCTGTATTATCTCAAGAAGGTCATCTAGTTGCTTACTACAGTAAAAAGAATTCAGATACAAGAAAGAAATGGTCTACTTATGAGTTGGAATTAATTACACTAGTTCAAGCTCTTAAGAACTGGCATCCTTATCTTATTCATAGTGAGTTTGTTGTCAATACTGGTAATAGGCTCTTAAGTTTTTGAAAACTTCAACAAAGGTCAATAGAATGCATGATAGGTGTGTTGATGGTGGTTTTTAGCTTAGGGTTAAAATCGTAAAACCTTGCATCTGACGTCACTCTGCAAGGAAACGGTGCCGTGAGTACTAACCTCTCCACCGACATATTTATTGAGCCATTGAATATATTTACATGAAATTTATCCAGACTGGCGAATGTAGCAACCATCCCAAACACTCTGTATATTTCGGCACCTCGCCAATACAAGACTCACTGAGTACTTTACTGTGCTATGTTCCCCGGCAGAACCCTTAATATCGTTATGGCATGATGGATTTGTGTCCACTCGCAGCGGAGTAGCATGAACATCCAAGTACCAAAGTTAAGGCCATCGCACGAAATACTCAGACGGAAAGCACACTGCATTCTGTAGATAAGGATTTTTGTGGCAGCATACAAAATCCAGCCAATTATTGTGATAACTCACAAAAAACTCATAAACCCGACTAATTTGCAAAATTAAGGTTTCGCGCTCCGCATAGTACACTAGACCCCGTTGGTCGAAAAACTATGCTTAGCCCAACTAGGCGATTAAATCCGCCATAACATACTGGAAGTGTGGCCACACCCTAGATGGTTGGCCCCACTTCCATCGACCAATCAGGTCGCTTTAAATCCGCCACACTCACACAGAAGTGTAGCCACGCCCATGCCTGGCCGTCCCTCTTACATTAACCAATCAGGTTACTTTAAACTCGCCACAGTGTTGAAAAGAAGGAAATTGCGCTAGATGGCCGCAAAGCCAATTGGCTTCCCAAAAACACACCAGCATGCCAAGCAGCATGCCTAACATGACAAACGCACATACCAGGCACACATGCCAGATGCACATGCCAAACGCGCCAAACATGGCCACTCACCCCATGCGACGTGCCATATAGGCTAATTAGGGTTTCGACAAATCAAACCCTAATTTAGGCAAGACTTATACGCCAACGTGCCAAAATTTCAGTGGCTATGGCTACGCGCGCAACCGTGTTAAAGGCATGCACGAGCCATGCCAGCCATGCCATCTATGCCGCAATACCGCTAGCACAAGTTAAAGGCACCACTGCCAATTAAAGGTAGCCATGATCGACGACTACCTTTCCTCCTGAGATGCAATCTCAGCCATCCAGTTCACCACCAAACTAACAGGTTTGTGGCAACTTTTGAGCGACCATGCCGCCAAACCCTTTGGCCACGGCATCAAATCCCAGTTTGGCCACGACGCCTAATTTCGGCCATAGTGCCAAACCCTATCCTTGGCCACGGCGCCAAGCCCTAACCTTGGCCATGCCGTCAAGCCTTAACTTTAGTCACGGAGCCAAATCTTAACCTTGGCCATGCTACAAAACTACAGACATGGCCATGCCACTGACATGCTGCTATGCCACAGCCACTGGCATGCCACAACTATTAGCATGCCGCCATGCCACGACTACTAGCATGTCGCTAGGCTACGGTCACTGGAACGCCACCATCTACTAGCATGTCGCTATGCCACGACCACTGGCATGCCACCATGCCACGGCTACTAGCATGTCGCTATACCACGGCCCCTGGCATTCCACCATGACACAACTACTAGCATGCCTCTATGCCGCGGCTACGCCATTGGCATGCCACTAGCATGCCGTTATGCCATGGCTCCACCAGGTGCTACTATACCAATGGCGCCACTTCGCTATACAACAAGATGCGGCCATAATCAATGGCCACTCTTCCTCATGAGATGTAATCTCAGCCATTGAAATTCACCACCGAGCCGTTCAGCTCGTGACAAGTTTTAGGCGACTAGCCAAAATGAGCCTAGCATCACATATTCTATTTACCTACGGCAAGCCTCTCAATTTTAAACTTGCCAAACGTAGCAAAGTTCTACATGTTTTCCACGAAAACACTCGAGACATCAAAACATGTCACAAACTGGGGGATACTCATCAGGGTATTGGTCTGGCGGTTTACAGCGTGCGGCGTGCAATACGCCCGTTACAGAAAGTGTCATAAAGCGAGGCGGTTAGTAATGGCAAGAAGTAATGGTGTAAACGTATCCTTTATTATGGAAACATAAATTCCAGGCATTACCTGTTACCCCCTTCTTCGACCACTCAGTCGTTTCCACTTCCTACAAGACCAGGGTTTTGTTGCGACTTGTATAAATAGGTCTCACCTATTTTCCACCAAACAACAAGTTTTGGTCAGAACAATACAACATCCAGAAATCATCTGATAGCTCTTCATTCAGCTAGCCAGTTCAACTTTCTGATACAAGTCACGAAACACCCACACTTCCGGAATCAACTATTCTGGTCTCAACACTTTCTTCGCTTCCCTCCCTAAGACCAACCCTTCTCCTTCACTTTGTGACCGAAGCAAGCCTGGAACGACCATTTCTTGGTTTAGGTCAGGATTGTACATATTGATCTCTCGAATCAAAAGTACTCCCGTGCAGTACATTGTTTAGGGTTTAAATTTGTTTATCACCCACACACCCAAAATTACCAAAATCGGCAGAAACGGTTTTCACCCACAAACAAGGTGGTTATCAACTACCAATCAGTACATATTTTCTATTAAACATCAGAGTGGAAAATTTAATCAAGTAGCTGATGCTTTGAGTAGAAGAGATCATCTTCTTGTTACTCTCAAATATGAGAGTTTAGCTTTTGATTTCTTTTAAAGATCTGTATAATGAAGAGAAAGATTTTCAACAACTCTGAAACAAGTGTGGTTCTTCAACAGGAAGTGTTGATGATTTTCTCATTCAATAAGGATTTCTTTTTAAAGGAAATCGTTTATGTATACCATTGTGTTCTCTACGTCTTCATCTGATCCAAGAATTACATGGCAGTGGCCTTGGTGGGCATTTTGGACGTGATAAAACCATAGCTTTGGTTGGATAAACGTTATTTATGGCCTTCTCTTAAAAGGGGCATTCAAAAGTACGTGCAAAAATGCATGGTTTGTCAGCAGTCTAAAGGGAATATTCAAAACACAGGATTGTATACTGCACTTCCAATTCCTGATGCTCCTTGAGTGGATGTTAACATGGATTTTGTGCTTGGTTTACCACGTACTACCAGGGGGAATGATTCTATTATGGTGGTTGTTGATCGTTACTTAAAAATGGATCACTTCATAGCATGCAAGAAAGCAACATATGCCTCCAATGTTTCTTACTTATTTTTCAAAGAAGTGGTATGTTTGCATGGGATTCCCAAGACAATTACTTCTGATCGAGTCGCTAAGTTTTTGAGTTACTTCTGGATATCTTTATGGATGTGTTTGGGAACTAAACTTCAATATAGTACAACTGATCATCCCCAAACAGATGGACAAACTGAAGTAGTCAATCGATCTTTAGGAAATCTGATTAGAGCCAAGATTATTTGAGGAAAATACAAGCAATGGGATAACCTCCTTCCAAATATGGATTTTGCTTATAACACTTCAGTAAATTGGTCCACAGGTAAGACACCTTTTGAGATTGTTTATTCTAAAGTTCCTAATCATATTTTGGATTTCGTGGTGTTTCCAAAGCTAGGTAAATCAAATGCTAAGGCAGATAACTTTATCGAGAAAGCTTCACTCATACATAAAGAAGTAAAGTCAAAGCTTGCCGATTCTAATAATAAGTACAAGGAGGATGCAGATCAACATAGAAGACTTAAGACTTTTGATGAAGTGGAATTGGTTATGATTCATCTCAGAAAAGAACGATTTCCTACTGGTACATATAACAAGACCAAGATGAAGAAATATGGACCATTCAAGATTTTGAAGAAAATCAGTGATAATGCATATGTTATTGATCTTCCATCAAATTGGAACATCTCTAATATCTTCAATGTGCAAGAAATTCTTACATTTCATGGAGAGAATGAAGTTCTTTCTCTTTATTAACTCGAGGGCGAGTTTCTTTCAAGAAGGGGGGACTGATGTAGGAGATCTTTCTCTTTATCAACTCTCCAAATTGATCCCTTTGAGTCCAGCCGTTTATTTAAAGAAATTGCGGGATAAGAAGGTTGAGTCCAGTCATTTATTTAAAGAAACTTCCGGATAAGAAGGTTGAGTTCAGCCGGGTAACAAATTACGTATGTTTTAGTTTGTTTGTTTTTGAAGTCTTTTCTTTCCTAGTTTAACTCTTCTCTTTAGTCGGTTCATATAAGCCTATATAAATGCTATGTCTCTTGTTTAGACAGACATCTCTTATTATTAATCAATTATCAATTATCAAACTCTAAATTCTTGATCCTAAAATCAGATTTTTATTAAGTTTCTGACGAAACTTAAACCCTATCTCAAAACCCAGCAACTAGTTTACTTTATTTTTATGTATGCTACGTACACTACTTACTATAAGTTTCAATCATAAATACAGATAGTCAAATGGTGTTGCAAACATTTTTGCTTAAGGTGCATGTAACAAATCTCTACATGGAGATTTTTTTGATGATAGTCTTCCATTTTTATGCCAATTTGATGGATCATGGCATTGCTAATAGTGACAACATTAATCATAAAGATTGATTAATTAGTGGGATAGCTAATAAAGGTCAGTAATTAATTAGTGGGGTTGTAGTTATCAGATATGGAACTAATAATGGGCAAACAAAAAAGGTATAAAGTAAAAGAATGGGGGTGAAAAATGAAAAAGATAGAAGGGAGTAATCATGCATGTGGGTAATATATGTAAAGTGACTAGTAGGGTGTGCATGCATGTGAGACGTAAAGATCAATCACATGGTGGGTAGAAGAAAAAAAAGCACTCTCAAAGCAAAAGAAAATGGTGGGGCGGGAATAAATTTAAGTACAAAAAAGCTGCTACATAAGAATTTTGTGGACAACTCTATGAAATTAAGATGAAAAATAAACGAAGTTTGAAAGAGCATTCTTATCGACATCAACATACATGTGAGCTGTTTTTGAATTTTAATAATCTAACGGATTAAAAGTAGGAATGATCTTGCATTGAACACGTTGTATATAAGAGATTAAGATATCTTTGATCGTCAGTTCCGAAAGATATAACTTCCAGTTGCGTTTGACATTTCAAAAGCCTAACCATCACGTCTTGCTTGGAAGTCGAGAAAATTTGTTAGACCTGCCTGCTTGGTGTTTTTGAGCTTTCAGAAAGTAGAAGAAGCTTCTCCTCATGCTTTTGGTGTCCAGATGCAGCCTACATAGGTTTCTATAGCTCTTTTCCACATGAAGTGTCCAAAATGTCTCCAGAGTTGTACAAGTCATCGAACAGATTCACATCGCGTGATGGTAAGCAATTGCTGCTCATGCAAACGTGCTGACCTTCACAAAGTTTGCATGAGAGAAATGTGACACTGTTACATTATTGCAGTGCTTTTCTTCCAAGATAAAGTCGTAGAAATCAACTCTCTAGGCCATCTTCAAACCAACCTTCTCTTCTTAATGGTTGTTATACTTGTTAGCGACAGAAGAAAAACATAAAAAACCATTCAAACTTGGTTTAGGGCCGAAGCCTTTAATCCCAAACAGTAGAACCCAAAGATCAATCCCTGATGTACATATCGTGGGACACCGCTTTAGCCTTCAACCTTGTCATTATCTAGACTTTAGATAAATGTATTAGAATTAAGAGACCTAATTCACACATAAAACTTGACATTCTTGTTGGAGACTAAAACAGGAACACCACCGACTTCCAAAGAGTACGTAACTCGCACTTTATTTGGGCCACAGATCGTCCAGCCATGTGGTCTTGACCTCCCTTGATCAGGGTCAATCGCCCACGGTCAAGTCGTCCTCATTTTTTCAATGTTTTACGTTCTATATTTAATATTCACCTCCGAAAACGGACACCAGTCCTCGATGAGAAAGAGAGAAGGGGAAGACTCCTGGATACTACAACTGCTTTACATGCAATTAACGGCTCGGGACTAAAGAGATGGATCCAAGGAAGGAACAGTGAGTTGGTTAGAAAAAACCAAACTAAAAGGTTTAGAGATTAATTTTTTTTTTTCTTTTGTTTTTCTTTCTTTTCTGTAAAGTAGAGAGTTTCAAGACGATCAAAAAGAGACGCGAAGAAGCAAGAAAGATAAAGTACTTGTGCAGCATATGCATCCTACTTACTGTGGCCTGTGGGGGTTGCTTACCTTGCAATCTTGCATTCTTCGTCCCTGCCCACATCAGAGACTTAAAAACGTTGAAACATTGCAGCATGTAGGACCTCATTTAGAATTATTAATACCACTTTACCTTTTATAGCGGTTTTTGTGTGTTTACATTCTAGCTAGCTAGCGCTAGCCCCACCTCATTCTGTAAAAATCAAAATGGATCCATCAAAAACCATTTGGGATTTGACATATCTTGGGTAGAGTGAGAACTCGATGATCACCAAATGATGTACGTATATTGGTTTTCCCTCGTTCCCTATTCAAATATTATAATTTCTCACCAACATTCACTGTCTTTGATTGAGTTAATTATAAAGTTGACATATTACCTCACAACCTAGTTTTTCACCATATCCGGAAACCTTGTATCTTCCCTGTTCGTGGTCCGACTCCCTACCTTAATGGTGCATCAACAGGTAACATAAACAGTCTCTAGCAACAAGAAGCGGTGTGGCATCGCATTCTAGATCTTGAATCTCTTGGTCTTGAATGGATGAGCTAAACATACCAATCTATGTGCATCACTGAATCAGGTGACCACAGTTCTGTGTGATCACTGATGATGCGTAAAAGGTATAAATGATATCATACCTATGAAATAATTAAAAGCATTTCGTACAATTTGGTGTTGCGTCACATCTGCTCGGCCGCCGGAGCTATAGGAGCATATTTGCAACTGGCCTGCACATGAGAACTTCTCATCCCATAGAAAAAATTGGTGTAATACTTATCAAAAACAAAAACAAGTAGACGCATATGATTTCGTGGTTTATGGTGCAACGTCTTTGTTCATCACTAACAACAACAAAAAAAAAAAAGCATTTTTATTGTATATGTAAGTCTATGTCCGTTTCATACGGGAGATATCATTTTGCCATTACATGTGTCTTTTAGTGATATGACTTCGTTGGTATCTCTCAGCAATCAGATGCACCTATTAACGATATGACACTTTTTATACATACATGTTTTTTTCCTTATCTATTTTCCAATTGCCAGAAATATCTTTCAACCAAATTAAAATCTTTAATATTGGTTTAAGGCTTGTTTTCCAAGGAGAAAATAAAAATAAACAGTTCAGTTCAGGGTTCTTAAATTTGAGTTATTATTTCGTGGTATCTAAGAGGATTAAACTTCTTATTGTACTTGAATTTCTACTTTTTTAGTTTTTTAGCTTTTCTTTGTGCTCGTGTTTTTTCGAGGCTTTGTCGCTTTAGTTTTTCTTCGTGCTCTTATTTTTTCAGGGCCTTATCACTATTTTCAAGTTGTATTTGCCTGCGCACGATTTGTATGCATTTTAATCTATTTCTTATCGACTGATAAAAAAAACCTACAATGTGAGTATGATGACATGTGAATGACGTAATGATTGATAATATTTCATAAGTCAGAATGACTGTGGTGCAACTACATGAGCATCAAGGATTCCCCTTTGTATAAAGAGTATTGATATACACGAGAAATCTTTGTTGACATGGTTATGCTCACATTATCGAGCGATTTCAAAACCATTTGTTTTTTTTTATATAAAATCGAATGATAATTTGAAGTTTTTTTTGTTTGTTTGTTTATATGTTCCTTTTACAATGATATATACTGCCATAAAAAAAACTAGTGCAATCCGAGATACCAAACCTTAACCATTTTGTAATTTTAACAGTTAATTTTCAACGCTTGATTTTCAAAATGACATACTATTGTGTTATGTAGTGATCAACACTACAATAGAGTTTGGTTTATAAAGGAGAAGATATCGGAGATAAAAGAGGCCTTTTTAATTGATAATTCTTAACTAGCAAATTGCAACTCGAGAAGCTAATAAGGACATAAAATACATCGCATTTAACATGTGCGACTCATATAAATTACTATTCATTATTGCTACTAAAAAAATCTAACTTACTAACGGCTAATTTGGTCGCCCCTACCAGTTGAGTCCGCCCGTAATTAGGAAAAATACCTTCTACTCCACCGGATCCTTGTCATCAAGAATAATCTCTGGAAACTAACTTTTCATGAAATGCATGCCCTCTCATATTGTAGCTTAGCTTGAAACCTTATTATTGCACTAATAAATGTACAATATCTTGTTGAATCTTCCGAAGTTTCTTGGTTACTAGTACGTTTAAGAGGAGAAATCTTTATGTTTCCTTTTGAATCTATATTAGGCAAGGTTATTTGAGGAATCAAACCATCACCTAACTTAGGCTTTAATTGAGATACATGAGATATAAAGTGGATCATAGAACCTGCAGGTAAATAAATTTATATGCAATTGCTCCTACCTGAGTAATCTCCTCGTATGATCATTTGGCAACTAGCTTCAAATTTCATCTCAGTTGTACTGAAATATGTTTATATGGTTGAAGCCTTAAATACATTAAATTCCCTACTTTAAAATACCTTACAAATCTCTTCTTGTTCGGATGTTGCTTGTTCGTGTTCTAAGCTAACTCTAATGCTCCCCTTAAGCATTTGATTTATTACTTGTCTTTAATGCAAATTATTTTGACATGTAGGATTCATTTCAGCTTGGGAAGCCATAATTCCAAATTGTAGTGGTGGATATCCATACGAAGCCTCAAATGAAGTAAGCTTGAGACTGATTTATAAGATGTATTGAACCACTACTTAACTAGTGACAACCAAGTAACCTATTTAGTAGGTAGGCCTGTCAATGGATGCCAACGTAACGGAAATAGGCTCTGCCGCTGCCGCTGCCGTTTCCGTTAAAATTTAGCGGATATCCGTTACCGTTCATTTCCGACGGAAATAAGAAATTCAAAAACGTTACCGTTACGTTGGACTTACCGGATAACGGATATTTTTCCCCTGCCATCCGGTAAGTCACAGGATAGCCACAAAACAGGCTAAAAACACAGAACAAGTACACATAACAGCTTTAAAATCCAACAAAACAGGTTCTAAATCCATGCCACACCAAAAAAAGACATACAGATGTTCATGCCATTGCCACACAAGAAAACAAGTTCATAATCTTCATGTTTTTTTTGCAAAAAAAAGACATCTCCATCTCCATTTGAGTCAACAACTGCAAATGCATTCCTCCTCCATCTCCAGATTCTCCTCTGCCAAGTCCCAAGTGCCAACTGCATCTGCAAATGCATCTAGTTTCTAATCAGTAATCACACAGAGAAGATGATGATTTCTAAGGCAGAGAAGACGATGCTTGATTCAGCATCCGTAGTTTCTCTCTTTTTCTCTCTGAGAACTTCTCTGTTGTGTCGAAGTGAAGAACAGAAGAATGACTGAATGAGATGAGATAAACCAAACAATACATAACGTATAAAAAGGGGAACTTAGGCGCAGGCCCAAAAAAAATGTGCATAACTAGTTATGCAGTACAAAGAAAATGTGCATAACCAGTTATGCAGATGCATAACTTGTTATGTGGCACAAAAAAAAGTGCATAACCAGTTATGCAGATGCATAAGACATTATGCAGTACAGAACAATGTGCATAACTAGTTATGCAGATGCATCAAAGGTTATGCTTATCATAAATCACTGCAGATGCAAAGAAAATGTGCATAACTAGTTATGCAGTACAAAGAAAATGTGCATAACCAGTTATGCAGTACGCACGTTAGCGGATAACGGAACTAAACCTAACGGAAATACACGGTTCCACTATCGTTACGTTAAGAAGGGATTATCCGTTAGCTTATCGGTATCGGATATCCGTTTACCGCTATGTCGGATGGTAGAAGTAACGGTTAACGTATTATCGGTATCGGCTAACAGAAAATCGGTATCCATTGACAGGCCTATTAGTAGGTCTGAAGCTAGTCATACACCTCAAATAAGACTCTAAATATACACATTAACCCTCTATGTTTATCCATCAGTTTGTGTGTGACAGGTTGTACTCATATGTAAGTAGGTTCCTACTTTCGTGAAACACATTTTCCAAAAATTGTTTAGAAAAACATTATCTCTATCAAACACAATAGACTTGATAACCATGCAAATTGAAGGTTATCTGCTAATAAAACTGTGTAAGGATGAATGATAGCTAAGAAGTGAATATGCGTGCTTTTTAAATAAACCCACAACCACTAAAGTAACTTATTTTTTTCTCAGATTTATGTAACCCCATGATGATCTATATACTAAGCTTGCTATATAATAGGTAGTGGCTATAACAGACCAGTTGGTAATGAGTTGAATACCTTATACTGCTAGCATATCTCACATTCCTAAATTTCCTTAATATTTGTTGTTTCCTTCCGACCCAACGAAAGTACAATTTGTCTTTTTAATGTTAGCTTATGAACTAGAGTGATTGCAAGTGGCAGAAGAATAAATTGCAACCGAAAAGGAGAGGTTTTAGCAGCATGTATAGATAAAATCTAATACAATCACAAGAAGGTAAATAGTAAAATACCTTTGTGTAAGATTGTATATAAAGTTTTTCTCATTCTCTTCCACAATTAATATGTGTAGACCGAAGGTCCGTGAACCTGACTGTGTAGAAGTACTCCTGCATGATTTCAAAAATCAATATCCAAAATAAATCTTGTATATATCCGAATTCTGCAAGATCCGAATTCTAACAAGCACGATACTTGTAATCTATATTTCAAGATATGAATTCAACAAGAGCGAGTATTGTAGGATCTCAATCAATTAAGGATCGAAGACTATCTAGATTGATTACATAATACTTGTGGTATTCATATTATAAAGATAAACAAGTATAATGTGTAAAAGGAAATAATATAAGACACCGGAATTTTGTTAACGAGGAAAACCACAAATGCAGAAAAACCCCGAGACCTAGTCCATTTTGAACACCATATTGTGTTAAACCTCTACATTTACTAGCCTATAATCATACTTAGGACTGGAATGTAGAACCCAACTTCAGTCGTGCTCCTTACATCTTTGAGACCAACGTAGTTCTACGCACTTGAATTCCTTAATTGAGGTCTGTTACAACCAAGAGTTTCTTCATCCTAAGTGGAGACTTTTGATACTTATCTGTCCCTAACAGAACACCTATACGTTTCCATTTCGATATGTTTCAATCAAGGTTTTAAAATAAAGTTTGCAGTAGAAAAGTTCTAGCAAACCTCATGGATCTCGAACACTTACACTGTTATCAACGAGAATCCTATATCACTACCACCTCACAAGAATAATCCAAAAAATTCAATAAAGAGTTTAGATATCTATCTTTTGGAATCACAAAGTTTGTGATTTTTATCTATCTTGTTCCTGATTAGTAGTTCGTGAACTACAATAATTAGTAAAACAAGATCCAGATACAAAAACTATCAGGTAAAAGATAGTTTGACTGGGCTTCACGGATCCCAAAGTGAGGTCTTCAAAGTTATAACATAATACAGTCTCGTAAAGAAACCTAAGTTATAGATGATGACTCTAGCTTTGTAACTAGGACACAAGAGTGCCAGTGATTAAGAAATCCAGCTGCAAGAGTCTCTCTAGATTTTCAAGGTTGAAGTATCTTTGAATTCAAGCTAAGGTTGCTTAGAATCCAAGCTAAGACTTTCCCGGTTTAGATAAAATTCAAAGTTAGAAATTCATTTGAGTATGCAAAAATGTTGCCTTGAAATTATACAGAAGAATATTCACTATGGTGCGAATAGTAATGGAGATGTGCAAAATGATAGTTCACAAAGGCCAAGTAAGGCCGTGAACGCCCAAGCAATAATGGTGTTCAAGAACACTCAAGATTAAACAATAATCCGCATGCCTAATGCGAAATTGTGAATAAAGTTTTCTTAGAAGTGTTTATTAGAGATAGAACAAAGTGCAAGGATGTCTTAATAAATATTGTACAAAAGTAAAAGGGCTCCTTTGAAAGTAATATCCTTTTTGTTTCTCAAACAGTGTATAGGAACATGTCCAAATGACATGGTATGCAAACCGAGTATGCATATCCTTGGACAGTTGGTGAACTTTAACCTTTATTAAAAGACAGGGTATGCATACCAGTTATGCTTACTCTTTGACAGTTTGTGTATTTTTGCATTTAAACTAAAAAGTCCGAGAACGATGCCAAAATTGACATGGTATGCATACCCCAAGCAATTTGTGTACTTTAGTCTCTCATGTTTAAGTTTAGAAACCTTCACAATAGCCAAGGTATGCACACCCTAAATAGTTTGTGTACTGTTTGCTTGGGCAATTTTCAAAGACCAATTTAAACAAAAATAATTTGTAAACAGTAAATTGTTCTAGACTAAGATTACTACATATCTATAAACTTCCATTGCTCGAATCATACTTCGAGAGTTTACACAAGACAAGCTTGAACTCGAAATTTCTTCTTTGCAATATTAAATCTACTAAAACCATAAGACATGGTCTCGTAATATAGAATAGTAGATGCAATGAGTAATAAGATAAATCGGTTTTCACATACACTCTTGTTGATGAAGTTCTCGCGAATATCTCTGTTTTTTCTTCAGTCTTCAATCTTCGATGGTATTCGGTGATATCTGATACTCAATTACTATGCTCTAATCCTACTACGAGACCTGATTTTAGTAGACTAGAAATCAAGATATAGTTTTGCACATATAATATTGACGACATGCTTGAGATAGAAAAATTTGTGAGTTCGACCGAGCGGTGCTCTACCGTCAACAATCACCTTTCGCATAAAATCTTCAACTTCTGCATATAAACCCTTTGTTTGTATCTCAGAACACCTTGTTGATAAGTATGTCTAGGAAAGGTGTAGCATAACTTAGGAATCAAGTCTTGAGCTAGAGGATCCTCTTGTAGATTTCTTGCACCCGAGTTGGCCAAGCAGGTCGAATGCATTGGAAATTGAAGTTTGCGTTATCTCCAATCTAGAAAGAGAATCTCCAATATTATTATCAGAGTTCAGTGTTTCCTTGATAAAGTTAGTAGGGACCTAAGGTTGGGTTAAGCTAAGATGTTTACTCCTTCCATATTTAAGATTAATCGGGGGTTTAAGGCTAAGGTAAGCTTTGGTCAGGCCACTACATAAACATTGTCGTCTAATCTAGAAAAAATATCAATTGTCCTTTATCCTCGATACATACCACTCGTCCTTATAATATATATACATACAATAAACAACAATATACCATCCATGAGCTAATTACGTACGAGACTTGCGTCACTAACAAAATAATCTTTACCTCGTGAAGATGTTCAATTGAAAAGAAGTTGAGACTATATTTCATGTAATTCTGACTTCTCAGTAAGACAACATAATCAAAAGCAACTAAAGAGCGAATGTCGGGCTCACCTTCATCAACCGAGAAAGTAATTTTTCCACAGCGAATTTCTCCAGTCCAGATAAAGTTTTGAGCCAATAATTCTAAAATCTTGATCAACTTTTAACTTTTTTTTAAAAGAAACTTTTTCAGCCATTCGTATGTGTTAAAATTATACTCCCTCCATTTCTAAATAATAGGCTGGTTTGTGTGTAAATTTGCACACAAACCAGCCTATTTTATTGAAACGGAGGTAGTTTAACGTTATATGTTGAATGACACACCTCAGTGTTCAAGTTTTCCCATTATTAGTAGTGAGCTAATTTTCCACAAGGAAAACTTGAAGTTCACGCAGTCGACATGTGGTCAAAGAACCCATCTTATAGTCCTGCCATAGAAAATAGATACTTCTAAACAAGCGATCGGAGTAGAGCCAAATAAAATTCCCAAAAAATATGAGAATTCTCTTATGTCGTCTGAGACGACCATAACCAAGGACAAAGCTAGGCCAAGACAAGAGTGTAGTGACTCGATCCAGATGGTTTCCAACCTAATTTTATCCTTTATAGGCCCATTTTGCACTGGTATCCGGATGTGACATGGGTACACAAGATTTTGCTCATCCATCCCTACAAACCTATCTCCGCACCTCGCCGTAACATTGATCATTGTCAATGGATTAACTATCCCATAGAATTGGAATATTTACATTGCATTACAAGTGCAACGGGCGTGCACGGTAGCAGTGGATCGGATGCAACTTCCTAGATTTTTTTTGGTGATGGAAGGAGCTGATATTAGTAGTTGCTGCAGCACATGAGGCACTAGCGTTATAATGAAAGTTTGGAGAGACCACGTGAGGATGAACCCACTATATTTATCTTCGATTGTCATCGTGGGTTATATTGGTAGGGTCCATCAATTTTAGGTCCTCTCACTTTACTTCTTCTATTCTAAATCTCCCCGATCACCATCTCCATAGTTGGATTATGGTACCATTTCCTTCCCCACATTCTCCTGTAATCCCCCCAGCATTCCCAGCATATTTACCAAAACACACCACTGTTCTTCTCTCGGTATCTCCCGTTTCCTTCCATACGAACCACCATAATCCCATACCACGTGATCATCTGTATCCTCCTACTCCCAAAAGAAAGAAGAACGAACAGAAAACCTTTCAGGCTTTGAGCCAAAGCTGCATTTCTTCTGATTACCCAAATAAATTAACTTTTATTATAGGAAACACTTCGAGCGCAAAAAATCACAATTGACACACCAGTTAGGACCAGCACTCCTACTAAAGGAAAAGTTCTTTTCTTATAAACTTTGGTAAAAAAAATTTTGCTAAGTAATGCTGGAACACCATTAATCTGGGAGCATCACAATCAATCAAAATCCCATTTAATCAATCTAGCTCATTTGGAAGAATTTTTCATTTAACTAACATTCTTTCTGCATATACCGACCTATTTAGATTACACTTAAATCGTATAAACACATGAAAAGGTGGGCCCCATCCGATGAAAATCTCGTTTCCGGGTTTGGTGAAGTCCAAGTTAAAAGATTCCCAAAGTATTGTATCTCATTTAATCAATCTAGATAAAAAGAAAAAAGATGCTTGAACAGAAGACACGAGCAGGCATAAATGATATAGTATAACGCAATGGAAAATGCATAATATGCGTATAGAGTTACAGGGGGAGACTGGGCAGTAGATAACTAGATATCCGAAAGAGTACATAGTTGTTCTGTTGAAAGGAATGTCACTTTTCAAGTGTAAGAGTAAGATTTAAGTTACATATAAGGGCTATAATTGGAAAGAGTGTTAGAAAAGTTTTTGTAAGTGTATTTTTCCACCATTTTTTTTTCTGTTACTTGCTACTACTTCTACTACTGACTATACTATCACTAGTTTTTGCAGTGAATTTTAAGGAAACATGATTTAGTAGAAGTGGTTGTTGTTTTCATTTCAGTTATCTTCTCTTCTCATACATTTTTATTAAGTTTCTTCCCCCCTCCCCCAACAAACTTCTTGAATTAAACTCCTTTCTGGAATTGAATCAGTTTAAGGAACCCTAAATTTCTTCATGAATATGATTAGATTGTCTCTCTACAAAAAGTAATTCATATTTTCTTGTTTGCATTAACTGATGACAATGGAGACTAGTGAAGACTGTTGTGTAAAAGTTGCAGTTCATGTTAGACCATTAATTGGTGATGAAAGATTACAAGGTTGTATAGATTGTGTTAATGTTGTTCCTGGCAAACCACAGGTAAATTCCTTTTCCGTTTCTCTTAGGAAATTCTGGATTTATGGAGTTCAATTATGCTAGAAAGATTAACAGAAGAATGCAATTACCATTGAATTCATCATTCTGGAGTTTCATACAAGTGTGAATTTTGATTTGGAGATCTGGATCTG
This sequence comes from Papaver somniferum, assembly GCF_003573695.1. Taxonomy (NCBI): domain Eukaryota; kingdom Viridiplantae; phylum Streptophyta; class Magnoliopsida; order Ranunculales; family Papaveraceae; genus Papaver; species Papaver somniferum. Next base: position 3,411,622 of record NC_039359.1, read on the forward strand.
AGTCTGTTGTTATGGAATTTAGTTCCCCTTTTTAATTAAAAAAAAGTGTCTCTTTAAAAAGAAAATGATAATTTTGCTTTTTTGGAAATCATAATAGGATCCGTAACGATTTTCATAGTCTATTGACTTATTTTTGTTCCCGGTTAAGATTTAAACATTGTTTGGAGCATAATTCAGCTGCTATTCTCATCAATTTGGCTTTTTTCTAGAGCTTTTCTGGTATTTTCGTAGTTGTTGTAATGCCAAGAAATATGATTGGATTACAGTGATTTCTTCTTTGAATTCATTTTTCTAATCAATACCAGTAATGTCAGTTAAGTAACTACATGGATAGCCTGATAGCCATATTTAGCCTCCTAAAGTTATTTGTCTTATCTTCTCTAGTTTTGGCTCTGAGTAATTGTGACGACAAATACCTTTTCCTGTCATCTCGTGCTTAGCAAACCACTTTTCCGATGCTGTAATTTGTCTATGTTGCAACAACAAAAATTCCTTAGATGTTGTGAAGTTGCTTTGGAAGAATATCTAGTTTGAGTTCTTCTTGGTGTGGTCATCTTCAATTATCTTAGTTGTGAAAATTTTGGATCAGCACAGCTTTGGGCATCATCACACAGTGAAAACAAAATTTTTACATGAGTTGTGTTGTGTGATATACCCGCTAAAGTCATCAATAAAAGTCAATAGTAATGATCCTGTTAACATATTTTGTAAGATTTACAAGATGTTTTGAAGACGGCGACACCTAAGCTCTAAATCGACTCCATAAACTCATGACCGCGTTGTTGAATGAAGTTTATTTTCTTGCGCCTTAAATCTATTGTTTTCAGTTCACAATAGTTTGGTATTGATTGTGACAGATACAAATCGGGACACATTCTTTCACTTTTGATCATGTCTATGGAAGCAGTGGCTCTCCATCATCTTCCATGTTTGAAGAGTGTGTTGCTCCACTTGTAGACGGTTTATTCCAAGGATACAATGCCACTGTTCTTGCTTATGGTCAGGTAATACTCATTCTCATTTAAGTGCTAGCCATCACTGAGATATTTGTATGATGTCTTTCCTTGCAGTAAATTTTGATATATGTCTTTGTAATTGCTCCAGACTGGTTCAGGGAAAACATACACCATGGGGACAGGTTCCAATGATTCTCAATCAGGTCTCATCCCTCAAGTAATGAATGCTCTGTTCAGGAAAATGGAAACTTTGAAGCATGAATCAGAATTCCAATTAAATGTTTCCTTCATTGAGGTGCACTGAACTCTTTATACCTTGATCTTATCATTTATGCAAACTTCCCTTCAGTTACACAGTGTATTCTTTAACAACGCATAAAAACTGTATAATGCATTTGTAAATTCGTAAGTCTGGAAGTTTATTTCAGCACAGAAGAGTCATCGACTCACTGTATTATGTAGAAACTGCCTGTATCATGATTACTGGACTTACCTATTTCCTGCTAACTCTGTTGTCATACTTGTTTAGTTTACCATCATTGTTAGAAACCTTATCTGAATACCTTTCATCATCCAGATATCCAGAATGACAACCCTCTTTGTCTAAATATTAGCATTTATTCTACATGTTAGGTGTCTCTCAGATTGGTGGGAAAATTTGTTGGTATCATTAGGTTATGTGTTTTATATTTTTTCTTAGCATGATATCGTGCTTACATCAATTATTTAATTAGACATCTGATTTTGAAGATTTTAAAAGAAGAGGTGCACGACTTGCTAGATTCCACATCTTTAAACAAATCAGAAACTACCAATGGACATGCTGTGAAAATTGCGAGCCCTGGTAAACCACCAATTCAAATTCGTGAGTCATCAAATGGTGTTATAACATTAGCTGGATCAACTGAAGTTGGTGTTAGTGCACTAAAAGAAATGGCCGCATGCCTTGAACAAGGATCATTAAGTAGGGCAACAGGAAGCACAAACATGAACAACCAGTCCAGGTAACACCACACCTCTGCTCTTATGTTCTTCCTTATTGCCTGGACTTGGTGGGATAGGTTTATGCTCCATTAGTGTAACCTGGCTGAGAGAAAGAAGAGCTTCTGCCAGCACACCATGCATATTCGATGCTGTGTAGCTCTTCTTAAAGTTGGAACCGATTGTATATCATTTGCTATTCTCTCCTTAACTTAGCAGCTAATACTCTTTCGATCTTGTTTTTTTGGTAGTCGTTCGCATGCTATATTCACAATTACTCTAGAGCAGATTCGTAAACCCAAACCAGCTTCTCCTGGGGATACCAACCAATATGAGGATATGAGTGAAGAATATCTATGTGCAAAGCTCCATTTGGTGGATCTTGCTGGATCAGAGAGAGCTAAACGAACGGGCTCTGATGGTCTTCGTTTTAAGGAAGGTGGGTGCATCTAGTTTCACAAAACGCTTCCAAAGAGCCATAAGACTATTGTAATCTAATATGAATATCTTTTTTGTGAAAAACAGGAGTTCATATCAACAAGGGACTTCTTGCACTTGGTAACGTGATAAGTGCACTTGGTGACGAGAAGAAGAGGAAAGAAGGCGCTCACGTGCCTTATAGGGACAGTAAACTTACTCGTCTCTTGCAGGTTAGATGTTCTTTTACGTAAAGTTAGTTGATATAATGCATTGCCGACCAACTCTTATTTTTCATGTAATGTTTAAAAGCTCAGTGAGTGAAAATCTTTGTTACCTAAAATTGCTAATTTGTTTTTGATGAGGTGTATTCCACCTGATTTTGTCTTTTTAAAACTATTTGCCCTTTTATCCTTTTTCCAGGATTCACTTGGTGGAAACAGCAGAACTGTTATGATAGGTAATTTGTCATATCTCTGTGTGAGTGGTGATTATTGTCTGTTATAGATAGCATGAAGGAACTGAATCGAACTACCGAATTAGGAATGTGTATAATGCTTGATAAGATATATATTTCTTCGAGTCATTTGAGTTAGAAGTTCCCACCTTTTTCTATTTATTTATGTTGTCCGAACTTTTGCACTGTTCCAGCTTGCATCAGCCCAGCTGATATTAATGTTGAGGAGACTCTTAATACTCTCAAGTATGCTAATCGAGCTCGAAATATTCAGAATAAGCCCATTGTAAGTTTCCCAGTTAGATACATGATTACGTAAATTTAATTTTCTTTCTAGTTGCTGGGCTTCATTTTGTTTCATAAAGTGTAATTATGGTATCTCACTTTTCCGTCAACAGCCCTTGTTTGTTTAACTGAGGTGGAGCTTGGGAGTCTAACATTTTATACCATAATTGCACTTTATGTTGAGAGTATTTTTTCTGGACTTCCATTTTTGCTGATGACTTATAGGTATCGTTATTCTGTTTTAAAGGTTAATAGGGATCCTAGATCCAATGAGATGCAAAAAATGCGTCAGCAACTTGAATGTTTGCAAGCAGAACTACTTACTCGTAGTGCAAGAGTTTCATCTGAAGAAGTTCAGGTACTGTAATTGACCTTTATACACCTATTCCCTGTGCCAAGATTATACGTTCGCTGTCACCAGATTTTTCCTTGAGAGAACTTTGGATTTTCCCAGCACCATCAGTATTATGAATCACCAATATTTCTGACTGCATAGGTTCTCAAAGAAAGGATTGCTTGGCTTGAGGCCTCTAATGCAGATCTCTGTAGGGAACTTCATGAGTACCGTCGCAGAAGCAATTCAGTAGAGCATTGTGCAACCAATTCTCCAGTAAGTTTGTTTTTATTGAGAACAATTGTGCTAACCTTTCAAAAAACTTACTAGTATTATGTTCCACTATGCTTGTTAGTTGTTACCAATATGTGATAATTTTGTTCCCTGCATTCCGTTCTGTCTTTTTTGTGCATGGGCTGATTATATTGTCACTGTAGCTGCTAACATTTTTCTCTTAATATCTCAGCAAGGTGCAGACAGTGTTCCAAAAAGCGATGGGCTAAAGAGGGGCTTGCAGAATCTTGGCTCATCAGATTTGATAATGGCTGAAACCATCACATGTAGGCTACTTTCTTAGTTCCCAACATTCAAAATAACCATCCTTTTCTTTTCAAACAGCTGACTTAACAGCATATGTGATGCTAAGGGAAATCGAAACATGGATTACTTATTTTGATCCTTAGCCATTTCCTACTTTCGAATCGAGATATTTTTACTATAAACCATTTATTTTAAAATTGCAAGCTTAGTCGTTTACATTAAGAGAATGTAGTTTCCGACTTCATCAGGTGACAATTCCAAAGAAATTGATGAAGAAGTAGCAAAAGAGTGGGAGCATACACTTCTGCAAAATACCATGGACAAAGAATTAAATGAGTTAAATAAGCGTCTGGAACAAAAAGAGGTATTTTATATGGTTCTTGAAATGTATTTGTAATTTGTTTCTCTATTTAGCGAAAAACTCTGGTCAATATCTAAGCTCTAGTGAGCTAGTAAATCTTTTCACGTCTAAGAATGTCACCCTAATTATATGAAACCTGTGCAAGGAGTTTCATGAAATGTTTAATATATTTCTAATTTCGCTTTTATGTATCTGCAGTCAGAGATGAAACTGTTTGGAGGTTTTGATACTATGGCACTGAAGCAGCACTTTGGGAAGAAAATCATGGAACTTGAGGACGAGAAAAGAACTGTGCAGGTTAAATAGAACATTATTGCTGCTTATATTCGTTTGGTGTTCGTTTCCCTCAATAATCTAATACCGTGTTGTGTACGTAATTATACAATTACAGCAAGACAGGGATCGTCTGTTGGCTGAAGTTGAAAGTCTCGCTGCTAATTCTGATGGTCAAACTCAGAAAATGCAAGATGTTCACACACATAAACTTAAGGCACTTGAAGCACAGGTGGAACTTCATATTCTTGTTTAGGATTTTCTTTATGTTACTGTGCCCTTTCTCAAAAGTTAATCTCTCCCATGATTTGCGTACTGTAGATTTTGGATCTCAAGAAGAAGCAGGATGGTCAAGTTCAGATTGTAAAGCAAAAACAAAGAACTGATGAAGCAACTAAGCGGCTACAGGATGAAATACAATATATCAAGTCACAGAAGGTTGGTCATCTTTACACTTCCCCTAAGCACTAAGAAATAATATGTAATGCTAATGGTTTAAAAATTTACAGGTCCAACTTCAACATAGGATTAAGCAAGAGGCAGAGCAGTTTCGCCAGTGGAAGGCCTCTCGAGAAAAGGAACTTTTACAGGTAAGTCTATACAGCTAGCTATTCTGCTGGGGCTTAATTAATGGCCCATATATCACACGTCACACTTTCAAACGCATAATCTTTCCTTGATATCGCTTTGGGGGTTAGTTTTTTGCATTTCAAAAGGATGAATGTTCGACTTGTATACCATCTTAGTGTTTAGTTGCATTGGTAATTGATCATTTTCTTAACAGCTGCGGAAAGAGGGTAGGAAAAATGAGTATGAACGGCATAAACTACAGGCTCTAAATCAGCGTCAGAAAATGGTAAGTAGTGTTGCATCTATATTAATTATATTATGTTATTTTGCACAAAGAGAAACAATGATGAATTTATAGAAACAAGCAAACACCAATTTACAGCTGAATGAGACAGTGATGGAGGGATTCCCTCTTTAAATGCTAATTTCCGTCCTCTAAATTTCTCTTTTATTGGTTTATCAAATAGTACTTTATTATTATGACTTAAGTGAGAATTTTTTTTGCATTCAGGTTCTTCAAAGAAAAACTGAAGAGGCTGCCATGGCAACCAAAAGGCTAAAAGAGTTGCTTGAAGGTCGCAAGTCTTCATCGCGTGATAGCTCAGGTACATACTTCTGTTAAGTATATTCTCCTTATTTAGTTTTCATGGCTAACATTCTAAATATTTTGTAGGGACTACTAACGGTAATCACCAAAATAATGAGAAATCCTTACAAAAAATGCTTGATCATGAGCTAGAAGTTCTGGTGAATGTGCATGAAGTTCGCCTCGAGTATGAAAAGCAAAGCCAAGTGTATGTTAACCTGTACTTTCTATCTTGAATAATTAACTTAATATGATCGTAGTTTCTTGATATTAAGCAATTCCTTGTGCAGACGAGCTGCTCTGGCAGAAGAGTTGGCCATATTGAAACAAGAGGATGGTTTTGCTTCCAAGGGGTTTAATTCCCCTAGCAAAAAGAATGGGCACTCAAGGTAAATAACCATATTTGCTGTCTAAAATTTAAAGCATTTGCTCTCTGAGACCAAGTATTGCTTCTGCAGTTGGGGATATATGGAGATGTTTATTTTGCATATTGTCATCAAGAAATCTTATGTCCATCAAAATATATTCTTCTGCAGAGTATCCTCCATGACGCCAAATACAAGAATGTCAAGAATTGCATCTCTTGAGAGCATGATGAGCATTTCTTCGAATGCACTTGTAGCAATGGCATCTCAACTTTCAGAAGCAGGAGAGAGGGAGCGTGCCTTCACTGGCCGTGGACATTGGAATCAGTTGCGTACAATGGTAGATGCAAAGAACTTGCTTCAACAAATGTTTAATGCTGCTGCAGATGCAAGGTATTTCTGTGTCTCTATGATGCTGACCTAGCAATAGAATAATGAGCATGTTCCATTATCTAAACATCTGAAGATAAGGTGTTTATTGGGTGAGATTTTTGTGCCTATTTTTGTTTGCTAAGTTTTAGTGTGTGTTGATAATAAGATGTCGGTTATGGGAAAAGGAAGTTGAAGTTAAGGAAATGAAAGAACAATTGAAGGAGCTCGTTGGTCTACTGCGACAAAGTGAGGCACGGCGAAAAGAGATTGAGAAGCAGCAAAAGTTGAGAGAGCAATCCGTGGCAGTTGCCTTGGCTACATCAACTAAGGTGAGATAAGTTCAGTACTATAAATGCTATTTGTGTCAGTTCAATACAGGGCAGGTAACATCGACACAATAATAGCAACTGAAAATGATGTTGGGAACATTAACTACTTAAAAAGTCCAAATATATGACATGCTTTTGGATGCTAGGCTTGCAAGTTTCGCCCCCAACATTCCTACAGAAAAAGGGAATATCTAATATATATACATATATAGCACCTGAGATCAGTTTCTTATTGTTAAACTAATTCCTCATTGTTATCTCCATAGGTTATACACTTTTATAACTAATTAACAACAGCATTGTATTCACTTTCAATAGTTACTTAATCTCAATTGCAAATTTTCAATCAACAGGGCAACGGAAACGTTTCACCAAAATATTTCGCTGATGACATGTGTGGATCTATGAATCCAATGGCAGTGCTGGCGCAAAAGCAACTTAAATTCACACCAGGCATAGCTAATGGTTCAATCAGAGAATCAGCAGCCTTTTTGGACCAAACGCGAAAGGTTGATCACATTCTTAAGCTTTCAATTTAGACTTGTATCTTTTTGATGAAATAGTAAAGATTTTTTTTTGCTTTGTTTTATGAACCCACAAGAATTTATGAATGAGAAACTGGGTATTGTTCTGACTGCAGATGGTACCGATTGGGCAGTTATCGATGGGAAAGAAACTGGCAGTTGCAGGTCAAGCTGGGAAGCTCTGGAAGTGGAAGAGAAGTCACCACCAATGGTTGGTACAATACAAATGGAAGTGGCAAAAGCCATGGAGACTCTCTGAATATATCAGACATAGTGATGAAACGATCGTCCGAACAAAGCCCAGGCAGCAGATTCGTGCAGCGTGATTTATTATATATGAGACAATTTCCAATTCTTACATGCTCTATTTTCAGCTTTGAATGATAGAGATGATCCCCAACAAAATGCACGGAGTAGAAACAAGGATATTGTGCATGTTAGACTCCTGACTTCGTCTCGCCTTTAACTTCTTCTCTTCAGCGCCTTTGTTACCAGAAAAATGTTCAGTTTTATGGACGGGTTTACTAACCTAAGCCTCCTCTTCCCCATTGCAGATGTTGTGCTGTAAATTAGTGGTGGGAGATCGCGGCTTTGTCTGAGATAAGCAGATGTATAATTGTGGTAAATTTGCTCAGATAGTAGTATCTCAGTTTGCCAATGTCAGATAAAGAAGTTATATCTCAGTTGGGATACACACAATGAGCGGCATCATGTAAAGTGTTTTCGATGTTGTTCTAGGTGGGTAACCTACAGTTGTTGTAGTAGCAGTGATACTAGTGGTGATTGAAGGCTAGAAAAGTTGAATGGTATAAGTAGGCGTTGGTTTTCATGGATATGTAAGGGTAGTAGTAAGTAACTAGTCTATTGTTTGTTCATTTTTCACTCTCATTTTTCTTCTAATTTTTTTCAATCACAGAGAAAAAAGAGAGTGAGATCTTCTAGTGTGCCATGGCCTTGGATGGGACACGCTCATTGTAATAATTAATTGTTATGATTATTGTTTTCATAGTGTGGAAAAAGTAAAAAAGAGATCAATTGAAGTTTTTTTTTGTTTTGTGTATAGACGAAAAAACTGAAGTGGTGTGTTGTTTAAATAAAGTGGTAATTATATAATTGTCCCTCCTTTTTCATGGCCTCCTTTTTTTATGGGCTTTATAAGTATCCTTATGACACAACAAATATACCCTTTCAGTCCAAAACCCATCAGGATCCATTAAGAATTCTGCAATATTAAAAATATGCCCTTCATATATATTTATTAATCTGAATCAAAATTCAGTTATTAACGGAAAGAAAAACAGAAAGAGAGAGAACCCGATCTTCATTAGCTAAAAATCCGAAGAAAAAAATTCTAAATTTTTTTTTGTGAAATCTAGAGTTTGAATCACCGGAAAATCTTCTTATTCTTTTTCTACTGAATCTGTATTCATCAATTCAATCATTCGAATCTTTAAATCTGAGATCTAAGAGCAGTTTCTTCATCAACAACATAATCTGAAAGCAGTTTCTTCGATCTGTTTTTCTGAAACAAATTGGTAATGGTGATTCGTGATTGAAGATGAGTAGAAATGTATATGATATTTGCATGTTCGATTTGTAGTTTCTAAATCTTCATCTTTTTTTTTCAGTTTATTCGAATTTTCTGTTGCAGAGATCGTGATTTTGGAAGCTTGATTTTGTGTGTTTGATTCTACTGGATTGATTGGTTCATTTACATACTATTTGAATTCGAGTTCCTTATTCATCTCTAAACAAGTATTATTCAATTTTTCAATCTCCGGTTTTTTATTTTGAATTTCTGTTGTTTTACTTATATCGTCTCATGATTCAATGTTAGGTTTATAATTCATGATTTTAGCTTCAATATACTTTTTATGAACCAGTTCTCGTTATGAATTATTCAGGAGAATACTGAGTGTTGATGAATTATTTGCAGAATGCTGAGTGTTTATGAAAAATTTCTTTGATGAATTATTTGGAGAATACTGAGTGTTGATGAATCAGTTTTTTTGGCATCAATTACAAGTTAGAAGTTTGTGTAATCAATTAGAAGTTAGAAGTTAGTGTTAATAAACTCAGTTTACATATCTGTTAGAAGTAGTGTAATCATGCTTTTGTTGATAAACTCAGTTTACATATCTAACATTCAGCGTTGAATATAACTTTCACGAGGGGGCGCATCCCCCGAGTGATGTGCGACATAATTGAATTTGTAGCTTAGGTTAGGTTTAGGTTGTTTTCTTATGGTTTGCAGTGAAATTTTTAACATGGAGCATGTATATTCATGCAGTATGTCATGTAGCAGGTTAACATTTGCACCGATTGTATGCTAATCTGATGCGAAGTAACATATATGATACTGTTTATGCTGTTTTTTTTGTAGCAAAATCTTGGTTGTTGACATAGTTTTGTCATTGTTGACATTGAAAATTTGTACAATATTTCAGATTATTGTATCAACATTGGTTGTTGATGCAGGTTTATTGGATCAACTTTCATTTTTGATACAAATAACCTGGATAGTTTTCTGATTATGGTGTCAACAATGGTTGTTGACATATGTTTTATTTGGATCAACATTGGTTGTTGACAGATTATGGTGTCAACATTGGTTTGTTGATCCCAAATTATGAGTTGTTAATCTGTTATGGTTGTTGCAGAGTTCAAGTTTTGCAATCAGATCGTGTCGCATCCTATTTCGGAATCAACTACTGTCATCGAGATGATAAGTGTGGTGAAACAAAATACTTTATCAGGAATCGAAAGAAAGAAATTACTTTAGGTGCACCTTTTTACTTGTCAACAATAGTCTTGTTTGTCAGTTTGTTGTATAATTGGATTTGCTACGAGCTAAGATATATATAGAATTTAACATTTCGCAATATTTTTATAGTTATTGTGCCACTACCAATTAAGAGGTGCGTGCAATATCAAATGTGTCGTGCGCTTCTAGCCTCCTCAAGGCTCAAGCTCGCTTTGAGATCGAGGCCGAAAAAGCACGTGGATACCATGATTCGGCTGCGCGCCAAACTTGAATAAGAAGTATTTGCTCTAGAGTGCAAAAGTGTGGCTCCAAAATAACACGATTGATACTAAGGGACCATTCTCAATATGTACGATGGTATCACATGTTTCTTCTATCCAGTAGTTGGTGATAATCCATAAGAGGTAGTCTCTTATATGATACTCCTTTGTTTTATAAAGTTGAGCTATTTCACATCTGTCTATGGTGAATAAGACGCAGCTGGCATCAGAACCATTATGCATGAACCATAATGCGCATTGGAGGTGACGCAATGCTATTCTAGCTCAGATGGAGAGAAATACAACTGGTGGATGCAAGAGAAATAGAAAAAAAAAATCAGGAATTTCCTAAATTCTCAAATTTGTTGGATTTGCCAATGGCCGGTGGAAAATTCACTTGGATAAATTCACAAAATCCAAAATTATTACAAAAAAGGTTGGATATATTTATTATCTCAATTGGGAAGAAAAATGCCCTGCTCTAGTTCAAACAAGAATGCACAAACCAATCTTTGATCATGTTGTTGTTCTTCTGTCCTTTAGACAAGAGAGTGGACTTACAGAAGCCATTTAATTACATTAATTGGGGTTGCTTGAATTATACAATGTTAAGATTTGGCTTTGGTCTTTTTAGAGGAAATGGATACATTGGTGCATTTTAAATGGACCAATGCGTTTTAAAAGAGTCAACCATCTTTTTTTGGAAGGAGATAACTTAAATATAGTTAATACTATATAACTTAAATATAGTTAATACAATAGGGTTTTCATTTGAAAACTGGGCTGGAGAATTTTGAAAAATCAGGGTAGTTTACTTACTAGATTACTCAAGGATAAAAACTTCCCTAACCAGAATCTTCTAGAGATTGATAAGGCTGTTGATTCCGCTTCGTGGATGTGGAAAGACATTATTAAGGGGTTGAGTTTTATCAAGGCTAACTCAGTGGTTAAAATGAATAATGGGGTGCTTACTCCCATTTGGAATGCTTCATGGATTCCAGGGATTGTTCTTCCTCCCTCTCCCATGAATACTGTGTCTAATGAATTTCTTTATGTGTCTGAGCTTATTGACTATAATCATAACTGTTGGAATGTACCTCTTCTGAACCTCTTATTCTCCCCAGATGAGGTTATTAGAATTAAGTCTATTATATTGAATTTGTCGCAGTCGGACTCGATTATGTGGCTCATACTAGGAATGGTAAGTTCACCATCAAATCTGCTTATAGAATTTATATGAATGATATTCCTTCTCCTGAAGACTCCACTTTCTGGAGGAAAATCTGGGATATTGATTGTCTGCCGAAAGTTAAGTTTTTTATGTGGAAAATGTTTGCTCATATGCTCCCAGTTAATGCCATTATGCAGCTTTACAATCCTCATGTGAATGTTCTCTGCTCTTTCTGTAATGTTCATGATGAAACTGTGATGCATGTTTTTGTTAACTTCCCTGTAGTGTTGCGTATTTGGTTCAGTCTTTCCCCTCAGCATTTGATATCTACTGATTTGGATTGGGTTGATGATATTTTCTTATATTGGCATGAATCAAGCCTGTGTGCTTCTCCTTTTAAAGTTGGTTGGCCTAGTGTAGGTGCTATTGTTATGTGGTCTATACGGAAGCTGCGGTGTGATGTAGTTTTCAAGAGAGCTTCTCTGGATATGAACAGGATCATTGTTGATATCAAGAGAATGTTAAATTCTTACATTGCTCCAAGGATTACTGTTATGAATCTTGTACACAATGTCAAAATTCCTCAGTCTGAAGTGGAGAACTTTATGTTTGTAGATGGCTCTTTCAAGGATTTTAATTTTGGAATTGGTGTTATTTGGTGTGATGTTGCAGGGAATGTAAGAAAGGTGCGCTCGGACTTTGGATTGATTCAAGATGCAGTGGGAGCTGAAGCTGCTGCTCTTAGTTTTGCCATCTCTTGGGCAGAAGAGATGAATCTTCCCAAAGTGGTGTTTGTTAGTGATTGTCTCCAACTGGTGCATTTTGTGAATGGCTGCAACATCTCTGTGGGCTGGAGAAGCCAAGACCTCTTGGAGCAATGTCAGAGTTCTATTTCTAGTTCTTTTTCCTTTAATGTTATGTATATAAAGCGGTTAAATAACCCCTTAGCGTAACGTCTTGCGCGACGGGTTAGGAAAAACAATCTTAAGGGTTTATGGTTTTCTCTTCCAAATTTTCTTGATGGTGTGTTCAGGAAGATAAACCTTAGTGTAATTTGTAATTCTCTTGTTTCTTAATGAAGGGTGGTGTTTCTTAACAAAAAAAAAAAGAAGATAAGGATCAATCTCTAGGCGACACATGTGAACATCCTAGTGATCCAAAGGAAAATACTAACTACCATAGACTTATTGATCAGGGCCACCAGGTGACTAGCAGACTAAGGGCACCCCTATGTAGTAAGGTACATGACACAACCAACATATGAGGTGCCTCAAGAACAACAAGGGACATCACTCTCTTACTGAAGATTTGATGCTGTACAATTCCATAAAACGAATTGTCAGTCTTCTGCAAGTACTTATCTCTTTCTCTGGTGCTTTTGTTCTGTGACGGAAACCCTGATGTATCCCCCAAACCATCCTGCAAACAAAACAGAGTTCATTAGTCTTCACTTCAGCGTAAAAGACTATCATTTTCTATCCTAGTAAGATCTTTTGTGTTTAACATATTAGAAGCCAAAAAGATGCTATCTTAAGAATATTGTACAATGGGAGAAAATAGTAATATAAAAGGAAAGCTTATGAATACCTGTAGAAGGGTTCCGGTACAAATTGCAGATTTCATCCGTGCATCTTCACCTTCACCAGCTTCAGGAACTCCCATTTATGTTTCTTCTACGCTTAATCCCTGATAACAGGATCACTTGCTGTCATAAAGAAGACAAGATTATGGAATTCAATTTTCCAGCAAAAACTGTAACGCAACCTGTTTGAAGATTTATTAAATATCATACAACCGAACACTAACATCACACCACCAGAAAGCGCAAAAACCTCAAACTGCATGAATAAGAACAGAATATAGATCACCATATCAATGTCCATTCACGGTGGCCACCCATATTCTATCACTTTCCAATTAGAGAAGCGAACACCTATGGTGACAAGAAATATCCCAGTGCGGTACAACTGATAAGGTTTAAGAGAAAATCGCAGCAAAAGCAAACTTTTCTCTGTATTATTTTGCTAGTTGCTATAAAACTCATCTTTGAAAAAGAGAGCTTCAGGATGTATACCACACTGAAATGCATAATGGAATGTGCATTATTTTGTTATTTAGAAAATAAAGGTAAAAGGGAAGTCCAGAATCTCCTCTACAAAAATAAACAATTATATCACTGTCTAATGATATGTAGACACCAATGCAGATCTTCAGACAAATCACAGCATCTTATGCATAGTTTAGGCCAAGACTTCCCATATCTTACCAAATAAATGAACTCATGTCTTTTTATAACTTTGTACCAAATAAAAAACTTAGCTACCCAGAAACCGAGTTGAAGTAGATTATGTTTCACCTGTGTTCTCCATTTCCAGATTGTGGAAGCATATGATGCTGACACCATGATGCAGATGAGTAAGTGCGGCTAGGAGCCTAGGACTACGATAACAACATTCTGGTTTATCCCTGCATAAGTACAATTCTTCCAGGCGATACAACATCACTGCGACACGGTTCTTTTCTGACAAGGAATCTCAAACTCTTTGGTACATTGATACACAGCATAATATAATCAAAAACATGATTAGGAGAACCATGAAAATGAAGAAGCAAAAATGAAATGTTTAAAGAAAAATAAATCTATGTTCAGTCTAAAAAATTGGAAAACACATCATGTCTGAATGAAGACGTCAATGCAGTAATATAAGAGAGAAAACGAAAACCTACCTATATCGAAAGTTGCAAAACTAAAAACATAGCAGTAAAATTCTCTTGATTAGTACCCAAAAAAGTGGATTAAAAGTATGCCAAGCTGTTCACATGCAAGAAAACCCTCATTTCACTTGCCTCAAACATAGTCTCTAACTGTTTTGATTGCACATCATAGCAGTGGAAATTCCAATACATGTCGGCATGGTCTTCATCACCCATCCAAGCCGGCGCGTATATCATTTTAAGTCTAGGATATGTAACAATTGCAATACCACGATCCCACCAGAAACGACCCAGGATTCCTGGTACATGAAAACTGCACTTCTCTGTCCATTCATATTGTTGCTGTTGAGTATCCTTCTTCAAAACCCATAAACACAATTCATTGTCTGAGATATGATCAATGTAGCAGAGTGATCCTTCCATCTCATGTATAGTATTACATTTTTCTGAAGCTCCCTTTGGGAATTGTATCGTGTGGAATCTTTCACTACTAACATCAAAACTAACTATTTCCCTTTGATCCCATGCATCCTCATCAACCTCACTCTCATCCAAATGTGGTTTACCCGGAACATTAGCCAACCAATGCAAAGAACCATATGCAAACACCGTTTTCCAACTAGCAACATCTGGCAAATGACACTCTTTCGGAAAAACGACAGCTCTCCATGAATCACCACCTTCAACGCCAAGAGTAATAACCCTACATGAGTACTCCTTTATCCTGTTTCCACCATCACAACAGCAGAGAACCACCTTATACTTTTCCATGACTGAATCATAAGCTAGATTAACGACAAAACCATTATTATTATAAGGACAATCGCTATAAACAATGTCTTCAGGTACTGGAAGATTAATTGACTCACCTGTAACTGGATTGTAAACATGGAGACTAGGTATTTCCTCTCCGTGCAATGATAGTAGTACCAAACCATTTAAAGAGTGTTGAATCTTAAGACATTTATCAACTAATCCAGTTTCTTTTCCGAAACGAAAAAACTTCTTTTCTTTCTTATCAAGATCAAAGAATACGATACCATTGTCATCGATTTTTTCGTCAGGACGATCCAAATAATCAATTGATTCCTCCTCCTGCTCCTGCTCCTGCTGCTCCTCCTCCTCCTCCTCCTCCTCCTCCTCATCATCATCAGCCTCATCCTCATCCTCATCCTCATCGTCTTCTTCTTCTTTTTTGTCAGCCTCAAGACGAGCAATTTCTTTTTCAATATCAACTACTTCGGGAGGTTCAGTCAAAAACACAATTTCTTTAAAATTCGAAGGAAAACAGATGAAACCAAGGTTCTTAGGGCTTCGTAAATGTAAATTGATAAAAACAGGATCATGAATAATTGAATTAGACCATGATTTGCATACACATCTAAATTTCATTAAACTATCAATTGGTATTCTAGTGAGTATATCATATAGAATAGTATCATGAGGGAGGGAAAGAGAAGAAGAATTACTCATCATTACTTGTTTGGAATCACCACCACTGTCGCCCATTTCGTTCTTCAACTTCTTCTCCACACTCACAATCAAATTTCTGGTGATGATGAAGAATTGAAAAGAGAGATAGGGGTTTTTGATGAAAATTCACTTACTCGAATACCTAAATGCTGAGTGATTGAGCAATTCATCCATTTCATTTACGATGAAAAAGTGTTACTGTTGTTTGAAAGATTTTAGAGAGGGAGGGAGGAGGGACTCAAGGGAAGGCTCATTGCTTCTTGCCTTTGGTATGGGTATGCCATAGGTTTGTAAGCGGGGGCAGGCTCCATATGACTCATGCCTGGCTTATGACTCATTTCTGCCTTATGTGGCTTAGAGCTAGCACTATGGTACCCTCCATCCCTTTTCTATCCCTCAAAAACTTAAAAAACTAAGTATTATGGTCTTCCATATCCCTCCCTTTCCCTATTAGGAGGATCACATCTGACCCGCCTTGTAAGGAAGTGAAATCACACGGCTACTGAGTAGTCGTTTCGGAAAAAAAAAATTGTTTGACCTTTTTTCGTTTACACCTCTCTCACACCCGATCCTAACCATCCATCATTAATAACGACTCTATCTTCTCCACCGTCGGATCCCGACGGTCATTTTTTCAAAATCTTTTATAAATACCATTCTAATTCTCTACTCAAATCACACCAAATCAATTTCTTCTTCTTACATCAATTGATTTCTTATTTCTCTTCTTCTTACTATACCTCTTTGATTTTTATATTTATCTTCTACTACTCAAGTTTTTATATTTTAGTTTCATTCAAAATAGTTAATAATTTTGTTTAACGGGAAGAGATTGATCTTACTGCTTCCTTTATTTATATGAGTATGGACGAAATTGTGGGTTCGGGACAAAAAACCGCCATGTTTTGGATACGTATTCGCCTAATTTTTGTCGAACGCAACGGCAATCCAAATGGAAGAGATTGGGGAGCCTTAAAAACCAAGATGAAAAATATAAAAAAAAAAATGTCAAAGAATTTGTGTCCATTCCTAACGCTATATATCGGCAAACCAAAAGTGGTGTGAACCACGAAGATTTGGTAAGTTTTATTAATTTGTTAAGTTTTTCCATATAGTGGTGATAATAGTAATAAACATAATTTTTCTTACATAATTTTTTAGACAAAAGAGGGTCGGGAGCAATTTCAGGAACAAACAGGACAACCATTCAAGTATGATACATGTTATGAAATGTTTAGAGAAAATGTCCCTGGATATAATTATGAACTCATTGTGAGCCAAAACACTGATTTGTTTAATAATCATTGTAACTTTGTATAACTCGAAGATGGTACTGAAGTTCTTCCTAATGGAGAGACTCATTGGAATTACAAGTATAATGCACGTCCTATAGGAACATAAAAAGCCAAAATGCTAGCCAGATAAAAGAAGGATCGTGAGCAAGGTATATTTAGAGAAGGTGATGAAGGAACATCTTCGGTTAAGATGGAAGAAGATGGGATCTATCAACAAAGTGCTAGTATTTTGGAGTATCTTAAGGAAACACGATCAAGGAAGGAAAAAATTAGAGTGTAACAAGAATCCCAATACCAAACAATTTGGGAGTATACTCAACAACCGAGTTAACAAATGGAAGAACAACTCAATTTGCAAAAGCTTCAACAACAGACTAATCAAATGCATCAACAACAAATGCATTTAGATCAAGACAATGCAATAATGTCTATGGACCTTAGTCGGTTAGCTCCCAACGAAAAAAAATATTATCGACGAAAGCAAAAGGAGATCTCAAAAGGGATGAATATAATCAACGTTGAAGATTCAGAAGATGATGATGTAATCCATCTCTAGTGATTTTATCTTTTATTGAGTTTAGTTTTTTAATTTCTAGTCTAGGTTTAAATTAAAATTGTTGTCCTAAATTTCTAGTTAGTATTGTTGTTAACATAATTTTAAAAATGTTGTCTAAATTAACTTAAATTGTTGTTTGAATTAATAAAAGGTTTGAATGTGTTGTAACGAAATGATTTTCATATTCAAATTAATAACTTCGTTATCACTTCATTAAACTAATGTTCATTAATAACTTTAAAAGAAATTACAACAGATCATTCGATTAAAAACGTGTATCGCTCTGCCCTCGTTTCTTAACATGGTGCACGATAGGTCTGAATACATACATGTTATTATTTTTCTTGGTGTGAGATTCAATGATCAATGCCGCTTCGATATGATAAAACTGTTCTCCTCTCCAGGCTTTATATGCATCTTGTGCAGCGGTCAAGTCAACGAGTTGACTGATACGGCTACTCAGTAGCTGTTTGACACTATTCATACGGCTACTTAGTCGTTTCGTGTAGGGAAGGGATAAGAGGGCACCATAGTGAGGTTTCCTTCCTAAGGATATCCCTTCCCTACATTTGAAGGATAGAGAAGGGATGGAGGGTACCATAGTGCTAGCTCTTATGACTCATTTCTTCCTTAGTCCAACCTCACTTGTATTTGATAGGAATTTTTTATTTTATTTTTGGTAGGAAAGAAAAGTTTTTCATTGACTAATGAGAAGTTACAGCATCATGGAGAAAATAAGGGAAGTTATTCTCATCCCATTCTCATGTTATATTCCCGATTCTATTGTGTTTAGCAGCTAGATCTTTTACATCATTTAGCTCTCTCTTAAGATGTTGGAATCTAAGAGGAGTAAAGTCTTTTAAAAGAAATAAACAATCATCTAAAACGGAGTAAGAGGTCCAACTAGTTTGTCCTTTGCAAATATTAAGGTAATCCATCACATTTTTGGCATCACTAAGTAAAAATTTTGAAAATTCTTCTCTTTGATTCATTTTGCGGCTTATAGAATTTCCACACTTTCAACTCCTTCAGAACAAACATCCCTCCCTGAGACTAGTTTGCAGCCTTTGAATTCACATGTAGGTTTCATTGCCACAATTCCCACACCAGATTTGTTAGTATCTTTATTAAAAACCGCATCACAAAATATAAGGAGACTGTCTTGAATAATATCAAGAAAATTAGACTCATTAGCAGTGTCTGCCAAGTTGTTGTTGGGAACAGGTGCAAAAGCTAAAGTATTGATAGTTTCCTCTGTAATTCTTAGTGCATTTCTGGCTGTAATCTGTGGGTTTAAGGATTTATTATCAAAGACTTTGGAGCATCTGTCTTTCCATATGCACCAGGCAGTAGTCAGGACAACAACACATTTTTGTTGAAGATGCTTTGAAGTGAGCCATTTGGAAATCCAGTCCTTAATGCTAATATTGGTGTTTAAATCTTGTGAAACAAGTTGACTGACATCAGGTATATTGGACCAAACATTGTTAGCAAAGGAGCACTGGAGCAACATATGTTCAGCAGTTTCACTAGCACCCGAATTACATGATTTACACCTATCGTCATGATTATTGTTGTATCTAGCTAATTTACTGCCAGTAGGGAGAATATTTTCAACACACTTCCATAGAAACATTTGAGTTCTAGGCAACAATGAAGACTTCCAAAGATCCTCATGAGTGTTCAAGTCAGGATTATGGATAGAATTATGAGGAAGTTCACATGCCAGAAATTTATAAACAGATTTAACAGTTAAAATGCCATTCATATTATAAGGCCATACCAAAGTGTCACACCCTGAAATTGGGATTCTCATGCTGCATATTTTTTGACTATTTTCTCTAGAAAAGAAATCGTCTACCAAAATAACATTCCAAGTCTTAGTATCTTGGTTTATGAACTCAGAAACCTTATAGCACACAATGGTTGAGTTGGTTTGGATTCAGTTATCAGAAAAGGCATTAACAACATTACCATCTCTAATATCCCAATAAGCATGCTGTTTTAAAATATCTAAACCATGACAAATACTAGACCAAACCCAAGACATGCACCCATGGCTTTTTGTAATGGAGAGGATGACAGTTCTTAAAGTACTTACACTTTAGAATTTTGACTCAACCCCCCCCCCCCCCCCCCCCCCCCCCCATGACTTATGAGTACAAACCTTTTCCCATTTTTTAAAAAATAGTAACTTTTATGGCCATTTCCCACACCAGAAGTCCCTTTGAGACTGTTCCATTTTGTCAATTATGGTGTCTCGAAGGAGGAAAGAATTCATATGGTAGTTAGAGGAAGATTTTAAAGTATGTTGAATAAGAATAGATCTTCCAGATTGAGCTAGTTGTTTACCTTTCCATTTAGACACTTTAGAGTCATGGTGAGTGTTTAAATGGGACATACACTCAGTTCTATTTCTAGTGATAAAGAGTTGTATGCCAAGGTATTTTTCATTTAGCTCAATTTTCCTAACATTCATTGATTTAATAAGGGACACACAATGTTCAGGGAAAACATTTTTGCTGAAAAAACATGCAGAAATGTTGCTAAAATCCTTGATCAGAGACATGAGGTTACTAGACTCAGCAGGCAATCATCTGCAAAAAGCAGATGAGAAATACTAGGGGCAAGGGATTTCCTTGAAAAAGACTCCATACACAGTATAAACATGTATGGAGACAAGGGATTTCCTTGTCTCAAACCTCTTGTGGGAGTAAAGGAAGAGCAAGGAGAACCATTCAAGAGTATAGAGATATTAGTGGTGCTAATAGACATATCAAGTTTAAGGCCCATGATACCACATCTATCCTTTTTTTTCTTCATAGTATGAACCATCTCATGGGAAATCACCACATTGTTTTAAATGTTTCTACCAGGTACATAAGCAACCTGATATGGTGATATAAGTTTACCTAGCAATGGTTTCATTCTATTGACTAGAATCTTAGAGATAATTTTATAATTAGAATTGCAAAGAGCGATAGGCCTAAAATCAGCATGGCAGCTGGGATTGTTCACCTTAGGAATTAAAGAAATGAATGTGTGGTTCATTTCTTTTAATAGATGTTCAGAGTCAAAGAAACTTTTAACAGTTTCTCAAACATTTTTCAAGCAAATTCAGGTTTTGTTTGTAGAAACCTGGTGGAAACCATCCGGACTTGGAGCAGTCCATGGGACCATTTGATGGAATTTGATTCCTAATAAAATGAGGCCTCTCATATGACAGATTCATTTTGCTCACGCCTGAGTTCGAAACTTGTCATCACCAAATTTTTTATAGATAAAAAAAAGCACTGTGTGTCAATCTTTTTATGCTTTTTTGTTTTGCTTGCGTGCTACTTGAGCATTTTTATCTGCTCGAACAGTATAGTATAGTGTTTTGAGCATTTTGAAATACAAGTGTCCAGTAAAAAAACAAAAGGGATACATTAAAGCTCTGATTAATTTTCCTTCGGTGGGTTGCACAATTTTCCTTTCAGTTGTTTTGTTATTCAAGGGAGAGTAGAGCCATGAACATGGCACATATTTTTGCGAGTTTATGTCACGTTAACTCGAAATATAAATTACTATTATCAAGGAATGTTGCCGAATCTTAAAGCACTCTTTCTGTCCTGCACAATCCCGAGCGAGTTCACAATCCCGAGCGTGTTAGAATTCCCATGATCTCTTCTTCTCAATGCCACTCAAAAAGCACTAAGCAGTACATATTAAAAAAAAAAAAAAAAAAAAAAAACCACCAAAATTAATCTCAACTCATCTTTGATTTTATTGTTAATGGCGGATGACCATAAAGCAGGGAGTTCCACATCAGAAATAACCATGGAGATTGGACTGATCAATAATGGCAATGCCATCAGTTGGCAGCAGTCCTTTGGCTTTACAGTCTCACCTCAACCTCACCGGGCGGCGTCATCTATGCATAGAAGGGTGAAATTCGATTTACCGGTGAACTCTGAACATATCGCCAAAGTCGTGAAACTATTCTCCTTTGCAAATCCACATATGAGAACCTTTCATCTTTCTTGGATATCTTTATTCACTTGTTTCGTGTCAACATTTGCTGCTGCTCCTCTTGTTCCGATTATACGCGATAATCTAGACTTGAACAAAACCGATATAAGTAATGCAAGTATCGCTTCTGTCTCTGGTAGTGTATTTTCTAAGCTTATCATGGGAGCTGTTTGTGACTTGTTAGGACCAAGATATGGTTGTGCATTTTTTATGATGCTTTCTGCACCGGCTGTGTTTTGCATGGCTTTGGTTTCGTCTCCTGGTGGATATGTTGCTTGCCGATTCATGATAGGGTTTTCGCTGGCTACATTCGTTTCAAGTCATTACTGGATGAGTACTATGTTCAATGTTAATGTCGTTGGCTTAGTGAATGGTATGTCAGCCGGATGGGGAAATGTGGAAGGTGGTGCAACTCAACTCTTAATGCCTTTGCTATACGTGTTGATTAAGAAATTTGGTTCAACTTCCTTCACGGCTTGGCGTCTTACATTTTTCATCCCTGGCTGGATGCATATCATTGCAGGGCTTTCAATTTTGATACTTGGCCAAGATCTGCCTGATGGGAACTTGAGTTGCTTACAAAACAAGGGTGATGTCGGGAAGGACAACCTCTCCAAGGTCAGTTTACTAGATTCAGTAGTTGATCTTTGTACAATCTATGATTAAATTTGTGTTAGTTGTCTTAATCAGTTTTTGATTGGTTCATTAGGTTCTGTGGTATGCTGTTAAGAACTATAGGACATGGATCTTTGTCCTTCTTTATGGATTTTCCCTGGGTGTAGAACTAACCACCGATAATATTATCGCCGAATACTTCTACGATAAGTTTGATCTTAATCTCCATGTAGCTGGTATGATAGCAGCATTAGGCATCTCACAATTCGAGATCATTTCATCCCATCGGTGCAGCTCATGGTTTTTGACGTCTCGCAAGTGCATCTGATTCATTTCCTCGATGATCGGCAATAACCCCGCTACCGTGGTTAAAAGGGTTGGAAGAAATCCACATTTCTGTGGTGGCAATGTGACCATACTTCTTCCAGATCTTGGTGTACAGAGATACATGACATTTGGGAACCACGAATCCGCCGACCATTTCATTGTCTGGGAAGGTATTAATAGAACAAAAGCATGTAAACTGGTACAACTTAAAACTTGTGTAAAACAATGTACACATGTAAACTCACCAACAGGTAAACCATACAACCATTAACTTTAAGTGGTTTCTCAACATTTTTCCTTATGCTATCCATTAAGTATTTATGTATATGCACTGGCCAGTTGGTTTTTTCATTATCTGTACCAGTGTACTGGTTTGTACACCAGCATTTTTGTATCAATATCATGTGCTATGCTTCACTTTTCTTATTCCCATTTGTCTATTTTCGTAGATACAAACAAACCTTATAGATCAGGTTTTAATGCAATCAACGAGTTTGTGAACAAGAACTTTGAAAAGGATGGAGAAGTGCGTAAAAAGAGACGTGATAAAGTATGGTTCACAGAATTTCAGTTAGAGAAACAAAAGGAGAGCCCTTTTTGGCCTGTAGTAGATGTCTTTGTTAACAAGAAAGCTGAAAAGAAGGAGGAGGAAAACTCAGAAAAGAAACAAGAGAAGAAGAGAGATCTGTGGTTCAAGAGTCCTCAATCAATCTTGAAGATTGTGAACCAGTTCCGCCATGATCATTCAGGAAAAAATGTCTTTGTTTTCAATACTGCTTAGGAGAAAAAGTTTGTGGAAGTAGAGAGTATGCCAGAAGATTTGTTCTTCATTTTTGAATTACAAATGGTGGGATCAGAACCTTTTGAAGGAGAATGTACCAAAACTAGAGCTGAGCAGAGATTCGGTTCACTAATGAACCGATTGAAACTGAAGGAAAAATCTAAGTTGGGGAAACTAGATGTCGAGAATGAAATCTTGCGTATAATGAAGTTAAAACCAAAGTTGGATTTCGAGATTGAGAGGAATGATGAGGACTTGGTAGTGTTGTTTGCGATGTATCTGTGCATCACTGTTTTTTTTACGTGTGCTATATTAAAAGCGTGCGAAGGGTAGCAGCGTCTTTATACAATTCTTGTATTAAATTGTACCTAGTCAACTAGGTCTGGACTAAAATGTACTATTATGGGCGGTTTTGGACTGAAGGTTTTTTTCCCAACAACTTTCCTATGCAAACCATGTGCCAAAGGTCACTAATTTATACCATTTTCACAAACAAAAGTGAAAAGGGAATTCCGCACTAAAGTAAAAATTGGAATAAGCCCTCACTTTGGGATATCATGGTACATTGAGATGTGATGTTTTGCTACCACTTGCATTGTATCACGGAACAATGTGATAAAAAGGTAAGCATGCACTGACTTTGGATGTGGTAACTGCCATTCTTCTTGAATTAAATCAGGTCTGGATAAAATGTTATCATGAATGTACTTGAGAAAAATGTGGATGCAAACTTCTGAATGACAACACTAGTAGAGATGCATGAAGTGTACCGGCACCTAGAAAATTAATATTGTGTACTCTGTGGGATAGACAAGAATCTTGAAAGTAGTTTTACGTGTTAAAACTATTTCATGAATTAAGAGCAGTTCCTATGGAATAAACAAACTTGGAGTTTGTTCATTTTGCTCGCTTTATGAACTCAACAAACATGAAAAACGAATGTACAAACCAGCAAATTTGTTGGTTTGTTCATTGAATTGGATGATCAAGCGCGCGCGTGATGATAGGCCGGGCGAGCGTGGGAAGACCGGGCGTTGGAAGGAAAATCGCGGGCTTGGAAGAAAAAACGCTGGCGTGTACTCCTCCCTCGCCCAAAATTTCAGATTTCCAACAGTTATTTTACTACTTTTTGATTCCCTTTATCCTTTTTTATCTCACTTTATCCTATTTTATCTCACCAAATATATTATTTTATATTTTATCTTTATCCTACAAAATATTTTATATTAAAAAGAAATATTAGTGGGACCCTGGAAAACCAAATCTGTTCATTTTGCTCTAGTTTTCCATAGTGGAAAACACAGTTTGTTCATCCACGTGGCTCAACAAAAAAAGATTTTTGTTCATTGCAATAGGAATTGTCCTAACCTTTTGTTTCTTTTAAGAGCAGTTCCTATGGTAATGTTCAAACTCAAAATTTTGTTGAGCCACGTGGATGGTCAAACGTGTTTCTCTACTATGGTAAAGCAGGGAAAAATGGACAGATTTGGTTTTCTAGGGCCCCACTAGTATTTCTTTTTAATATAAAATGTTTTGTAGGATAAAGATGAAAATAAAAGAGAAATTTATTCTTATGACCCTGGAAAATTATGGGTCTTACTCTTTTGGCCCGGGGTTATTTAATAAAATTTGCAAATTATTCCGGTGGCCCTGGAATATTATAACCGGTGTGCATATTGTCTGCACATAAAATCAGTGTGCATATTACCTGCACAAATATGAAGAAAATTTAAAAAATTATGTACAAAAGTCAGTGTGTATATTTCCTGCACATAAAATTAGTGTACATATTGTCTGCACACTACAAAATATGAAGAAAATTTAAAAAATTATTTAGAGAATAAAATTTTTTATGAAATGAAAATTTGATAGTTATATTTACGCTCGTTGTGTAGCTCTTTCAAAAAGCTTTCCAAATATATAAAATTTGTCGAATTCTTACGTATGATTTGTGAGACATGTTATGTTTAAGTTGGTATGACGGTTATACCCTTAAAGGATATAATTTATCATTTGATAACATCATCAAACATCTTTATCCAAATGGCCCTCCTTCTTTTTTAAGGGTCATTTCAATAAAATGGGTTAGTTTTTTTAAAATTGAGTATTAAGCCAAAGGCCATTTGAGTAAGAGAGAGTGAGGGGAGGGTCAAACACTTAATTCCCACAAAATAAAATATAATATTTAAGTGAGATAAAATAGGATGAAGTGAGATACAATAAGGTTAAAAAGTAGTAAAATAATCAGGGATTATACTTGGCGTCAATCCAAGAGTCGCGGGCGTCAATCCAAGAGTCGCGAGCGTTTTTGCATGAACGCACGTCATTTCTTCTGACGCCAGCGTTAGTAGGGATGGCGCGCGTCCTTACAATAGACGCGCACCTAATGTTCCGACTCGATGTTCAAATGAACAAATCTGTTCATTTGAACATCCATTTTCTGTGTTTGTTCATTCCATAGTGGGAGCAAAATGAACAAACTCCAAGTTTGTTCATTCCATAGGAATTGCCCTAACTAGCTAGAGGGAAACAATGGGACTTGTGATGAACAACTCAGTTTCACACCATGTCTAGTGATTTTTGTCTCTGGTTCACATGGGCTGCTATGAGCTTGGTCCAAATATAACGGAATTGAGAGTGACCTCATTTCAAGTCGTTGGTTTTGAAACCTGTTTTGAGGCATACTCATTTTTTTTTGAGGCATACTCATTTTTTTTGAGGCATACTCATTCATTATACCATCTAGGGTGGGTTTATAAGGGGTGTCTAAAGATAGTGCAATTACCTATATATCCCTAAACATCTAGGACTCCAATTCAATCAAGAAATTAATCAAACAAAGGAAACACAAATCGAAGTGAGCGATGTTGGAGTGCGAAATCCAAATCTCAATTGCTCTTAGATGTATTTTAGAATGTATGTGTAACAAGCCCATCTTGTTTTTGATTGATTTTATTTTGTTTGATCGGTAGAATATGATTTCAAAGATGAAATTAGGGTTTTCAGAAGATCAGTTCGGCTGATCTTGGAGTATCAATTTTGAGCCGAACTTAGTTTATGATTTAGAGAAACATTATGTTCGGCTAATGTGACTTTGCTAGATTTTGTTCGAATCAGCTGAACCTAAATTCGTCAGTTACAGAGTGAAGTTCGGCTGAAAAGTTATCAGCCGAACTGTTCATCTGGTCAGTAGATCTAGGTTTTAAAAATTCAATTTTTGATAAATTCAACTTATAAAAAGGAAATTAAACCTCGTATAGAAGTTTACCTCTGATTCGAGTCACACATTTTGGTCACTTCTTATCACTAAAATCTCAAAAGTCAAAACCCAAGTTTTTTTTCACTTCTTCTTCTTCTTCTTCTTCTTCTTCTTCTTCCTCTCAAAAATCCCAACTCCCTCACATAAATTTGTTTTTTCTACTAATTCACCACTAATAATTTAATTTTTAATCAATCCTTAAAATTCCTAACTAATCAAATGTAATCATAATCATTACTAATTATGTAAGGGTAGTTATGCCATTATCAAAAAAGGTGGATAAGGGGTAGTGTTATTTTTTATTTAGTGACCCTATTTTGGCATTATTTAGTATGCCTCAAAAAAATTCGGTAAGCCTCAAAACAGGTTTCTTGGTTTTACAGTTTTTCTGCTTTCTTCCAAAATGATCAAACTAAATGAAATGCATAACTCTACTGATTTCCCATCAACTCTAATCAGGAGAAAGTTAAGGATTCGATCTCCATCTTAAAGGTTTGTATCATTGTAGCCGTATATTTGGGTTTGGAGGGTTGTGTCTTCTTTGGCATATTAAAATAAGAAAAAAAAAGAAGATTGACAATAATCCCCAAATTAGTAGGCAGTCTAAATCACGTTATATACTTTCTTTTTTTCTAATTTTTTTTAATAATATTATAATACTAATATATTTTGATAAAGAGTATTATCACAAGAAACTAGTTCAACAGGTTGCCGTGCTAGCTTATCAGCGAGCCTCGTTAGGAACCAATCCAGGGGAGTCGAAGCGGATATGGGGGCAAGCTAAATCTACCAAAGACCCAAGACCAAAGACCAAAAACCTTTTCCAGTAGCAAGTACCGGGTCGGGTAGGAGATTTAACTCCCGAAAGTTAGATATAGTTTTTACGCCGGCCTGCCCACACCTTGTAAGCTAACTCTACCTTCCATGTCAAATTATGTAATATTGTGCCATCCGGGACTCAAATTTCGGACCTCCTGGAACGCATGAAACCTCTGTGGAATTGGGATGACTAGACGAGCTAGATGGCCTGTTTACGAGGAACTCTTCATAAATGTATCATGTATCCCTATCTCTTTGAGTCTTTAATTTTGAGTATAACTGACGGTCAATGAGATCTTAACCTATAACTTTACTACATAACTATATGCAGAAGAAATAGACTTCAGTAACTCAAAGGTATTTATTGGCATCTAGACATTGATAATTATCTAGACTTTGACATGTTTTAAGGGTTTAACCGAGACATGCTCTAACAGGGTGTTTTATGCTGGACGCACTCTTCTTACAAGTCCATTTCTGAGTTTCTGGTGGCTTAAAGCGGTGTGAGAAAATGTGAGACTTTTTCCCCCTTTGCTTTTGAGGTCAAAGCTCGCTTAAATATTTTTACAGTAAATAATATAAATAAACAAAAAATTTCCTCTATTTTTAAACATATACCACTCTATTTACTTTTACAGTAAAACCTTCATATATTAATATACTTGGGGATTCATAAATTTATTAATATATGAAGGTTATTAATATAGGGAGGTATGCCTGGAAATGTTAAAAATTTCTAGTTTAATGTATCTAAATGCTATTAGATAATGTAGTACATCTTTATAGTTCCGATACACAACTACATGTATGTATCTAAGAACTTGTAAGGTTATCATGAATTTGCGATGTTTTTTACAATTATAGATAGTACTAGTATCTTAGAAGATAATTCATCAATCTATAACAATCCAAAAATTAAGGTGAAAACCCAAAATCACCTCTCAACAACTATAGATAAGTATTTTATTTCATAATAAATTTCAACGTAACAAGATCTATATTTCTCTAATATAGTGTTAATTATTAATATATGGAGGTAAATTTCTTAAGGCGGGACTGGAGAAAAATTAAAATGTGGAGGTTATTACTATTTATAACTGGCCCAAGTTGGGACCATGATTTTTTATTAATATATGGAGGTTATTAATATACGAAGTATTGATATACAAGTATCGATATACAAATGTTTTAATGTAGTTTTTTCGATAATCTGATTTTTTTTTCTTTTTTTGATGATAGTACAATGGTCCCTAGACTACATCCAAACTCCTTCAAATTGGAGCTGGTTTGGTAATTACGGAGTTCGTACCCCTACCTTCGTAGTGGAAGGGAGCATAAGAACCATCATACCACTTGATGGTTCTCGTTTATTTCTTTCCTTAAGATAGTAAATAGTAGACCTACAATCTCCTTTAATGACCAGATTCTCCATTTTTCTTTCTTCATCCTATTTAACAACTTCTAATAGATCACTTTTGTTATCTTCAGCAGAGGTAGCTTGGATTGTATCTAATTTTGCTCCGTTAAAAGTACCTGCAACTTTTCGTCAGATTATCAACAACCTGAAAGAGAGTTTACTGAGAACCAAGAAGCATCACAAATCAATTTATTGGTATTGATTGTAGGTGCCAGCCAAGTGTTGTAGAACGATATAGGCTTAACAAAACTATATATCTAATGGCATGAGTTACTTCAGAGTTCTAATAGCTGAATTGTCTTATTATTTCCAACGTGACTTGCAACCTGTTTGGATTTTATTTTGGAAAATACTAGCACATCTCTTTCTATATAAACCAGCACTTAGTAGAAAAAGAGCCATCAAAATTGCGTAATATTTCCCCTGCAACCATTCATGGATTCATCTAGAAAAGTAAATGAATGGTTTGAAATACTTACCGAATTAACCATAGGTTATAGGCTCATGATTCTTTCGCATACTCATGGTCAAAGACACAAGTGTTCGATGGATTCTTCTTTTTACAGAAAATGCAAGTCATATTAATATTATAGAGAACTCATTTTGTTTCTGGTAGGACGAGGTTTTTATAGGTATTTCCATATAAAAAGCTTAATTCCTTAAAAGAGATCTTCAACTCGGTAATCCTCTCAACTGTTTGTTGTTGAGAGATTTATTGGATTTATAGGTATTGAGTAGAAAACTTTAAAATCATGGGAAATTTAAAATTATGAAAATAACTTAAAAAATTGTATTGGTTAAACTTTTTAAAAAGTATTCATACAAGTGTACAACTACTAACAAACATATCTGTATTACTACATGCATCCTTTATAAGAGCATCTCCTATGGTAATTCACTGTGAAACCATTTTAAAAGTTCTTTTTTACCGATGTGAGATCAAAATTTCCTTAATATAAGAAGGTGAATACAAAACATCTCCAACCACTCAAATCCAGTGGTTTAAAAAGTTTCCCACCAAAATAAAAATAATCATCCTTTATTTCTCTAATCGCTTATTAGATCATGTAATTATAGTCATAGATAACAATTGCGAGGTTTTCTACATCTTTTAAGGGAACCTCTGAAACAAGAGGAAAGATTAAAGGATACGAATCTAATCGCTTGCCACATAATCCTCACATCCTTTTTCAAAATTCCTGTTGGAGATATAATTTTTAGGAAAAGAAATATAAATCCTATATGGAAGTTCATAATGGCTCATAGGAGACGCTCTAACAACCCAGTCCACGCTAAAACTAGCAGTAATAAAAAAAAAAATTGTAGGAAACATATAGGTGATTTTTTCTTTGAAACATGTAGGAAACCCAATTAAGTGAACTAAGATTATTTCTACTACTAATAAAGTTCTGATTGTATCATGTTTGAGAGTTTTACCCAAAGAAAACGAAAGAATTTCAAATCCGTGTGCGAATCAGTAGCCCTTTTCATTTTCTTTATTTTAGTGGATTTATTCAATGTTAATCATCCTTTATTTCTCATTTTGTAATAGGCAATAAGGAAATGGTTTGATGAGCATTTACCACGAGGGCACCCACTCTGCAGTAATTCTCCCTCTTCTTCGGGAAAAAAATAAAAAACGCGCCCAAGAAATACTAGTTTCTTTATTTGAAAAGAACTTTGACCAAGGACCACGTCTAAAATTTTTACCGACTGTTTGGCACGATGGTTGCCATGGCAAATAATATATGTACAGTGAGTGTTTGATCAATCGGCTAGAAGCCATCATTTTTGAAGTGACACCGATACCGATTTCCATTAATTTCCTGCTCATATGTATACTACATTTGAAATTCCCTGGCAGTTGGGGTTCATTTTCTTGAATTTACACATTTTTCCACTACGAGGCTAATCTACCACTGTACCAAATACAAGTTGATATATGATAAAATTAATGCTAAGTGCAGGACAATCTATCGCACCCAATAAAATGAATGTTAAGTGCCGCACATAGACATGGTCTTTGTGTAGTATTCGTAAGGCTATAGCATTTACCAGTTACACGTATAATTGTTGACGAAGTTACGGATAAATTGTACGTCTTTTTTCACTCGTGGTGTATGTCTATGTTTACCCTCTGTCTATATATACAGTGAGATGCATCTCAAGAAAAAATAAGAAGTAAGATCAAACTGCAACTTATACAAGGTACAAAAATGGCAACACAAACCCCTTACTCAAAAATCGATCACCAACCCTTACTAGATCAAAACGACGATCTGGCAACTTCTTCTTCTACTTCTATAAAAATACTATACGTTTTTCTCTCCTTTGCTGCAATAATCTCAGCAACTCTTGTTGCTTTCAACTTCTTTAGAAACTCAAATGACATTTCATCGTCTTCATTTGTTGTTCCTCTTCACGTATGTGATAGCGGGTTCCATAGCAAAGCTTCATGTCTTGCCATGCTTAATGAGTCAATTAATGGAGATGAATTAATTGGAAAATCAAGTGTACCAAGCAACTCTGATTTTCTTCAAATTTTCTTGAACAAATCTGTTCCACGCATCTCCAATACTATGGAAGTTGTTAACGGTTTTAACCGTTTTTCTAACGATCTAAAAGAACAAGAAGCTCTAAGGAATTGTATCGAGTTAATGGATTCGTCTATTGATCGAATCAATGACTCAGTTGAGTCTCTTAGAGAAAACACCCAGTCAAATCACGAATCACTAGATGATGCCCATACCTGGCTAAGTGCTGTTCTCACTAACCATGTAACCTGCTTAGATGGACTGAATGAGGTGAGTGAACTCGGTTTGTCGGTCCGACTCCCCGTGGAAATGGAAATGAAAGACTTGATAGCTAGAGCAAGAGTTTCCTTGGCCATGATTGCTGAGATTTCAGCTTCTTCAAGTTCATATGAAGATACTACCAGTTGGCTTGCGTCAAAAACCTTGCAGCTTCCATCATGGGTCACCATGAGAGACCGAAAGCTTCTAGAAACTCCGTCAAACGCTGTGACGGCAAATGTGGTGGTGGCGAAAGATGGAAGTGGGAGATTTAAGTCGGTGCAAGAAGCGGTCACAGCTGCACCGAATAATACTAAAACTCGGTACGTGATTCACGTTAAAAAAGGTGTTTATAAGGAGAAAGTTGAGATAGGGAAAAAGAAGATAAACTTGATGATTGTTGGTGATGGCATGGATGCAACGGTCATAACAGGAAGTCTCAACTTCATTGATGGAACGTCCACTTACAACTCCGCCACCGTTGGTAAATTAATTTACTTTAACTTTTGAGATAGCATTCGAACATGATATAAGCTTTATATTCCACTGTTGTGCGCGTCCCAGCTTCTTAAGTCCACTCTCCAGTTTCAACTCTAAAGCACTGAGCTTGTCGGGACATTCTAGGAGAGAGTAAATGGACGTTAATAATTACCTCAAGCCTTTAAGTATGCAACTACTGTTTGTCTGTTAAATCAGACTTGATGATGCTACTTTATTTAACATATTGCTAATTTTGTTTTGGAAAAAAAATGCAGTTGTTCAGGGTGATGGATTCATAGCGCAAGACATTTGTTTCCAAAACACAGCCGGCCCAGAAAAGCATCAAGCAGTGGCAATTCGAGTAGGAGCAGATCAAACGGTTTTTAGTCGTTGCAAATTTGACGCTTACCAAGATACACTCTATGCGCATTCCCTTCGTCAATTCTATAGAGATTGTTCAATCATGGGAACTGTTGATTTCATTTTTGGTAATGCAGCCATGGTCGTTCAAAACTCTAAGGTCATAGCTAGAAAGCCCATGAAAAATCAAAATAATATGTGTACCGCACAAGGGCGAACAGACCCGAACCAAAATACCGGTACTTCGATCCAGAACTGCAACGTTATTGCGAGTTCGGATTTAGAACCTGTAAAAGGTTCATTCAAGACATTTCTAGGGCGGCCATGGAAGGCCTATTCAAGAACTGTTTACATGGAGTCATTTCTTGGAGATCTTATCAATCCAGCAGGATGGGCTGAATGGAACGCGTCAAACCCATTTACAAAGACGTTGTTTTATGGTGAGTATGCAAACAGGGGACCTGGTGCCGGTACTGCTAATAGGGTTAAATGGCCTGGTTACCATGTCATAAAAAACCCGGCCGAAGCAGAGAAATTTACAGTGGCTGAGTTGATACAAGGAGGTGTTTGGTTGAAGAGTACCGGAGTTGCTTTTACTGAAGGGCTTTAAAATACTCTCCTTGGTGGAAATGTGCACTACGCCTACTTATTTGTCAAGTCTGTGTAGGTCTTTTATCTTATAATAATGGGAGTGATGATTGAGCGGAGCTTGATCATTGGGTCTCTCCTAGCTAGCTATCTCGTATATGAGAAGCCAATGTGATTCAGCTCTCACTTTTTGATTGTTGGATTTTAGTCATTACACGCATTCAGTCGAATACCCATCTTCTTAAAAAGTACATTGAAATTTCTTTTTATGTGGGTGCGCTAATGTAACTACAGACTCACCCAAAGAGGAGACTTCCTTATAACACATTAATCAATACATCTAGATGATAGATATATCATATGTTCAATAAATAGATTAGATGATGCATTCAGCAATTAAGCTAGCATGTTAACTCAGAATGTGCGCGCACTTCTACATTCACTTAGCTCCTGAATACTTTTATTCTCTGGCTTCAGGGAAAAGAAGAGGCGGTTCCAATATCGGGTATTGGAATAAATTCGTAAGATGGCCAAAAATTAACATCGATCAACAAACAAAAACATTCAAAGGTTGAACCGGGGCAGTAGGCCCCGGTAATACCTAGTATCCCTATATAAATTCTTAAACCCGCCGCCTCCCTCAGTGTTCTTGGACGAGATAGATAGATAGATAGATACCGCCGTTTTGGGTATCGTTTTTTTTTTCCAGTTTTTTTTTGTTCGATTTCATTCATGTTTTGATATCCTAACGAATTTAGTATATTGCGTTCAGTTTCAAAGGGTGGGATAAGAATTTTTGGGGCTTGGACCTGATCAACTGTAGCCATGGCAACACCGTAAAATTCATCATCAAGGTAGTCTTGTTTGATGCCATTATACATTGCCAGCTAGCTGGTGCTGACTCAGTAATTTATTAACATCATCCCACGAAACTCACATTAGAGTTAGATTGAAGATTTTGGTTCAGACACTAGTTTAATGTGGTTGTAGTTGATACTATTTTTATTCATTGCAGTTATGTAACCAGAACAAACAAGGATTTGAAAATTCATGATATCCATGTCCCTGCTGCAACTGCCAATTTCTCTATGTGTCAGCCCAAATCTAAACAACAAATTGAAGAAGAAGATGATGATGACTTCTCTGATAGCTCTTTATCTGATGCTCACCCAGAGGAGTATCCTATTGCTGTCACTGCTGCCACTGATAGTGACTCTGAATCTGAAAACATTGAAGAAGGCGTTGACAGAACAACAACCCAGTCAGTCTTTTATCCAAACAAGAGGAAGAGGGGTGAAACAAATACCCGTTCAGTGAGTAGTACTAACCCATGAAACCGTTTGTTATTATTTATTCATTCTAACTGTGTCTGTATCACCAAATACGAAATGGCGATGATGTAATGACAACAAAGTTTTGCAGGAGGAGCGTAAGAAGGACTGAAGCTGACGAGCCTTCTACATTCCAAACCAAGTCTAATTTGTTATATAAGTATGTACCATGGTGTAGCAAGTCATCTGTCGACACCCAAGGAAAGGAGAGTTGGATAGATTCTTGGTCTTCGGAACATGGGAAGGAACCTGAGGAGGATCGAAAAGGGTATCACTATCTAAACATATACGGTTTTTACAAGAAGGACACAGGAGTTGGGGGTTACGGTGTTATTTTGCGTGATCCATGTGGAAAGCCAGTAGTTGCCTCTGCTTCTGTGCAACAAAATGGAGAATCTTATTTCTATCATGTGTTGGATGGGGTGAAGGACGGCCTTGCACTTGCTTTGCAACATCCCTAGGAATGACCTAATATCTTTTACGGTTTTTGGGACCTGTAAAGTCTTAATAAGGTCTATTCTGGCTTTGTCTACCTCTATACCCTTTGAAGAGACGATGTGCCCTAACACAATTCCTGATTTAACCATGAAATGGCATTTTTCCCAATTAAGCACTAATTTTTTTTTCTTACACCTAGTCATCACTAATGTCAAATAATGCAAGCACTCATCGAAAGATGAACCAAATACTGAAAAATCATCCATAATGACCTCTAAGAACCGTTCTACCATATCAGAAAATATGCTCATCATACAACGCTGAAAAGTTGCAGGGGCATTACACAGCCCGAAAGGCATGCGTCTATACGCGAAGGTACCAAAGGGACAGGTAAAAGTGGTTTTCTCTTGGTCTTCTGGGGCAATAACGATCTGATTATATCTGGAGTAGCCATCTAAGAAGCAATAATGACTATGTCCAGCTAACCTCTCTAGCATTTGGTCGATAAAAGTAATGGGAAAGTGATCCTTCCTTGTGACCTTGTTCAATTTCCTATATTCAATACAGACACGCCATCCCGTGGTCACTCGGGTTGGGATTAACTCATTATTATCATTCTGGACTACAGTGATACCTGGTTTCTTGGGGACAACCTGAACGGGGCTGACCCACTTACTGTCTGAAATTGGGTAAATAATACCCGCATCTAACAACTTAAGCACCTCTTTTCGAACTACCTCTTTCATGTTAGGGTTCAGTCGACGTTGCATCTCCCGTCGATTCATTAAGGATTTTAGCTTGATTTCTAGACCTCTTTGCAATTTTCTTGCTAAAGATGTTAAGTTTGTCTTTGATGATGCTTGTTTAGAGGCTTTTGAGAAGCTTAAGACTTTACTCACTACCGCTCCCATAGTCCAGGCACCTAACTGGAACCTACCCTTTGAGATTATGTGTGATGCTTCAGATTATGCTATAGGTGTCGTTTTAGGACAACGAGAAAACAAATTACTTCATGTGATTTATTATGCTAGCAAAACTCTGAATGATGCCCAAATGAACTACACAACTACCGAGAAGGAAATTTTAGTAAATGGACAACAAGTAGCTTAATTTCAGATATTGTGTTCTTTCTAAACTCGCTTGATTTTGTTCCTAGATTAGGAAACAATGTAGAATAAGAAGTGGTTGTTTATGCTAAAACTTTATTAGTTGAAGAGGAGTGTAATTGCAACTGGTCTTTGTAATTAGCAGAGCCAATTGAGGCAGATGTAATCAATCATCATCATTAAAATGAATGAGATTTCATTTTCTATTAAAAAAGTGAGTTAGATTCTTAAATGGCTCCTGCTCTAGTTTGTTTAGAAATAACAAATAAATAAGACAAGGTGATCCATTTTCATCTTTCCTATTTATTATGGTGGTACATGTGTTGTTTTTTATGATTCAGATGACTGTTGATCTGAAGCTTATGTAAGGGTTTAAGCCTTCTGTTATTGGAGATCAAATCATTCACTTACAATTTTTTGATGACTTGATAGTCTTCTTAGATGATGATGAGGAGAAAATTATAGACCTTAAAATTTGTTGATTGCTTTTCAAATGTCTTCGGGAGTGAAGGTTAATTTCAAGAAGTCAACAACAGTTGGAGTAGGCAACAATTTTTTGTTGCTCAACGACTCAATTTCGTTGGAATTATTTGGGAGTTCCATTAGGGAGTAAATCTAAATCTAGTACCGTTTGGGAAGTAATTTTGTAAGAAATTAGCAGAGATTTGGCACTTGGAAGATAACATTTCTGACTACAGATGGAAGATTGATGCTCATTAAGAGAGTCTTATGCATCCTTCCAATTTACTATCTTTCATTGTTCCAGATTCCTGCAAGTGTTGGGAGGCAAATAGATAACATTATGAGAAAATTCCTTTGGGCTTCTACTAACAATGTCAAGAAGAGAGGTTAGGTTGCTCGGAAAAAGTTTACTTACCTAAATAAGGTGGAGGTGGAGGTGTAGGCATAAATAATTTAAGATTGATCAATAAAGCGTTACATGCCAAATGGTGTTGGGGATATGGAAAATAAAGAAATGCTTTATTGAGGTCTGTCATTCTGCAAAAATTTGGTGGTGATGAGAATGCTTTACTACCTAATGAGAATTTAAAGACTGTTCTCTGACATTCCAAATTCAAAAGCAATCATCAAATACAACTCTTCAGTTCAGTTACAAAGTGGAAATAAAGTTCTTCTTTGGAAAGATAATTGGATAGGGAATCAGTCTTTGGAATCTTCATTTCCTTCTTTGTACAAACTCTCAAAAAACAAACATAGTTCTATTAAGGATATAATATTTTTCTCTAATGGTGTCCTTGCATGGGATTTTAACTTCTCCAGAACCCTTAGAGAAGTAGAAGTGGATATGATTTTCCAGTTGTTGCAGCTAGTCATTTTTCCTACACTGACTGAAACTAGTGATGATTATCTCCCTTGGACACCAGGTAATACTTTCTTAGTAAAATCTTGATATTATGTTACTGAAACTAATTACTTGATCAGGTTCTGATACAAGAGTTTACGGAATCCAAGAATCCCTTAAGGTGATTTTTTTCAACTGGCCTTTATGTTGCAAAGTAGTATCCAATGTGGATACTATAAGGAATGTAATTGTTGTAAACGGGTGCAGCTTATGCACGAAAGCTGCAGAATCCACTCTCGCTTATTTTTTCATTGTGTTGAAACTATGAAGTTGCAGAACTTCTTTTCCAACACTTTCAAGCTAGTTTGGGTCCTTAGAGAAGATATCAGAGCTACTTTATGGGAGTGGAGCAAGAAAAAGGGTTATTCAACAAAATTCAAGCAATACAATCAACTTCTTGATAAAATAAAATGCTTACTTTTCAATTGGTTGTTGGAAACTAATATATTTGAAAACTATCCTCTAAATATGTTGCTCTATAACTGAGATGGAATCATGGGAACTCCTTAGATGAGTTTGTTTCATTCTTTGATGTAGTTTTTTTTGTTTCCACAGTTCAGCTAGCAACCATACTTTTGATTATTTATTTTTTGATCATTTCTTTGAACATTAAATATCGGGGATATCACCTCTTTGTGGGATCTATGTTTTTAATTCAATATAGTGTCTTTTTTTAGTAAAAAAATAAATCAAGTTGGCACAATTTTTAAAGAAAACATGAGTAAAAAAATTATTGAATTGTGATTGGCCACCGTGTAAGTCAGACAAACCACTCTTTTAGTTTAGTTTTTGATTACTGAATGATTAGTTTCACTGACTGAATGAATGCATCAATGTATGCAGCAACAAATGACAATCTTGCTTCCAGCTTAAATCTTCGTAGAAGCCCTCGACTCACGGGGCAGGCTCAATCTCAACAGTCTCAGCATGCACAAATGCAATATGTAATTTTTTTAACTTTTCTGAAACAGGTATATATAAAAAAAAAATGGGTATATGGGCATATATGTTCGGAATGGCTAAGATAATATTGGTGAATCTACATTGATCAATAATGTCTCTGTGTTCTTTGTAATAAATGCTAGATAAAGATAAGAAAGTTGGTTCCCGAAAGATAGAAGTACATGTTAATAATTGTTAACATGAACACTATAGTTAGTCATCGTATGCCGAAATATACGTAGATTCTGAGTTGTTTGGGTTATGTGCAGCAAATCCACGGGGAACTCAAGTCGGAAAAGGGAGAGGTCGCCCACATCAAAGTGTTGCAGGAAAATACTCATTCCTGAATTCTGCGAGAGGCATTACCTATAAAGTTGGATTCAAGAAGTTCCATTTGCCTCCTTCAGGGACATGTTCAAAGTGCCAAGCGATGATTTTTTATGTGAACCAAAAGGCTTTTGTTGTTCAGATGGGAAAGTTGTTTTACCATTTGTTCCCCCTCCTATTGAGCTTCTGGAGCTGCATGAAGATCAAACGGAAGTAGGGGAACACTTTCGGAGGTACATACGACGCTATAATCAATGTTTCTCATTAACGTCAATTGGGGTGAATTATGATAGAGAATTGGATGATAATAGAGAAGGTGTATACATATTTCGTGTTCAAGGTGATATCTACCTGTTTGAGGGTGAAAACAGTTTCTGCTGATTTTGGTGATTTTGATATCTACTGCAAGGGAGTACTTTGATTCGAGAGATCAATCTGTACAAATCCGGCCTAAACCAAGAAATAGTCGTTCCAGACTTGCTTCGGTCACAAAGTGAATGAGAAGGGTTGGTATAGGGAGGGAAGCGAAGAGAGTGTTGAGACCAGAATGGTTGATTCGGGAAGAGTAGTTTTTTGGCGACTTGTATTAGAAAGTGGAAAGCTAACAAATGGGAAAGCTAACAAGTGATTTCTGAGTGTTGTATTCTCCTGACCAAACCAGTCTTTGGTGGAAATAGGTGAGACCTATTTATACAAGTCGCAAAGAAACGTACCCTGGTCTCGTAAGAAGTGGAAACGGTTGAGTAAATGAAAGAAAATGGTAACGGGTAACGCCTGGAATTGATGTTTCCATAATGAAGGAAAAGTTTCACCATTACTTCTTGTATTTACTAACCGCCTCACCCTTATGACACTTTCCTGTAACGAGCGTAGTGTACGCCGCACGCTGTAAACCGCCAGACCAATACCCTGATGAGCATCCCCCAGTTTGTGACATATTTTGATGTCTCGAGTGTTTTCGTGGAAAACGTGTAGCATGTTGCTAGTATGGCGTGGCCAAAGGATTTGGCGTTTGTAGCCAAGTTGGTGTCGTGACCAAAGAATAGGAATCGTAGCCAGGTTGGTGCCGTGACCAGAGAGTTAGCATCGCATCCAAGTTGGTGTCGTGACCAAGAGTTAGCATTGCAGCCAAGACATTGACACGAGTCGTTTGGTGGAAGGTTTGTACGGATGAGATCTACATCTCAGGAGGAAGGGTAGCCGTAGATTGTTGCAACTCTTCGTTTGGCAACCAACGGCATGGTTGCAGCGCTTGCATGCTCTTGGCACGACCAAATTAGGGTTTTGGCGTCGTGGCCAAGAGATTGTCACAAATCGTTTGGTGGAAAGTTTGTATGGCTGAGATTCGTATCTCAGGAGGAAGGGTGGCCGTTGATTGTTTCAACCCTTCGTATGCATCCAGTGGCATGGTTTAGGCGCGGCCGAGCTAGGATTTTGTCATAATTTAGGCGTGGCCAAAACTAGGGTTTTGGAAAAACCGTGATGTTTGGCCTTGGGCCGGAAGTTTCCATGCGTTAGGTGGCGAACTTGGACGGCTGAGATCTGCATCTCAAGTGGAAGGGTAGCCGTTGATTGTTGCAACCCTTCGTTTGGCAGCCAGCGGCATGTGGTAGGGACGGCATGGATTTGGGACGTTTTAGGCGTGGCCAAAATTAGGGTTTTGGAAAAACCGTGATGTTTGGCCTTGGGCCGGAAGTTGCCATGCGTTAGGTGGCGAACTTGGACGGCTGAGATATGCATCTCAGGTGGAAGGGTAGCCGTTGATTGTTGCAACCCTTCGTTTGCCAGCCAGCGGCATGTGGTAGAGCCGGCATGGCTTTGGCATGTTTTAGGCGCGACCAAAATTAGGGTTTTGCCAAAACCGTGATGTTTGGCCTTGGGGAAGTTGCCATGCGTTTGGTGGCGAACTTGGACGGCTGAGATCTACATCTCAGATGGAAGGGTAGTCGTTGATTGTTGCAACCCTTCGTTTGGTAGCCAGCGACATGTGGTAGGGCCGGCATGGCTTTGGCATAT
Organism: Papaver somniferum; assembly: GCF_003573695.1. Lineage (NCBI taxonomy): Eukaryota > Viridiplantae > Streptophyta > Magnoliopsida > Ranunculales > Papaveraceae > Papaver > Papaver somniferum. Next base: position 3,452,178 of record NC_039359.1, read on the forward strand.
TTTAGGCGCGACCAAAATTAGGGTTTTGGCAAAACCGTGATGTTTGGACTTGGGCCGGAAGTTTCCATGCGTTATGTGGAGAACTTGGACGGCTTAGATCTGCATCTCAGATGGAAGGGTAGTCGTTGATTATTGCAACCCTTCGTTTGGCAGCCAGCGGCATGTGGTAGGGGCGGCATGGTTGGCATGCCTTGGCACGGAGATGTGGCTGGCATGGCAGGCCATTGGCACGGTGGTGTGGCTGGCATGGTCGGCATGCCTTTGGCGCGGAGATATGGCTGGCATAGCATGCCATTGGCACGTTTAGCTAGCATGCGTGGCTGGCATGTGTAGAGATGATGCCAGTCAGTACTGAGGGCTCTGCCGTGGAACATGGCATATACGTAAAAAAAGGTACCCTTGTAATTTTACGCAGACATGTTGGACGGTTCAATAAATGTGCTAGTGGTGACATTATTACTCAAGTGTGACGTCATTATTGGACTAAGGTTTTTACGATTTTAACCCTAAGATAAAAACCACCATCAACATTAAGTCCCCTGCTTAGCTCGGAACAGGGGCTTTGTTGCGAGGTAAGCATCAGATGGTGACAGACAAGGACAAAATCGAAACGGCAAGTCATGAAGAGATGGCCAGGAAGATCCGTCTAACCTTTTTCGGGAGGTAAGGAGAATTCGTGATTCTTGCGCTGGTGGCTTTGCGTAGATTCTTCTTGTGGTGCTGCTAGCTAGGCCGCGGAGTGGTAGTGGTGGTTGCTGTCCGGGATGCAAAAAGTTGGCGTCATCTTGGCTAGGATGGGGAACGCGGAGTTTTTGGCGTTGCTGGCTTGGAGCCGCTGGCATGGTGCGACTTGGAATGGATCCTCTGGCAGTGTGCGGCTTAGAATGGAGCCGCTGGCATGGTGCGGCTTGGAATGGAGCCGCTGGCATGGTGCGGCTTGGAATGGAGCCGCTGGCGCTGGATACTATCTTCGGTCCGTGGAATGGTGGAAACAGGTTTCGGAAATTCTGCTACCAAACGGTGGTGATGGCGCTGGAACTTCAGCTACTAAACGGTGGTGATGGCGCTGGAACTTCGGCTACCAAACGGTGGTGACGACGCCTGACAAGTTTGTCTAAATTAGGGTTTGGCATGCCGAAACCCTAATTAGCGCCTCTTACTAAAATCGTGTAGAATTCTCGTACGAACTCGGATTTTGACGGTCAGCTCCTCCATTTCGATTGGAAAATAATTTCTTACCTCCCAACGCGGGAATATTTAGGTTTCGAGCCCATTTAGGAGGTGAAAACAGTCCGACAGTAAAACTCAGGGAGAATTCAGGAGGGATGTTGCGGGCCCGTGGCACGATGACGACTGGCTTCAGTTCCGTGGAAGGGTGACGACTGGCTCCAGTTCCATGGGAGGGTGACGACTGGCTTCAGTTCCGTGGAAGGGTGACGACTGGCTTCAGTTCCGTGGAAGGGTGACGACTGGCTTCAGTTCCGTGGAAGGGCGACGACCGGCTTCAGTTCCGTGGAATGGTGGAGACTTGCTTCACTTCCGTGGAAGGATGACGACTGGCTTCAGTTCCGTGGAAGCGTGACGACTGGCTTCAGTTCTGTGGAATGATGTCAACTTTGTCTAAATTAGGGTTTGTCATGTCGAAACCCTAATTAGCGCCCTTTACTAGAATCGTTGTAGAATTCTCGTACGAACTCGGATTTTGACGGTCCTCCCCTCCATGATCGAAAAATAATTTCCTATCTCCCAACGATGGAATATTTAGGTTTTGAGCTCGTTCAGGAGGTGAAAACAACCCGACAATAAAACTCAGGAGGGATGTTGCGGGCCCCGAGGTGGCATAGTCGCGCCCAGTCATCTCTTCCCGTTCATGAAGCAAGAAGGAATCTTTATTCTGTTCAAACTCTAGAAACTCCATCCGCATGAAAAGAGGTGTCGACCCTCTTCTGTTTTCTGTTGCTCGTCTGGATCCGTGCTTTCATCTTCAGTATCTCTCCAGTGGATTCCAAAATTTACCAAACTCCATTGCATTCTTGGGATGGATGGATCAAATATATGCTCGGCAACGATCATGTCAGGGCTAACCTTGGAGATTGTGGTTGCGTTGTCAGTCCATCCTTGACTTTAGGTTGTTCAGTGTCTGGACCTTCTGATCGCGATGATGATATGATGTGGATGATTGTATGGTAGAAATCTTCTGAAGACACATGATGAAATAGATGAGTTGGAAGATTGTTAGAGCACTGCTCGGTCGAACTCACATGCGTTGTTATCTCAAGCATGTTTGTCAATGTTAGTGATCAAAACTATAAGTCTTGATTTCTAATCTACTATAGCTAAGTATCGGACTAGGATAGAAAGTGTGCTTGAGCTCAAGAACTCCATGGCGATCATCATTTAAGATGAATATCTACTCAAGGAACTGGTGGAACATCAGCGACTAAAAGGTATGTGGAGACTTGAACTTATTTATCACTCAAAAGTCTATCTACTCTATCTCCTATCTTGAGACAAAAGTCTTTTAGCTATATATACTTTGATTATACACATTTGCTATTTCGAGCCGAGTTTATCTCGCTTATCTATTTTTCGAAATATGTGTTGGTAAGCTTTCGCTTTGGCCAAGTTCATCTTTACCTAGTGACGAAAGTCATGTTATGTTTCAATCACTTTGAAAATGGCTTTAACGAAAAATGGTTTATGAATAACAACTATATAATGTCCTCTAAGAATGTTTCAATGATTGAAATGAGAGTTTAGATTATATAACCAATGTTGGATATAAGCATTGTGTGGCAACACATATATGTATAAGTCTTTATTCCTTGAACCAAAGTATGCGTACTTTATTGATCAAGAAAACCGGAACAAAGAGCTGTGAACTCAGTCCACGAAATGGCGGAGGTTCTCATCCCGAGAATATCTGCTGGAGTTTGTGAACTCCTTTCGGGAACTTAAGTCCGCGAACTAAGTCCGCGTACTTGAGTTGGTTATATCTAAAGACGATTATTTGTGAAATATATTTATATTAACTAAGGAATGCAATTTGCAAATCGTGGCTATAAAGTTCATGAATCGATTCGAGTGAATCAAATCGTTTTTGCTTCGATTGTGTCTTGTATAGTTATATAAGATTTATACAATTGAACAACTCTCTAACTAGTTCATTTGAGTCATTTGAACTAGTTATGGTGAAGAAGAATATGGTTGATATGAAAGTGCTCATATGGCTAACCATTTGGTTAACTACTGTTGAACCAACAAATGTACATGTTTGGGTACGTTTACACAAACCTAAAATCGTGCATTTCATTTGTGTGTAACAAGCTAAGTTTTCGATCCAACGGTTGAAAGATATTAGCTTGAATCTAATCAGGTTTTCTTCTAATGGTGAATATTGAATGCTTTGTTACTAAGCTAACATTGATTGCAAACCTTGATTTGAAGGACTATATAAGGGAGAACTCTAGCAACTGGAAAACCTAATCCCCACACTTCCTATGTGATACTAGTTGCATAAGCTAGAGTCGATTCTCCTTTAACCTTAGGTTTCTTCTCGAGACCTTATAGGTTAACGACTTGAAGACTTCATTGGGATTGTGAAGCCAGACCGATACTACTTTCTTGTAGTTGTGTGATCTGATCTTGATGATTCTATTGTGTTGAGTACAATCGTAACGATTGGCTTGACATTGTTATCTCCGATAAGCAAGATATAAAAGTAGTCACAAACATCTTCGTCTCATCGTTTGTGATTCCGCAATATCTTCTTTCGCCGCGTCGATTAAGATTATTGTGAGGTGATTGATAATACTATGATGTTCTTCGGAAATATAAGTCTGGGTTATCAATTGGTTCCTGTTCACCTTGATTTATCCAAAGACGGACAAAAACTTGTAGGTATTTTTGTGGGAGACAGCTTTATCTATTATCGTAGACTTTTATGTGTGATACAAATTTTTTTATTAAAGTCTTCGACTTTGGGTCGTAGCAACTCTTAGTTGTGGGTGAGATTAGCTAAAGAAATCAAGTGAATAGTATCCTGCTGGGATCAGAGACGTAAGGAGCGCAACTGTACCTTGGATCAGTGTGAGATTGATTGGGGTTCAACTACAGTCCAGAACGAAGTTAGTTTGTAGTATGATAGTGTCTGTAGCGGCTTAATACATTGTGTGTTCAATCTGGACTAAGTCCCGGGATTTTTCTGCATTTGCGGTTTCCTCGTTAACAAAATTCTGGTGTCTGTATTATTTCTTTTATGTATTATATTTTGTTATATAATTGAAATATCACAGGTTGTGCGTTAATATCAATCAATTAGAATATCCAACCTTTGGTTGTTGATTTACATTGATTGACACTTGGACATTGGTCTTTGGTACCGTTCAAGTTATTTCACATAATAATCAGGTTCACGGATTTCCATCTGTTTGATTTGCTGATTACATTGTGAAATAGAGATATTAGAACTCATTGATATACTTTATTAAGATTGAGTCTAGTTGATTCTCTTGAAAAGTATATTGGAGCTAGTCCATACAGATTGCTAATCGAAATATTGGGTGTGGTTGTTGTACCCCCGCTTTTTCATATATGATATAAATGTTTAACAACTACACTTTATGTAACACCCCGTGTTTTTAGCATGGTGCATGCTAAAAGATACGCCATGGCCTGAGATGAAGCTTCATCTAAAGCTTCTGTTGCGTGGTACGCGGTAGATTGGCTTAAGGCCAATGTCGCGCCAAAATGGCGCATTATGTTTGTCATTTGGCCAAGGGTCAATGTTGCATCATCATGATGCATTAGGCCAGTTTGGTAGGTGGCCTTGAGCTTGCAGCATAATTATTCCACATTACGAAAGTTATTGTCCTAGAGCCAATATCGCACAATCATTATGCATCAGGCCAGAGAGGGCTGGCCGAACGAGTGTTGCGCAATCATTGCGAATGAACACAATCATTGCAAAGTAACGCAATCATTGCGATGAACAGTGAAGCAAGCATGTCAATTTTCTCCCCTAATTATACTTGTAGAAATTTCATTAATACATATGTAGGGAGGGGTACTTGGTTGAAGGTGCATATGCGGACTATGTACCAAGTAAGCTTCATAGCTTAGCCGGAAGAGTATAAATGATGCCTAAGGCTCATTTATAGCTGCGTAGCCTTGCGAAGAGGGCATTTGATGCTTAGGCATCACTATGCCATGTCACGGACCCGATGATGTATAATCATTGTGCATATTGACGGAATGGCCTACGGACCAGGCTATTACCATTTTTGCTAGACTACGGCCTTGCAAACGAGTTGGTTAAGCTTTTGTACCTTTATGGATGAACTACGGTCTTTGCTTGATCCCTTTAGAGTAGGGAAGTGTACGTAGGAAGCCGCAATGAGTTGCAGCATTGCCAGTCCAGCACTTTGTCGCTCATATCATCTAATTGTGAGATGATTGCGACATTATGGCCTCTCATATCATCTGGGTCGGTAGCTCGACGCAATAGATGATTGCGGTCATACTTGATGAGGCTTAGTTGCATGCCAACAAGTGGATGCTCATACTTCCTATCAAGTTATGTAGAGTTGGTAAACGAGATAAGATAGGGAATGGCAAGGGCTTGGTGCGGCCTATGCCAAATTCCAAGGCTCACGCCTGGACAAGACTCGGCGGTATGACGGTTGCTCAGCTAGATAGGAAATTCAATGATGAATTCCCTACGTAGAGGCAATCCAGTGATGCATGCAATGTGCATTGGCCTTGGCCTTATGTCCTTACACCCTTTTGCGGACAAGGGTAAGTTTGGAACGGTATGAAAGCTAAGTTAGTTGCATCATGCTCCACAAGCATGCTTGCAAAGGCATATGGACGTGCATTTTCCTAGCGTTGAGGCCCGGATCGTAGCTTCATCATGGCGTACTGGGGAAGTTACGTCCTGCGGGGCAACGCGCCAATGCGTAACTTTCCGGTCCGGCACAGTTGGTATCAGAGCAAGTTCCGAGAAAACTCTAGGGACTTGTGCGGAGTGGACTCATTGGAGAGCATTTTCCTTAATGGAAACTTAAAGTTGGAGAGTAGGCCAACTTTTGCACCGAAAGAGTTTGTAACTGCTTAGCGAGTTACTATGGGAATCGAGTTGAGCTTGTTCAAGTACTGTGAGTTTTCCTGGCCTAAGTGGAACCCCACTTACGAGTGTATATCCGGAAGACCGTCTGGGACGGTGGGTAGACAATGGGACTGATCATCCCCACAAGTTGGCAACTGGCCAAGGGTGTGCGTTGTCAGGCCCGGCTAGCATCCCACTTACAAGTGGCAACCTGGATGACCGTCAGGGATGGTTGGAACTGGAAACTGTTCCACACAGTACTGTGCTAAAATATTGTCATTTCGATGACATCTTTAAACTTGTGAACCTTAGGGATTCTTGGGTGGTAGTATGGGATGCCATCTAGGATACCTGGTCGAGATATCCTCTTAGCATTGGCCAATTGCGATTCTTGGTATTGTTGTGGGCACTTTTGGATTCCTGTGCAGGCGGTATGGGATGGTTGCTCAGAAGGTCTAAATTGTTGTTCACGATAACTTGAAGAAACCCGTGATTTCTGAGCATCCGGTATGGGACTTTTGCTCAGGAAATCCAAACCGAAGAGATTGTCCACAATAGTTTTTGGTTTTTAATTTTGGGAACGAACTTATTTAAAGGGGTGAAGAGTGTAACACATTGTGTTTTTAGCATGGCGCATGCTAAAAGATGCGCCATGGCCTGAGATGAAGCTTCATCTAAAGCTTCTGTTGCATGGTACGCGGTAGATTGGCTTAAGGCCAATGTCGCGCCAAAATGGAGCTTTATGTTTGGCATTTTTCCAAGGGTCAATGTTGCATCAACATGATACATTAGGCCAGTTGTGTATGTGGCATTGAGCTTGCAGCGTAATCATTGCGCATTACGAAAGTTATTGGCCTAGAGCCAATATCGCACAATCATTGTGCATCAGGCCAGAGAGGGATGGCCGAACGAGTGTTGCGCAATCATTGTACACAATCATTGCGAAGTAACGCAATGATTGCAAAGTAACACAATCATTGCAAAGTAACGCAATCATTGCGATGAACAATGAAGCAAGCATGTCAATTTGCTCCCCTAAACATACTTGTAGAAATTCCATTAAGACATATGTAGGTAGGGGTACTTGGTTGAAGGTGCATATGCGGACTATGTACCAAGTAAGCTTCATAGCTTAGCCAGAAGAGTATAAATGATGCCTAAGGCTCATTAATAGCTGCGTAGCTTTGCGAAGAGGGCATTTGATGCTTAGGCATCACTATGCCATGTCGCGGACCCGATGATGTATAATCATTGTGCATATTGACGGAATGGCCTACGAACCAGGCTATTACCATGTTTGATAGGCTACGGCCTTGCAAACGAGTTGTTTAAGCTTTTATCCCTTCGTGGATGAACTATGGTTTGTGCTTGATCCCTTTAGAGTAAGGAAGGGTACGTAGGCAGCCGCAATGAGTTGCACCATTACCGGTCCAGCACTATGTCGCTCATATCATCTAATTGTGAGATGATTGCGACATTCTGGCCTCTCATATCATCTGGCTCGGTAGCTCGACGCAAGAGATGATTGCGGCCATACTTGATGAGGCTTAGTTGCATGCCAGCAAGTGGATGCTCATACTTCCTATCAAGCTACGTAGAGTTAGTAAACGAGATAAGGTAGGGAATGGCAAGGTCTTGGTGCGGCCTATGCCAAAGTCCAAGGCTCACGCCTGGACAAGACTCGGGGGTATGACGGTTGCTCAGCTAGATAGGAAATTCATTGATGAATTCCCTACGTAGAGGCAAGCCAGTGATGCATGCAATGTGCATTGGCCTTGTCCTTATAGCCTTACACCCTTTTGCGGACAAGGGTAAGTTTGGAACGGTGTGGAAGCTAAGTTAGCTGCATCATGCTCCTCAAGTATGCTTGCAAGGGCAGATGGACGTGCATTTTCCTAGCTTGGAGTCCCGTATCGTAGCTTCATCATGGCGCACCGGGGGAGTTACGGCCTGCGGGACAACGCCCCAAAGGCGTAATTTTCCGGTACGTCACACTTTACAATTGAACTTACACATATTATGTTGACACAAATAATTTATATATTTTCTACCGTTATTGTTTGACAGATTCGAAGTAATGACACGTCGTTTCTTCTTCGAGGTGAAAGACTACAACAAAATATGTTGTGGATAACTGGGTGAAGATTGATTCTTATAGACTTAGATGGTTATGGGATCATCAAGAGGAGATAAGAGATGATTTCCATCAAGGTCTACAAGATGCATGAATGTCCGGCGAAACCAGTGCAAGTAAGTAATAGATAATCACTTTATTTTTTGACCCAATGCCAATTAAGCCTAGCTACGTTAATTTTATTCTTTATCTTTAGATACTTACTGTGAAATGTTATAGGATAACGAAAAACAGTTAAAGGAAAGTACTTCCTTGAAATATGAAATTTGTTTTTTTATGATAGAGAATCTTGGTCAAAGGAAAGTGCTTCCTTCCTCATACATAGGCATCCCCCATGACATGTACCAGCGTATTAGGATGCAATGGCACTGGTGCAAAAGTATGGAAATCCTGATTTGTTCATTACAATGACTTTCAACCCACTTTGGGAGAAAATCGTGTCCAACCTGGGGCCGGGTCAATGTGCAGCGGATAGACCTGATCTGATTACAAGGGTGTTCCCTGCAAAGCTTGAAGATCGCTAAAGGTAGATCTTTTTACCAAGTCAATATTTGACAGAGCAGCTGCCCATGTGCATGTTGTTGAGTTTCAAAAAAGAGGTCTGCCTCATGTTCATATGTTAATTATTTTGAGTGAGGAAGACAAATTACAAGGTGAAAAGACGAGGGTACCCAAATATACCTCAATCTAAAACTTTTCCTACCTATAAGCCCTTTCTCCGAAAGTGATTGTCTATGGACTGAGTCGAGACAATACAACTAATCGGTTCACACTTCGTGTGATTTTCTAGGGATACGAGATCGAGACAATACAACAACGAAGTATGTTTACTTGATAAAGTTCAGACTTAACCAAACACAATAGGATTCACTTATCAAGTAAATAGGAATTAACGTTTGTGTGATTTAATTTAATTATAATAAAACAATTATAATACAGAAAATAAAAGTAAATGACACAGCAAGATTTTGTTAACGAGGAAACCGCAAATGCAGAAAAACCCCGGGACCTAGTACAGAATTAAATACTCTCAGGATTAAGCCGCTACACAAAATTACACCAACTTCGTATAGTTGAGACCAAGCAACTAAACTGATAGTTCACCTAGTTCCGTCTGTATTCCCACGCCTCCAACTTATAAATAAGTCACTACTTGGATCAATTCCTTTGGTTCGTATTCCAAACAGTAAATGAACAACAAATTTGTTTGGTATCAACTCTCTTCAACCAAGTGATATGAGTCGGACAAAGGCTCTTTTGTTTATCTTAACATAAACTTCTTCGTCAGATCCTTAGATCTATCTTATGTTCAATTACCAAAGTAATCGTTAATATTTTGCGATCAATACTCTTAATCCAAAGAATTGTGTTGATGCCGATCTACTCAATTAATCAATCCAATTCTATCACAAGGATAAAACCGATTATTAATTGGATGCTCTTTTTACCGAAACAAGTATTGTGCACACCAAAGATTATGAACTCACAAATCAGAAATCTTCAGTATCTTCTTCGTCTTCAAATCTTCTTATATCTTCAATAAACACCTGCACACAATCACTTGAATCTCTTGTGATCAATCACGTACAGAATAGAGTCTGTTAACAATGGATTATCACAAGATCGTCTTTAAAACTAACAACAGTCTAAAGATCCTTGTCGAAACTCTGAACTAGTTTGAGTGAATCTTATATCAGAAGAGAATATTATCAAGCATAAACAAATTATGTGCAATCAAATTTCAATCACCGTTAGTCAATCAAATCAATGAAAACAAAAGATAAACCGCAATTATCTAGTTTCCCACCAACGGTAGTGACTAGAGCTTCACAATCCCAAAGAAGACTTTAAACCGAGCGGTCGTAAGAAATTTCTCCTAATTAGGTTACTCTCCTCTCTGAATAGGCGGCTTCACCAGTAGCAGCACAACAAGAGGTAGTTTGCTGTTACGAAGGATTAGTTTGCTATAAATGCAAACTTCAAGTATTTATAGACTAGGAAGTTTGGACACCAAGGAATTTCCAAAACCGAAAATATTCTCAAGATACTCATTAAAGCACAAATTCGATTTCCATAATTCCTGGAAATGCTCTGTCCAAAAATAATAATCGAAATCTCTTGGAAAAATCTAATTAGTAAATGCACATTACTAATTCTTATTTCCCTACAAAATGAAATTAATAACCTTAATTAAAAGACTCTTAACTTATTTATGTTTCGATCCTGGGATTATCTTCCCTTAGCTATTAAGGAATAACTTTGAACAATTAAATAATAAACATTCACAGCACGAGTTCAAAGTATGTCGACATCCTAACTTTGTAAGTTCTCTTTCATACTTACAACCTTGAAACCGATTTTCCACACTTCCAAACAAGTTTAGAATTGGTTCATCTGACTTTCAAGAACTATGTGATTGATCAAATAATCATTCAATCACAAATCATGGGTTTAACGGTTCGACCAAAACAAGTTCCGATTATACCTTCCATGTGAGTATTGTGCATAGTCACACTAGCTTTCCAAAATTCGGTTGACTAGGTACTAGGATCGGTTCCCCACATATATATGGTATCTAACTTGAATGTGTTGCACATGTCCATAGGATCGGTTCCCCTTTGCCTAAAAACGTGTTGCACATGTCCATAGGATCGGTTCCCCTTTCTGCTATAAACCTGTTGCACCTCATACAAGGATCGGTTCTCCTTTGTGATGTACTGTACCTATTACTAGGATCGGTTCCCCTTTTCCCAGTTTTGGTCAGACATAAAATCACAAACCCGATCATACCATCTCAGGTGATTACTTAAGATCGGATTCACTAATAAAAGTCATACCAATACATAAGTCAGGCCTTTTTGAATAGTTCTACCAAGAACACAAACAAGTTTTGAGCGGTTATACTCAATCACACATATTGGTTGTTCATAAGATAATCAATGAATAACAAAACCAATAACACCTGGAAATTTCCTTTTCGGTTCACAAACAAGTTTATGAACTTACTTCCTTAGAACACATGTAAATCATTGTTCCCTAGGATGAAATCCTCACCTTATACCCATACATAATCATAATAGCATTAAAATGATAATGGCGATGTCTTATCTGCAAAGTTTAATGGTTAAGCAATAAACCTCGTATTGTATTCCTTAATACTATGTCTATCTAGAGTTCAAATATGCTTCGCAGTTTTGTTTTCTATATGCACGACTTGAAAGATACGTTAGCAAACGAAACAGTTCAAGTCAAATATCACTAACCTCAAGTGGAAGGATGATTGTTGTCGTTGTAGCTCCTTGGTTCTTCACATCTTCAAGTCTTCGCAATACTTGTAATGTCTCATATCCTAATACTTTCAAGCTAACCTATACGAAGTTGACTCTAGTACGTAATAAAGCGACTCTTAACATGAGTTTTGATTCACTAAAATATGACAACTAAACTTGACATACCAACGCTTGGTGGGATCAACCGAGCTATGCTCTAACACAAGGTCCCGGTGATTATGACAAGATAGTGAGAGCAGAAATACCTAACCCTAAGGAAGAGCCAGAACTACACGAGGGTGTGAAAAAGCGGATGATTCACGGTCCATGTGGTAGTAAGTGCATGAGGGATGGTAAATGTAAGAGAAACTTTACTAAAGAATTTTCTGAGTGTACTGTGCAAGGAAAAGATGCATACCTTGTTCACAGGAGACGTAATGATAGACGATGCATATGCAAGAGTGAGAGTTTTGAAGTAGATAATGGTTGTACCTTATAACCCTTGGCTATTACAGAAGTATGATTGTCATATAAACGTGGAAATTTATAGCAGTGTGGAGAGTGTTAAATATCTTTACAAGTATGTGTATAAGGATCCGGATTATGTATCTTTTGGAGTGCAGCCAGAAGACCATGACGATATAAAAAGGTATAAAAATGCAAGATGGGTTTGTGCACAAGAGGCAATGAGGAAAATCTTTAGCTTTCCTCTTTACAAGGTCTATCCTTCGGTAGTGAGATTACAGATACATCTTCCCAATCAACAGAATGTCAGGTACTATGATTATCAAACGTTAGATGAAATTTTGTCTGATGAGAGGAATTTGAGAACAACTTTGACAGATTTCTTTGTTACAAATGCTCGTGATCCTAGAGCGAGAGAGTTGTTATACCATGAATTTTCAGAACACTACTGTTGGGATACAAAAACCAAATAGTGGAGAAGAAGACGAAGTACGCAGAAGCCGATAGAGAGGGTTTATACAGTACCTTCATGTGCAGGAGAGGTGTGGTCCTTAAGGCACATTCTAAACCACGTTAGAGGTCCGACTTCTTTTGATGATCTATTGTTTTTTGATGGAGAAACATGTCGGACATTCAAGAGAGCTGCCGAAAAACTGGGACTCTTAGAGAATGATTAGAGTGCGAGAGCGTCTTTGGCTGAAGCAGAAACAATCAAGATGTCGTCTGTTCTGAGAATAAATTCGCCTCTATCTTGAAATTTTGTAATCCATCAGGCATGAGAGAATTTTGGGATGAATTTTTCAACATCATGATCGAGGATTACTCGAGTTCAAGCAATACAAGCTCGACATTCTTATCAGATCGTCTTCTTCGCGAGTTGAATTTGATCCTTAAGCAGCACGATAAAGATATATACTTGTATGATCTACCGCGAATTGTAGGAACATTGGGTGAGGACTTTGAGATTTCCAGTCTGATTCAAGAGGAGTTGTCGATTCATATATCCGACGAAGACCTGTCTTCTGTCCAAAAATTGAATGAAGACCAGTCTAGGGCCTACGATACAATCATGGGAGAAATTGAGAAAAAGAAAAGTAAAGTCTTCTTCATAGATGGCCCGGGAGGTACTGGGAAGACATGCCTCTATCGTGTTATTCTGGCGACTGTCAGGAAAAATGGTGGTATTGCGTTAGCAACATCCACGTTGGGAATTGATGCTACCTGGTGGGAGGACAGCATACTCAAGGTTTCATCTTCCGATGACACCGACATCAACTTCAATGTGTCGTACTAAGAAGCAAACTAAGGAAGCTAAACTTTTGAGGCATGCTACCGTCCTTATGTGGGATGAAGCTACAATGGCGCATCGCTACTCTTTGGACGCATTTGATCGGATGATGAGGGATATCACTGAGATAGTTGAACCATTTGGTGGAAAAATTATAATCATGGGAGATGATTTCCTCCAGGTACTACCAGTGAATCCAAGGAGTACAAGGGGACAAACAGTTGATGCATGTCTTAGCAGGTACATTACATTTTTTTTTCCTTTTAAGATAAAAAAATTATTTTATATTAATATGATGCGATACTTAATGTTTCTTAAACTCTGGTACTTAATTAACTTTTACGAGGATAATTCGAAATGATATTGAGTTACATTGCATTCTTAACAGGTCACGTTTGTGGGAAAGTGTAAATGTTTTGCATCTGAAGAAGAATATGCCATGCAGCCGAGGATGCATATTATTCTGAGTTTTTGATGCGTGTTGGTGACGGGGATGAATCGTGCGTTGCTAATGACATGATAAAGGTTCCGGAAGATATGGTCATACCATGGGTTAGTGATTCTTCTTTGTCTCGGCTTATAGATGTAACATTTCCAAACTTGGTGGAAAATTCCAGAGATAAAGACTACATGGTCAATAGGGCATTGATCATACTATTGAACGAGTACGTCGAGAAGCTTAATGACCGAGTACTTAGCATCTTTCCTGAAAAAGAGGTTCTATTGTACTCATTTGATTCTGTAGACGACGATACTCACGGTCTTTTACCAACAAGAATACCTGAACAACATTGCTCCTGAGGTTTGCCATCTTATATTTTGAAATTGAAGATCGACGCGCTATTATGTTATTGTGTAATGTTGATGCAAAAAATGGTCTATATAATGGTATCGGGTTAATAATCAAAGAGTTCTTCCCAAACTGTATAGATGTTGTAATATTTAGTGGAAATTACATAGGTACACGAGTCTTCATTCACAGGATGACACTGGAGCCACCTGAGAATCTGAAGCTCCCATACAATTTTAAACGTAAATAGTTTCCGATCAGTTTGTGATTCGCCTTTACAGTCAACAAGGCGCAAGCGCAGACGATCGAAACACATGCATTTTTTCCCCTGAACATGTGTTCAGCCATGGTCAACTGTACGTTGCTCTCTCGAGACGAGTGTCAAGTAGCAACACGAAAGTATTAGTGACTAAAGGCACCATTGCAAAGAAGAAGGGAACATACATGAAAAATGTTGTGTATAAAGAAGTCTTTTTGACTTAGAAAACTACGAGTTACAAATACACATTCTTGATGTAAAAAGACATTTATGACTGAAAAATTATTAAATGAAAAATTCAAGTTTAGTCATATTTACTTTTTACAGATTAGCTTGAAATTAATTTTCAGCACTTGGCGTTGATAGTTGACTTTGATCATTGAACAATTGTTGACTTTAACCGTTAACTAATATACGAAAAAATAAAATTACGGAATGAACGGAACGGCAGGTGCATCGCGCATGCGTGCTATACTAGTTGTAATAATTAATTTTTACGATTATTGTTTTCATAGTGTGTAAATGTAAAAAAGAGATCAATTGAAGTTTTTGTTTTGTTTTGTTTTGTTTTGTTTTGTTTTGTGTACAGACAAAAAAACTTAAGTGTTGTGTTGTTTAAATAAAGTGGTAATTATATAATTGTCCCTCCTTTTTCATGGGTTTCATAAATATCCTAATAACACAAAAAATATACCCTTCTCGTTCCAAAACCCACCAGGGGTCCATTAAAGATTCTGCAACGTTACAAATATGCCCCTCATATATATTTATTAATTTGAATCAAGAATCAGTTATTAACGGAAAGAAAAACAGAAAGAGGGAGAGAACCCGATCTTCATTAGCTGAAAATCCGAAGAAAAAAATTCGATATTTTTTCCTGTGAAATCTAGAGTTTGAATCACCGGAAAATCTTCTTATTCTTTTTATACTGAATCTGTATTCATCAATTCAATCATTCGAATCTTTAAATCTGAGATCTGAGAGCAGTTTCCTCATCAACAACAGAATCAACAGAATCTGAAAGCAGTTTCTTCGATCTGTTTTTCTGAAACAAATTGGTAATGGTGATTCGTGATCGAAGATGAGTAGAAATGTATATGATATTGGCATATTCGATTTGTAGTTTCTAAATCTTCATCCCTGATTTCAGTTTATTCGTATTTTCTGTTGCAGAGATCGTGATTTTGGAAGCTTGATTTTGTGTGTTTGATTCTACTGGATTGATTGGTTCATTTACATATTATTTGAATTCGCGATCCTTATTCATCTCTTAAACAAGTATTATTCAATTTTTAAATTTCCGGTTTTTGATTTTGAATTTCTGTTGTTTTACTTATATCGTCTCATGATTCAATGTTAGGTTTATCATTCATGATTTTAGCTTCAATATACTTTTTATGAACCAGTTCTCGTTATGAATTATTCTGGAGAATACTGAGTATTGATGAATTATTTGGAGAATGCTGAGTGTTTATGAATTATTTGGAGAATACTAAGTGTTGATGAATCAGTTTTGGCATCAATTACAAGTTAGAAGTTTGTGTAATCAATTAGAAGTTAGAAGTTAGTGTTAATAAACTCCATTTAAATATCTGTTAGAAGTAGTGTAATCATGCTTTTGTTGATAAACTCAGTTTACATATCTGAGTTACATATCTAACGTTCGACATTGAATATAACTTTCACGAGGGGGCGCGGCCCCCGAGTGATGTGCGACGTAATTGAATTTGTAGCTTAGGTTAGGTTTAGGTTGTTTTCTTATGGTTTGCAGTGAAATTTTTAACAAGGAGCATGTATATTCATGCAATATGTCATGTCGCGGGTTAACATTTGCACCGATTGCATACTAATCCGATGCGAAGTAACATATATGATACTGTTTATGTTGTTTTTTTTGTAGCAAAATCTTGGTTGTTGACATCGTTTTTTCATTGTTGACACTGAAAATTTATACAATATTTCAGATTATTGTATCAACATTGGTTGATGATGAAAGTTTATTGGATCAACTTTCATTGTTGATACAAATATCCTGGATAGTTTTCTGATTATGGTGTCAATAATGGTTGTTGACATATGTTTTATTTGGATCAACATTGGTTGTTGACAGATTATGGTGTCAACATTGGTTTGTTGATCCCAAATTGTGAGTTGTTAATCTGTTATGGTTGTTGCAGGATAAAGACGGCTGTTGTAGAGTTCAAGTTTTGCAATTTGATCGTGTCGCATCCTATTTCGGAATCAACTACTGTCAGTGAGATGATAAGCGTGGTGAAACAAAAGACTTTTATCATGAATCGAAAGAAAGAAATTACTTTAGGTGCACCTTTTTACTTGTCAATAATAGTCTTGTTTGTCAGTTTGTCGTATAATTGGATTTGCTACACTGGCTAAGATATATATATAATTTAACAATTCGTAATGTCTTTAAACTGATTGGCCACTCCCAATTAGGAGGTGTGTGCAATATCAAAGTGTGTCGTGCGCTTCTAGCCTCCTCAAGGCTCAAGCTCGCTTTGAGATCGAGGACGAAAAAGGCACGTGGATACCGTGTTTCGGCTGCGTGGCAAACTTGAAGTATTTGCTCTACAGTGTGAAAGTGTGGCTCTAGAGTGCAAATATTGAGGGACCATTCTCAAAATGTATGAGTGTATCACATATTTCTTCTATCCAGTAGTCGGTGATAAGCCATAATAGGTAGTCTCTTATATGATACTCCTCTTTTTTATAAAGTTGAGTTATTTCACATCTGTCTATGATGCATAAGACACAGCTGACATCAGAACCATTATGCATGAACCATGGTACATTGGAGGTGATTAAATTTTATTCTAGCTCAGATGGGGATAAATACAGCTGGTGGATGCAAGAGAAATAGTAAAAAATTCAGGAATTTCTTGAAATTTCAAATTTGTTGGATTTGCGAATGGCTGGTGGCAAATTCACTTGGATAAATTCACAAAATCCAAAATTATTACAAAAAAGGTTGGATAGATTTATTATCTCAATGGATTGGGAAGAAAATGCCATGCTTTAGTTCAAACAAGAATGCACAAACCAGTTTTGATCATGTCGTTGTTCTTTTCAGCTGGAATGGAGGTTTGATTTGAGAACTACTTGTTGTCCCATCCTGATTCCTTAGATAACAAAAAAAAACTGGTGGAATATTTTGGTATTTTCTGGCAACCCAAGTTATATTTTAATAAAAAACCACTTAGGTGTAAAATTCTTCATTAAGAAGTGGGGTAAGGAAACTCTTTGCAAGCTGAATCAGACAAGTTAGATAATCTATTTTTCTAGAAGAAATCAATACTTTCTCCCAAGAAGATTTTGCTGAAACCGCCTTTTGAACTTAAGATTTTGCTAAAAAATAAAGGAACTAAAGATTAAGCATAAACTGCCTTTTTGAACTTAGATAGGAGGTGTCATGATAAATCAAAAGGACATTAGCTTATGGATGGAGAAAGAAATTTAAGTTTTCTTATAAGAATGCTTCTTGCTAACTCTCTTGTCATTAATGACAGTATATGTGTCATGACAAAAATCTTATTAATACCTGAACTCTTGAGTGTGTTTAATGAATTTTATACTTCTGGTACTTCATATTGGATACTGATGCGTGTCGTAACCACAACAAATTAATTAATATTTTACTACCTAATTAACAAGTAGTATAGCATAGTCAAGTTCGTTCCCACGAGGAGCAAGAGTTTTTTGTTGTTTTTTGATCTACTTCAATAAGAGAAGTTAGATCAAATAATTCTTCTTCGTTGAAAAACAATGAATCAAGTTATGTTCTTTTCCACTTTTTATTAGTCACAGATTATCACCAACCGTAGGTAAAGCATCTAGCTCAGTGCTAAACCCCTAAATCCCTAGTATCACCGGATACGGAAGTTCTCGACTACCGGATTCTATTCACCTAACCACCTAGTAGTAGCTCACTCAAGATGTAATTTAGTTAAATGAATTAAGATTTATGAATTTATTAGGTTGATATTAGAAGTTAGACTCTTAGCTCAAGGTCTACTTGCTAACATTGTTTCCACACAAAATTCCTCCACGGAATCCCTCCGCAAGGTCTCGTGTTTGCTACTTGTGTAAAGAGTCAAGAAACGATTACTTATCCCCTAACTCTCACTAGCTTTAGATCAATTGACAAATCAATTTAGTTGGCCACCTAAACAATCTATCAATCAACCATGAATGTATAAACATTCCTATTAGTAAAAACAAACGATAATCATGTGAAAAACTTCAAAGTAGATTTAAAAACAAAATTCAAAACATGTTAAGAACTAGGAATTCATCCCCAATCAATAAATAAAATTAGCTACTCATTATAAGGAGTTCACACAAAGAATAAAGAAAAGAGAAGTGTTGTGTTGTAGAGGTGTAGAAGTGTGTAGAGAAAAGTAGAGAACTTCTCTATTTATAAGCTTCAATTTGCTTGCAATCCTCTTAGGAATAGAATCCCTTTCCCTTTGTAGCTCAACTTACAAATCCTTATCTTTGTAAAATTCTTCCACCTTATTCATCCATCGAAACCCATGAACTCGTCTACCAGATCCCCTTTTCTCAATTCAATTGAATCACAGCAAACCCCTTGATCTAATTTCAATCTCTTCTTCTATGCGTATCAATGAATACCACCATCGTTCCATCTTAAACCCATGTCTTGTTCTCAGCATCAACAGAAACCAACATCTTCCTTCGATTCCCATCTTTCTTTTCTCAAACCCTAATATATCTAGCCACTGATTTATCCGTCTGCTCCATCATCAATTCATAGTAACAACGCCACCATCTTCACCATCTCAGATACAGCTTCTTCGATTCAATTGATATAACCTTCTCTTCTTCGATATGTTCCTCGATATGGCCTCTCGGCATTAATAGCAGCAGCGGCTTCTTCTTCTCAATTTCAGGTGTTGTAATGATATTAGGGTTGTGTAATGATTTGGGTTAGGATTTAGACGCCCAACTGTAGAAGAACCACCCAGCTGGCAGCCCCCTTAACCTCAGCTGGTTTGTGTTTAATACTCCTCCAAATAGAGGTGCCCCTTAACCCTGACTCGGCTCCCAATAGTGTTCGCCTATGAAATGACAATTTTGCCCTTTTTGCTCAAGCTGGCCGCCCCCTTAACCTCAGGTGGTTTATGTTTAATACTCCTCCAAATAGAGGTGCCCCTTAACCTTGACTCGGCTCCCAGTAGTGTTCGCCCATGAAATGACAATTTTTCCCTTTTTGCTCAAATTGGGTGATTTCTTCTTCTTTTCGTCCGCATGACTCCAAAGTAGCTATAAAACTCAACATACGCGTAAAACACATAATTTACAAGAAAACATAGCTAAGAAAGCATAAACAATAGATAATAAATATGGTGTATTCTACACCTATCAAATTCCCCCACACTTAGACTTTGCTAGTCCTCGACCAAATCAAACTAAAACTTACAACTTCAAAGCGTTCCAGAGTCACAAGCATCCAAAGAGCTATGAGGACATATAGTTTATGCATGCTAGTAATAAGAAGTTAGAAATACTAAAGAACATGTTCTCATTCTTAAATGTTGAGTGAGAAATAACCGCACCATAATGAGAGAACGCGTGTTTGAGAGCGATCAATAAGCATTTCGCCTCGACTTCTGCCTCACCAAAAAGGATTTTATGAAATTGCACTCAAAAGACGTATTTTTATGGTTCTCACATGTGTGCAAGTAGAAATGAAGAGAGAAATCATGCAACACGTTGAATGGTGGGAAGGACAACTTCCGAAATATTTTAAAAACCCACATCTTTTAACATTTTGAAAAACCATTTTTCTGACGATCTCTAAGAAAGGAAATCAACCACTATTATCGAGGATGAGATTACTTACTCACCTTCACATCCAATTGCAATGATGATAACACCACTCCACAACATACAATATAAACGTCTCCCGCTCCTCATCTTTATCTTCTTGGTCTTCGTCATTGGCTTCAACTATTGATGATAAACTCTCGAACTTCGTAGATCCTTGACAATTTGTAATTCTTTACCTTAAAATCATTGTCGCTTGAAACTTTCTTATAGATTTTCCTTCCCCACGACTTATTAAAATAAATACAAAAAATAAAAAAATTCTTGTCTCATTTTTTTTTTTCTTTCTTTCTTTTTTTTTTTTTTTTCATTTTTCATTTTTTTTATTATTTTTTTTTTTTTAAGACAAGAAAACAAAATACAAAACAAAGTGAAAATAAAACAAACCGTGGTCGTGGGAGAAGTATTTTACCGTTTGATTCTTCACAACTTGTATCGTCTCGAAATCATAAACTTCAATAATTCTCACCTTTTGATTTTCTTTGCTCTTGTAAATAAGTCTTCAACTTGTATGTATAATTATGATCATTGTATTGTAAGTCTTCAACATATATAAAAAATCTGCTCTTTGTATGTTGCTTTACTTGAATATGAAATTTGCTCTTTTCTTGTTCCGTTACTTGTAAGCTTTGAACGTCTTCAACTTTCCTTGTCGATTTTGATGTCGCTCCCTTGTTGATGATAATGGTGTTTCTATGGACTCGTTGTTGTCGATAGAGAGAATGGTGCGAAGTACAAATCGAACTACAAGAAGGAGGCTTTCATCTATAGACGTCACCCTCATGATTGAAAAAATTAGCACTCAAGAGATCAAAGAGTAGTGCTTCTATTGGTGGGAGGTTGGGTATCTCACCATTCTACCCGGAATTAACGTACGGTGACACACACTCAAAAGAAGCTTTTTTAGTCAGCTACAAAGAATTTTTGGTCGGTGCCTCACATGATATAAATACGGGTAGTCTCCACTAATGATTGATCAGCAACTCTAGTAATGCATTTCTCCCTGCTCCTAATTTGCATCACCAGCATGATTAAATCCATTATTTAACACTCTAACAAGTAAGAAATCCGAACGTAGTTCCCTAACACTTCCAAGTTCAGTTATGTCGGTCAGAATTCTCTATGTAAAGATACCTAGAAGTATGCTAGTGACTCTAAAATCTCTAAAAGTTGGAGGTTTTATGTAAAAAAATTGTTTGTTTTTTTTTTAATATGCTTAACCACTCCCCCACACTTAAACCTTACATTGTCCTCAATGTAATTGAATCGTTCTAGTAATGTCAAGGTGGGAAATCCTAACATGATATGGAACAAGAAAAATAAATAAAAAACAAAAGGATAAGAAATACAAAACCTATGGGTTGCCTCCCATGAAGCGCTTGGTTTAACGTCCTCGGCCCGACTTATCTCTTGCATGATTCATTAGCCCGCATCAATCTATTTAATGGGAAAACATGACTTCACATCACTTGGGTATCTCATTGTCTCAAAGATATTGAAGTGGATGACTGCACCATCAAACTCCATAGTCAAGGTTCCATTTTGGACATCAATCTTCGTTCCAGTAATGCTTAAGAATGGTCTACCCAATTGCAAAGGTGTAGACTTCGGAGAGTTCTCATCATTCATGTCTAAGATATAGAAATTGGCCGGGAATACAAGCTCATTAACCTGCACCAAAACATTCTCAACAATCCCTTTCGGGTAAACATCATATCGGTTAGCAAGTTCAAGAACTACTCCGGTCTCCTTAAGAGGACCAAGATTTAAAGAATCATAAATCGAGGAAGGCATAACATTAACCGATGCTCCCAAATCTATAAAAGCTCGAGTAAACCTTGTTTTACCAATTGTGCAAGGTATGGTGAAACTACCTGGGTCCTTTAATTTAGGTGGGAGTTTCTTGAGAATGAACACCGAAGCATTCTCTCTCACACTCATGACTTCATTCCCTTTCAATCTTTTTTTATTCATGCACAACTCCTTTAAGAACTTTGCACAACGAGGAATTTGTCGAATAGATTCAATGAGTGGAATATTGACTTGTACTTTCTTAAGGATGTCCTAAATATCCTTGTATTCCAACTCTTTCTCCGACTTAGCAAATCGGCTAGGAAACGGGGGTGGAGTGGTGAAAGTAGGAACCGGTTCCTTGGAATTATCCTTTGGTGTGGTTTCCTCTTTGTCTTCGACTAACTCTTCATGCACCTTATCTTGTTGATTTGGTTGCCCCACTTGTTTTCCACTCCTCAAGGAAATTGGATTCACACTCTCTTGGATTCACAAATGGTTGTGAAGGAAGCTTTGTGGATGCTTGAGCTTTCAATAGGTTCATATAGGTCTCCAATTGCCCCACTTGAATTTCCAAAGCCTTAATAGCCGAATCGGTCTTTTGTTGGTTTTGTTGTAACATAGAAGTAAGACCTTGCATGCCTTGCATTAACGCATTGAGCTTGTCATCACTCGAAGAATCACGCTCCTTTACTTGTTGTGGTTGAAATTGTTGTTGAGGTTGGAAGCGTGATTGTTGGAAACCACCGTGTTGCACATATGTATTAGGAGCCTCCGCTTGCTTGTTGGCATAACTAAAGTTAGGGTGATTCTTCCAACCGGAATTGTAAGTATTGGAGTATGGATCGTACCTTGGCCTTTGATTTGGAAACACAGCATTCACTTGTTCCAACTCTTCATCATATGAAGGTATGAAAACCGCAGCCATCCTTTGCATCATTAGCTCCATGTTACTCATCCTTTGATCAAGGTGTGATGATGAATCACTAACTTCATGCACTCGCCTAACCATTGGTTCTTCTCCTGTGTAGAATTGTTGCGAGTTTGCAGCCATACTTTCAATCAACTCTCTAGCTTGGGTCAACGTCTTTTTCATTAGTGCACCACCACCTGCGGCGTCAAGAAGAGATTTATCACTTGGGTGGAGAGCTTCGTAGAAGTATTGGAGCATCATGATGTCACTGAATGGATGGAGTGGACAACTTGACATTAATCTCTTGTATCGCTCCCAACATTCATACAATGACTCTCCAACATTTTGCTTCATCCCACAAATCTCCTTGCGAATTTGAGTAGCTTTTGATGCAGGAAAATATCTCTCGAGGAAAACTTTCTTCATCCCATTCCATGTTTTGATACTTCCGGAAGGAAAATAATACAACCATTCCTTAGCATTACCCGCCAAAGAGAACGGAAAAGCTTTCAACATTGCTCCATCCGCATTAGTCTCCGGTGGAAGCATGGCCATGACTATGTTAGAGAAGTCCATAAGATGTTTGTTTGGATCTTCATTCACCATGCCATGAAACTTTGGTAACTCTCTAATCAACCCCGGCTTGATCTTGAAGGTTGAGTTAGTTTGGATACACCATTGTTGTGTGTCGAGCTTGTGAGAAGCTAGGTCCTTGAGTGTACGATCACCCATTGCTTCTTCCTCTATGTCCGAATCTGCGAACTCACTTGATGAATAAGGAGGAAGCGGAGTGTTAAAAAATCGAATGAAATCCTTTAGTTGAGTGCGGGATCGAAGACGTATTGGACTCGGTCTGCCCTCTTTAAGCATTCACCAAAGATATAGTACCTGAAACAAGATTTCTCAAAACTAAATTAGATACGATATAGAATCTAAGAAAGCAAAAAGTAAATAAAAACAACTAAAATCGTCCGCTGCTCCCCGGCAGCGGCGCCAAAATTTGATGCGTGTCATAACCACAATAAATTAATTAGTATTTTACTACCTAATTAACAAGTAATATAGCATAGTCAAGTTCGTTCCCACGAGGAGAAAGAGTTTTTGGTTGTTTAATTGTCACAAAAGGGGGGGGAGTTGGTTTGGTTTTGAAAAGAAAAAGAAAGTAAACAAAGCAATCAAAAGTTTAAGTTGAAATCAATAAGAGAAGTTAGATCAAGGAATCCTTCTTCGTCGCAAAACAATGAATCAAGTTATGTTCTTTTCCACTTTTTATTAGTCAAAGATTATCACCAACCGTAGGTAATGCATCTAGCTCAGTGCTAAACCCGTAGTATCACCGGATACGGAAGTTCTCGACTACCGGAATCTATTCACCAAACCACCTCGTAGTAGCTCACTCAAGATGTAATTTAGTTAAACGCATTCAGATTTATGAATTTATTAGGTTGATATTAGTAGTTAGACTCTTAGCTCAAGGTCTACTTGCTAACATTTTTTTCACACACAAATGCTCCATGGAATCCCTCCGCAAGGTCTCGTGTTTTCTACTTGTGTAAAGAGTCAAGAAACGATTACTTATCCCCTAACTCTCACTAGCTTTATCAATTAACAAATCAATTTAGTTGGCCACCTAAACAATCTATCAATCAACCATGAATGTATAAACATTCCTATTAGTAAAAACAAACGATAATCATGTGAAAAACTTCAAAGTAGATTTAAAAACAAAACACAAAACATGTTAAGAACTAGGAATTCATCCCTAATCAATAAATAAAATTAGCTACTCATGCTAAGGAGTTCACACAAAGAATAAAGAAAAGAGAAGTGTTGTGTTGTAGAGGTGTAGAAGTGTGTAGAGAAAAGTAGAGAACTTCTCTATTTATAAGCTTCAATTTGTTTGCAATCCTCTTAGGAATAGAATCCCTTTCCCTTTGTAGCTCAACTTCCAAATCCTTATCTTTGTAAAATTCTTCCACCTTATTCATCCATCGAAACCCATGAACTCATCTACCAGATCCCCTTTTCTCAATTCAATTGAATCACAGCAAAACCCTTAATCTAATTTCAATCTCTTCTTCTATGCGTATCAATGAATACCACCATCGTTCCATCTTAAACCCATGTCTTGTTCTCAGCATCAACAGAAACCAACATCTTCCTTCGATTCCCATCTTTTTTTTCTCAAACCCTAATATATCTAGCCATTGATTTATCCGTCTGCTCCATCATCAATTCATAGTAAAAATGCCACCATCTTCACCATCTCAGATACAACTTCTTCGATTCAATTGATTGAACCTTCTCTTCTTCGATATGTTCCTCGATTTGGCCTCTCGGCATTAATAGCAGCAACGGCTTCTTCTTCTCAATTTCAGGTGTTGTAATGATATTAGGGTTGTGTAATGATTTGGGTTAGGATTTAGACGCCCAACTGTAGAAGAACCACCCAGCTGGAAGCCCCCTTAACCTCAGCTGGTTTGTGTTTAATACTCCTCCAAATAGAGGTGCCCCTTAACCTTGACTCGACTCCCAATAGTGTTCGCCCATGAAATGATAATTTTTCCCTTTTTGCTCAAATTGGGTGATTTCTTCTTCTTTTCATCCGCATGACTCCAAAGTAGCTATAAAACTCAAAATACGAGTAAAATACATAATTTACAAGAAAACATAGCTAAGAAAGCATAAACAATAGATAATAAATAGGGTGTATTCTACACCTATCAGACACTGAATTGTACTACCATCATCTTAATACATAAATGTGATGGAGTTTCCTCAATGCATAATTTTAGACTAATTAGTCTCAGAGGAGAAATCTACAAATTTATATATAAATGTCTGGTAGACGCATTTATGTGTCTATTTTGTCCTCAATGTTCCGTATTGTTAGTACTCGATTTCGTACTCATTATGGTGTTTAATGCGTTTGTAGCTATTTTTTGGAAATAAATAATGTTGGAAAATTCGGCTCGAAAAGTTGCTCGGAGCACCCCCGGAGGACAATTGCTATGCGAACCCCCACTTTTGCTAAGGGGAACCCACGGCTATGTGTAGCCCATATTTGTCATTAGCACCCACTGGTTATTCGGCACCCTGGATGTTGGATAAGGGCACCCATCTCCTTCCTCCTTTGAAGTTTGTTTCGGTGGGAAAAAGGAGTTGTTTCTGCGTAACTTTCAAGGAGAGATTTGGACGAGATTTTCTGAGATATTCTTGTTGATATGGTTTGTAATTATCCTGTTACACTAAAACAGGAAAGGTAATTGATTCATGCACGGAAATAATGGAAGAAATCATCAAACAGAGAAAGAAATATTCTCTCGGATATTTTATTTTAATTTCCTAGTTGTTTTGGGAAGTTTGTTCGCTGGTACAACGTGTTGGTTTCTATCAGAGAAGAATAAGGAACGTGTTAGAAAATGCTAGCCAGAGAAAATAGCGTGAGAAGACAAGAATGGAAAGAAAAAAAACTTCTCGAGAATATTTTCAATAACCGCCAAGTAATGGGGAGATTTTTTTGGATTAATGAGGAGTTATTCTGGGTCCAAAGGTGTTTAAATAGGTTGTTGGGGTCGAGCAGAGGGGTATAGAGAGTTTGGGAGAGTTGCAGAGCATCAGAGAGTCGAGAAAATCAAGTTGCAGAAACTCCATTGCTACTGCTGCACGAAGAACACGAAGAACATAAGACCCTCACGTAGAAGTGTTAAAAGATACAGACGCTGCGACACTTTGCCGACAGTCTTATAAGCTACAGTGACATCGACAGTCCCGTGACAGTCTTATCTGCTACAGTGACAACAACAGTTAATATATATATCGATTCTCTGTAATTTTAATCATTCTCGTACTTTCATCATTTGTAAACCATCTTTGAGCATAAATGAAATCATATTCTGAGTGTGTTTCCAACACGATGATGAGCTAATTCTCCCACAACCAAGGAAATGAGGAAGCTATTTACGCATGAATAATTGGTAACTATTTTATTCTCTCTAATTTATAATTTATAATCCACTCAATTACTGCTTTGCAGAGTTTTAAATTGTTTGCATAATTTTCTTAATTAGTTGTGATTCAATTTGATAAGTTATACTTTGTTTAGATAATCAATGCTTAGGGAATACAATTAATATTTGAGAATATGCCTGATTATTTGTGAATTAAGAAATAATGGACTTAGAAGATAATTAGAGTTTTGGATTATTTACCATAACTTATTCATGTGTGATAGTGGAACCAGTGTCTTGGTTATTTTTAATATCTTGAAATCAATCTTGAATTAAGTTTCTTTTATTTTGAAGTTTTATTAAGTCTAGAATCTTTTGCATTCACAAGTCTCAACGAACTTTTTACTACAACTCAATTGAAAATCCCATCAGTGTCTTACTGAGAGACTAAAGGTTGTAATACCTTCTATAATTTCCAAATTCTAAGGAGATTTTTATAGATGATAGGCAAGTTATTGATGGTATTCTCATTGCCTCTAAACTGATTGACACTAGGGAAAGGCTAAAAATTTCTAACTTGGTTGTCAAAGTGGACTTACAGAAGTCATTAGATAACATTAATTGGGGTTGCTTGAATTATACAATGTTAAGATTTGGCTTTGATCTTTTTAGAGGAAACGGATGCATTGGTGCATTTTAAATGGACCAATGCGTTTTAAAAGAGTCAAGCATCTTTTTTTTGGAATGAGATAACTTAAATATAGTTAATGCAATAAATGGTAGTTTGTATTTGTTAAGTGGACAACAAGTAGCTTAATTTCAGACATTTTGTTCTTTCTAAACTCGCTTTATTTTGTTCACTAGATTAGGAAACAATGCAACATAGGAAGTGGTTGTTTATGCTAAAACTTTATTAGTTGAAGAATAGTGTAACTGCAACTGGTCTTTGTAATTAGCAGAACCAATTGAGGCAGATGTAATCAATTATCATCATTAAAATTTTCTATTAAAAAAATGAGTTAGATTCTTAAATCGTAACAAAGAAGTAAGACAAGGTGATTCATTTTCACCTTTCCTATTTATTATGGTAGTACAAGTGTTGTTTTTTTACGATTCAGGTGACTGCTGATCTGAAGCTTATGTAAGGGTTCAAGTCTTCTGTTATTGGAGATCAAATCATTCACTTACAATTTTTTGATGACTTGATAGTATTCTTAGAAGATGATGAGGAAAAAATTATAGACCTTAAAATTTGTTGATTGTTTTTCAAATGGTTTCCGGAATGAAGGCTAATTTCAAGAAGTCAACAACATTTGGAGTAGGCAACACTCTATTTGCTGAGTGTGCAACAATTTTGGGTTGCTCAACGACTCAATTTCGTTTGACTTATTTGGGAGTTCCCTTAGGGAGTAAATCTAAATCTAGTACCGTTTGGGAAGTATTTTGTAAAAAAATTAACAGAGATTTGGCACTTGGAAGATAACACATTTGACTACAGATGGAAGATTGATGCTCATTAAGAGAGTCTAGCTTATGCATCCTTCTAATTTACTGTCTTTCATTGTTCCAGATTCCTTCAAGTGTTGGGAAGAAAATGGATAACATTATGAGAATATTCCTTTGGGGTTCTACTAACAATGTCAAGAAGAGAGGTTGGGTTGCTCGGAAGAAGTTAACTTACCTAAAGAAGGTGGAGTTGTATGCATAAATAAATTAAGATTGATCTATGAAGCCTTACATGCCAAATAGTGCTAGATATATGGAAAATAAAGAAATGTTTTATTGAGGTCTGTCATTATGCAGAAATTTGGTGGTGATGAGAATACTTTATTACCTAATGAGCATTTAAAGACTGTTCGAAAAAACTGTGGGATGACATTCCAAATTCAAAAGCAATCATCAAATACAACTCTTCAGTTCAGTTACAAAGTGGAAATAAAGTTCTTCTCTGGAAAGATAGTTGGATAGGGAATCAGTCTCTGGACTCTTCATTTTCTTCTTTGTACAAACTCTCAAAAAACAAACATAGTTCTATTAAGGATATAATATTTTTCTCTAATGGTGTCCTTGCATGGGATTTTAACTTCTCCAGAACCCTTAGAGAAGTATAAGTGGATACGATTTGCCAGTTGTTGCAGCTAGTCATTTTTCCTGCACTGACTGAAACTAGTGATGATTATCTCTCTTGGACGCCAGGTAATACTTTCTTAGTAAAATCTTGTTATTATGTCACTGAAACTAATTGCTTGATCAGGTTATGACACAAGAGTTTACGGAATCCAAGAGTCCCTTAAGGTGATTTTTTTCAACTGGGCTTTATGTTGCAAAGTAGCATCAATGTGGATACTATAAGGAATGTAATTGTTGTAAATGAGTGCAGCTTATGCACGAAAACTGCAGAATCCACTCTCACTTATTTTTGCATTGTGTTGAAACTATGAAGTTGCAGAACTTCTTTTCCAACACTTTCAAGCTAGTTTGGGTCTTTAGAGAAGATATCAGAGCTACTTTATGGGAGTGGAGCAAGAAAAGGGGTTATTCAAGGAGGAATAATATTTGGGGCATGATACCTTTTCCAATCGGGTGAACGGTTTGGAATGATCGCAGTAAAATATTATTTCAAGGAAAATTCAAGCAGTACAATCAACTTCTTGATAAAAAAAAATGCTTACTTTTCAATTGGTTGTTGGGAACTAATATATTTGAAAACTATCCTCTAAATATGTTGCTCCATAACTGAGATGGAATCATGGGAACTCCTTAGATGAGTTTGTTTCATTATTTGATGTAGTTTTTTTTGTTTCCAAAGTTCAGATAGCAACCATACTTTTGATTATTTATTTTCTGATCATTTCTTTGAACATTAAATTTCGGGGATACCACCTCTTTGTAGGATCTATGTTTTTAATTCAATATAGTGTCTTTTTCTAGTAAAAAAATAAATCAAGTTGGCACAACTTTTAAAGAAAACATGAGAAAAAAAATCGTTGAATTGTGATTGATCACCTGTAAGTTAGACAAACCACTCTTTTAGGTTAGCTTTATATTCTGTACTCGGTGTGAGATGTAAAAAAATAAACAAATTAATCAAAATCTTCTTTTCTTATTCTTCTACTTTTCCAAACCATTTCAAGTAGAGTTGTTTCTATGCCGTTGTAGCGTAGATCGTTACAGCCGGTTGAATTTGACCGGCATGCATTGACTTTTGTTGTTGGCTGCATGTTGAGTGCGACTGTCGAGCTTTGACTGGAAGGACTTGCTGGCAGAATAGCTTGACTGGTTGACATGCATAATAGACTCGCAGTCTGGATGGAAGATTGGTTAGCAACATGGTTACTAGTATGGCTGGAAAATTGGGTTATCGACTGGATGGTAGCATGATTGGCAGCATAAATGGCGACATCGTTGGAAGCATGTTTAATGAATTGGATAGTAGACTCGCTGGAAGCAGGACTCAAACCAAGTTAGTTAAATATAAGCCTAAATGTAATAAGTACTTAATTAAAAAAGAGAAGTCTAATTTTTAAGTTCTAAATATTTTCGAACTAATTAATCTTACTGCTTCATTTTTTACAAGATATAAATCTTAAAAATAGGAACTTAACTAATGTCTTTAATAAAGTTCTCGGACAATCTTTGGTCCCTTGGTTATCTTCATTTGACCAACTTTCATTCAACTCGTTCTTGAACGATTTTTCCTTGGTCTTTGTAACTTCGATTGTTAAATTTCAACACTTGAGCTCTTTTTTTTCCTCTTAACAAACATTCTCAGATTAACTTCTAATTGATTATTCCCCTTTTACTGTTTCTAATTATTTATTTTTGAAATTGACTCGTATCTTATCAACAACAACTTTGAGTTTGGTTTAACAAAAAAGTATAATAGTTTTTTGAGACATTTCAATTGAGAAATTTAAAATATTAAAATAAAAATTAAAAGGGTTTCCAACTGAAAAATTTAATATAAAATCGAATTTTGTTGTGAGTTGAGATTTGAATGGGTATGTTATTTATATGATTAAAAACTAGTAGTTTGAAATCGGATTTTTGTCTATAAAAACTGAGACGAGACGCGATCGGCTCAATCCACCACGATGAACCATATTTCCACATACCAAAACTGGATTTGTCGATCCACGTTACATAAAAAATGTGTTCTTTTGCACTTCTCTGCTGAACTTGCTCTAATGAGCCTATATTTGATAGGACTGGATAGAGTCAGAGACTTATGGCATTTATTTTTGAGAAATGAAGTTTGGTGTAATTGAAGTTGTTAGACTCGCCCATCATACCCAAATTCTCCCGTACCCGTTAAACTCGTGGGTTTTTAATCCGAACTCGCCGGTTGTGGGTGCGGGGTTGGTTATGAAAATAAAAACCTGCTGTCTATGGGTGTGAGGTTGGTTTTAACTAATACCCGTCCAAACCCGTCCGAAAAACCCGCTAAATATATAGCATTGATAAAACTAATCCTAACCGTCCATTATAGAAACCCTAACACTAGTAGATATCACCAGCTATAAGTTTATCGCTTTCTTATGGTGCTTCGTCGTTTTCTTACTATGAAGTGAAACTTTCTCCTAAATGTTGACGAAGTGAACTTAATGGTGACGAGGTGAATTTGACTACTGTTTCCTTTTAGTTCGTACGTGTGGAAGGGTGCTGACATTTCGTGATTACTGATCTGAATGGGTTGCCTCAGCCAATTGTACTAAGTTGACGAGGTAAACCGCCCAAACTCACTCTCATATGTGCAGCCCTACCCACATTAATCAAGTGAAAGAATTACTCTCTTCTTCCCCATCATGGGCCATGGGGTAAAGTAGTTCATCAGTCATCACTTGTTTTCAACGGCATTCCTATTACTTTGTCAATCTTCTCTTTATAAATGGACGTTTGTTATTTTTTTGCTTGACCCTATCAACTTTATCATACAATCGGATGAACAAGAGCACATGACCTGCCCATTCAACTTTATAGTTTATGGGTTGCTGTTGGTTTTGGATTATCTAATTAAACCTTTCTACCTTCTGTGTTAATTAAGGAAGATCACCATTTTTTTCATATGAAATCTGATTTCACGGTCAGTAATCCCCCAAATAGTTGTGATAACTCCATTTGAAGCACTATTATAATAAAGGAGACCCCATTACTAAAGACAAAGCATTTGAGGTGACACCATAAAGAGATATTGATTATTGAATTATTCATTCTCCCTGTTTCTTCATTGTTTTTCTTTGTGATCGGTCGGTTTTCCTCTTGTCGATCGACTTAATCGAAGATGCCGGCGATGCTGATGATCCATCTATTGACAGTCACAAAATTCAGATTCTTCGACTTGTTCAGACTAAGTCCGCTATTGTGGCCATTCAATTTATATCTACCTCTGGCTAGACAACTCCCAAGGATTTGCGACGTTGTATCTAATTCTTCTTCGCTCTTCATATTCAGACTTTGCTTGATTCTTGGTGGAGGACGGAACAGATTCGAGAGGGCGTTAAGGCTTTTCTGTCAAGAGGTGCTACCTAGCTCGGCAAGACAACGCCACAACAGCGACCATGAAGCTAATCTTCAGTTTATGCTTCTTACAGCACCTGTTTAACTCGGTGTCTTCGCTCACTGAGCCTGTTCGCATTAGTCCGAGGTTGTGAATATGACAGATGATCTAATGGATGAAATGGTATTTAATATTCGAGAACCAACATTTATGTGGTGAATCCCACCGTCCAACCTCTCGTATGTTTTTTCAACAAAGAAATGGTTCCAAAGATGCAGTTCAAACTACCTCAAAATTTCTTTCTTTTTCTTCCATACAGTCGAAGAAGATAGGATAAACAAGAAGACTACTTGTGTTAAGAGGTAAATTAAACTTAAAAGAACAGACTAATTAATACTAAGGAAACCTATTGGTTGGGTTCATCGATTCGCTATCTTCCCTTACAACATTTTCCTTGATCTCTTGAATCATCTTGATGACTTGCCACATTGAGGGTCTTTGTTCCGGGGATGTCTTACTACAAGCAGTAGCTAATTCAAGAAGCATCCAAAGCCGATTTTCATCACCACCTTCAAATTCTCTTTCAGCCCCAACCCAATTTTGAAGATCAGTAGGAAGATGATATAAATTCAATGCAGGTTTGCCAGTAAGAAGTTCTAGTAAAAGAATACCGAATGCGTAAACATCAGACTTGGTGGTTGGTTGAGAACCAGCATTTCGAATCTCAGGTGCTTTGTACCCAGCTGAATCTTGATCATCCAAGGAATCGGCAAGCACCGAAAGGCAATAATCAGTAAGACAAGCTTCAAAATCAGCACCTAGTAGTACATTCGACGATTTCAGGTTTCCATGAAGTAGTCTTGATGCTTGGTGAACGTAAGACAATCCTTGTGCAACATCCTCAGCTATTTTTAAACATGATGTCCAATGCAACGGCTTTGATCTTGTTGATCTTGAACCTGCACCCAATGGGTTAAACCTTTAAATAAAACTTGATTTCCCTTGTAAAGTGTAAACAAAAGAGATTAATATTCAAATCAAATTGTCTTATCTTCGATTTTTACTGTCTAGTAATCACAAAAAAGAAAGATTTTCTTGTCTTCAGCAATGGCCTAGAATGCCTCAAACAAAGTTTAGGATTCTAATGGGTCTTATTTATCAATACAGAGAACATCAATAAAATAAAAACAATGCCTTGACCCTAGAATCAAAGCCATCCTCCATTAAACTATGTTGTAAACTAGTATGTAATTTCATCATTAAAGAAGGGGATTACAGGGCCCATATCTTATGCACGGGCAATATCCCTTTAGTGCGGTGTTAGCATCATCCTCAAGATTCTCCTGTTGGCATATTGCAGCTCATACTTAAAGTAAACAGGATGATTTTCATGAGTTTGTCTGAGCTCACTGTGAGAATGTTCACTTAATCATTCCCAACGGTTTGTTTACAAGTTCATAATTATGCCGCATGCTACCAGGAGTAGTATTTACAAATGCATATGCCGCATGACAATTGACAACAGCAACACTCATCTAGTGTTCCTGAAAGTGTCATTGGTGAAACAACTGAGCCCCATCCCTTGTCAACTCAGACAAATGCAAATACACTAACACAAGCTTATACTAATGCATTTTAGAGAGAGAGAGAGGCTTACCATGGATTAAAGAGAAGAGGCTGCCATTAGGTTGATAATCATAAATGAGAAGCTTTTCATCTTTAGCTTGAAAATAAGCTCTGAGAGGAACAAGATTTGGGTGTCTTAAAACACCAACTGATTCCATATGATGTTCAAACATTTCTTTACTAGCTTTTGATGTTTTAACAACATCAAGTCTTTTAACAGTAACAATCAGCTGATTATCTAAAACAGCTTTATATGTAGTACCAATTGAACCTCTTCCAAGCATTTCAGCTGAAGCTCTCATCAACTGTTCCAAACTGTAAACTTGATTTTCACCGGCACAGAATATCAAACTCCCACTTTTCCCCAGCTGAATCTTCTGCATTTCTTTCACTTTTGTCTGTAATATATGATTATCTTCTTCCACTCTCATTATTACTCCATCGTCATTCGGATAATTGACTAACTCAGGTGGTGATGATACTGAAACCCTCTGTTTGCTTCTTCTTTTAATGCCTAGTAAAAATACTAAAATTGTTCCAAGAAATACCAATGCTGCAATTGAAACCCCTATAATCAAAATGGGTTTCTTGTGTTTATGAGAAAATGATGAAGAAGGAAGAAGCAGCCCTGATAATTGCTGGCTTTGGTCATTTCCTGATGGTTCTGGAGCTATTGGTGAAGACCTGAAAAAAGGTGCATTAGAATGACAATCTTTATTCAACATCTCTCCACAGAGCCCTGGATTCCATGAAAATGATGATGAGTGAAAACGGGATAGTGCGGCAGTAATGGGTATTGGACCGGCAAGATTATTGCCGGAGACGTTGAAGATTTGAAGAGAAGATTGGTTTAACGGAGGAACCGACCCATTGAAATGATTCCACTCGAGTCTAAGATAATACAACCGATCCAGACCGGTTATCTTGGGTGGAATTAAACCAGAAAGGTTATTGTAAGAAAGATCTAAGGTTCTTAACCTATGAAGAGATAAGATTGAAGGAGGGAAAACACCAGAAAATGAGTTATGATGTAAGAAGAGAGATTTAAGATTTACTAAGCCAGAAAGATCAGGAATCGGTCCAGAAAGTGAGTTATTCCGTAAGCTTAAAACTCTGAGTTGATCTAAGCGAGTTAATGTATTAAACCCAAAATATCCACCAAGATTAAACCCTTCTATTACAAAACGAACTACTCTTCCTTGAGCACATTTTACTCCTACCCATTGACAATGGTTGGTTGATCTGTTGTTTACAGGGAAATGAAGATTGTTGTTCAAATCGGAAGTAGATTTAAAAGAAAGAATGGACACAGCATCATGAGGCAGTACTTTGGCACTCTTCTTGTTACTCACTGATGATGAAGAAGAAAGACTAGCAGTAAATAAAGAGAGAAGAAACAGAGTGATGAGAAGATTTTTTAGCATTTTGAAGTAATGGGGATGGGGGGTTTATTCTCTACGCAAAATGATATCTTTTTGATGAAGAATAATAGATTGAGCTTCTTAGATTTGAATCTATTTTTGAAGTTCCCCTGTACCTGTACTCTATTAGGTCTCCCTCTCTGGTCTCTGGTCTATACATTGAGAGACTGTGAAAGAGAGAGAGAGAGAGGTGGAGATACGTGACAAGTATTTAGTATGTAGGAAGTACTACTTGTCTATGGAGTAGAGAGAAGAACAGAGCTAAAACAGAACAGAGTAGGTGTAGGGGTGTCCTTATGCAGAGCTTACGACCAGAGATAGTCACGTGAAGAAAGAACAGAAGCCAGGGATTATGCTTTCGATTGGGTGTCCTCCAGCTTAATTCTTTAATAATAGCTTTTTTTTTTCTGTTACAATTAAGTCTCACTTGGTCAATGACTCCAATTTAGTTCATGGATGCCAGTCGGGAAGACCTCACGGGCAGCCAATTTAGTTCCTGAAAAATTAGTAGAACAGAAGCTTAACTATAGTTAGGGCTGCACACTAACCGCACCGAGACCGCAAACCGCACCGAAACCGTACTAACCGCACCAAAATCGTACCGAACCGATGATCCAACGGTCGGTCACGATTTTCATTTTAATAACCGTTAGATCTACGGTTCCGTGAACGGTTCCATCCATAACCGCACACTAACCGCACCGAACAACCGATTAATAGGGACCGTCGATTAGTTTTTATCCTGATCAATCCTAGCCGTCTAGATTAAACATAGACTATATATATCAAAACCCTAATCTTACAGCAATCTTAATCTTCTTCTTTCCTCCTTCTCTATTCCACTCCCCACACAACAACACGGCCACCATTAACCCCTTCCATCACCGATTCACCATGAATACCACCACCACCTCATTCTTAACATGATTAATAAGATTCATAATAGCAACTAGTAAATTGCTGAACTGTGTTGGTGATGGTGCCCTGTTTATCTCGCCGCCAAACTTGTATATCTTGATGTTGAGTTGAGGTAACGTTCTACTTTCTTGAACCTTGATTTTGAAATGGTTTCTGAAATGGGTTTTTGGTTTTCTATAGTTTTTTTTATTTGAACGATTTTTTTTGAGCTTTTATTGTCGTTGAGGTGTTTGATAAAATGTTTGATAGGAAGAATATTTTTGTTAATTTCTGTTCAGATCTTGGAAGTGGCTGGAAATTCAGCAAGATATGACAAGAATAATAGGATTCTACCAAGTCATATTTAACTTGCAATGAGAATACGAAGAATTGGATACATAATTGGGGTGTCGAAGGATATGGATGAATTGTAAATTGTCAACAATTCTCTTTATTCATGTACTAATTAATTGGAAGTTAGCTTGAACTGTTGATTGTGGATGAATGGTTAAACTTGTTTGTAATGTTAGAAACTGAATGGATTTTATGTACTTTACTGTTTTTTTTTAATTAATTATTTACAATCTATCGGTTAACCGTCAAAAAACCGAAAAAATCGAAACTGACTAACACCGGTTTGAAACCGAACCGATCTTGGTACAGTTCGGTTACGGTTTTGAAATTGATAATCGCACCATATACGGTTAGGTGAACGGTTTTAGCTATAACCGCACCGAGCCGCACCGTGTGCAGGCCTAACTATAGTAGAGCTTAAAAACTAAAAGCCCAAAATCACAACATTGCTAACTGGGGTACAGAGTTGCTATGGACGGTTCCAAAATCCATAAGAGACAAAATACTTCTAACAAGTAGATTTGTACAATCCTATTAACCAGGTACCCTCTATTAACAACTTTACAAAATTATAGCTATCCCAGCATTGTATTTAGAGAAGACAAGTGTTATCCGGGTATGATTTTATGGGATGGCTTTCTGCTCAAACGGCTTTAAAGAAATTGGATAATCAAATAAACATTTAGATTAGACCTTTTATATTTTTTCCACTGGTTATTCGCATTCAGTCCATAATCCATCCGGGCCCTGAACTGTTCAAAGCTTCCAGATCTAGATTTTAGATGTGGGACATATCTGATCTAATGTTTTAGAAGCCGCTTGAGTGGGAAGTCATCCTGCAAAGTCATACAAGATAATATTGCTCTTTATTTTTTTATTTTTTTAAAAATCCAAAAATATCGGTTCTCACACATCAATTGGATACAAAAAAATTCGCACCATTGATATTTGAAT
Organism: Papaver somniferum; assembly: GCF_003573695.1. Taxonomy (NCBI): domain Eukaryota; kingdom Viridiplantae; phylum Streptophyta; class Magnoliopsida; order Ranunculales; family Papaveraceae; genus Papaver; species Papaver somniferum. The sequence continues at coordinate 3,489,757 of NC_039359.1, forward strand.
CCAGAGACTTATAATTTTCGCACTATTGATATTTGAATCCAAAGACTTATAATATTAGTGATTTCAATGAGTCTAGTTCCTCCTGAGACTAGTGGAACCGGAACCGAACTCGATAAAAGAAGATAGGTCCTGGTCCACTAAATTAAGTCCCAGAACCGGACCTAATAAGAATCCTAGATCCCTATTATGTATCCAAAAATTATCAAATTATTCTTAAAAACTTAATATCTTATTGTTTTTGGCTTGAATCTAAACTATTTTTATATAAATACACTACTAATTCTTTGTTAATATAATAAATAAATATTAAATGCAAGAGAAAAGGGAAAATGGAAAAATCAAAGTCAGTGCTGGATAAATACTTAAAATTTTGCTAAACGGGCTAATAAAACAGTGAAATAAACATGTACTCGGTACCCGTTGGGTACCTAAATCGCTAATGACTCCAATTTCAAGACCCGAAACCGAATCAACCGGATCCGATTCGATTTTGGGTAATTGGGTACCCATTAACAGCCTTAACCTATATAATTGAGAGTCTTTCAATCCATGTAGCCTACCGATAAATATCCAAAATTGTTTTCCTAACAGAGTTATCGGTGCCTTTCTTTTTTTTCCGTTTCCATATAGTAATCATGATTGAATCATGGAAAGCGCGTTGCAAATTGTAATAATTCAGAAAGTAATCCCATATTGACTTTGTGGGTCTTTTTTTTTTAAGGAAAAAGGTTAAAATTGTACTGATGTAAAGGAAACTCTTATGATATGGAGGTAAAAACATCCATAAGTTAAAGAGTATCCATATATATGCAGATCCTCAATATTTAGTGGAGACAAAACCTACCGCGGAAAATAAAGAAGTTAGTCCATCCGGACACTTTTAGTCCGAATTTTCAAAAAAAGAAAGAAGAAAAAACTCATCCGGCTGTATTTCAGCGGGATCATCTCAAAAAATTTAAATTCACAATGCATAAAAATGTTGCAAATTGCACAGATACCGTTGTTATACTTTAAGAAAACAAATACCAGTCCCTATTTACATAATTCAGATAAATAAAACTCTCAACCGGTCATAGAGTGGTTTGATAACAAAAAAAAAAAAGATATTTGTTGCATCCGATCATTAAGTGACCGGATGAGAGAAGAAGAAGAAGAAAAAAAATACATATATACAAGTGTTTGGATGGGTATCCGGTCATGCAATGACCAGTTGGACCCTCCATAACAACCTCATCAAATTTTTGGAGTTTTTAACGGACTTGATGGTTTCGTGGACTCTTTAAGACATCATATTAGAGTTTTTTGGTCCACATCTTGTGGATCATCCAAGACTTATGAAGGGTTTTACTTCCCATATGAGTTTCCCTAAAAATATTACAAATTAAGTCTGCATTTTACAAGGTAAATTACCACGTTCAGTGCGTCAAATTTACTTACAATCTATTGTTATCTTCCAATGTGTGATGAAATCTCCAGAAGATGTAAAACTAGACCATTTCTCCGCAAAGCCCCACTGAAACATGTCATGCCTAATGACCTTACAGTGGGAACAATAGTCAGACATTTTCTCAAAATCAAAATAAGCCATGAATGTGAACCCATTGCGCATGCGCTACCAAAAATGTGTCATTCAGAGGAAACGAGAAATCAATCTCAACCTGAGCCCTTGAAAAGTGACCAAAAGTTTTGTTAATCACGTTATTATCTACATACATGGGCATATCCGCCGTTGAAGGAAAAATGGTTTTCTTCCCTCCAATGTTATTGGCTTACACTATAAACATTAATCCAAATTTGCGTAATGTATTGAGGTTGAGCGTTGGGTTTACAACAGGATTCAATCAACAAGCTCCTGCGAAGATAAACTGAGACAATAGATAGGACATGTGAGAAATACTCCAAGTCATACTCGCAGGCAAAAAAGTCTTGAGTTCGAAGAACCACGATATGGAGAAAAACCTTTTGGCAATACCATACGACCTATGAGGTTGTTGCGACAATCTTTCGCTCTTTGGAGATATACGTCCTTTGAAGTCTTAATCGGGAGAAAGTTTCCATTCACGCAGGGCTTAAGCAATTATTTATTTATTTTTAGTAAAAATGAACTTTTTCATTAATGGAAATTTGAGGTTACAATTAGTTTAGGATTGAAAATTAAAAGAATACAAAGTAACAAAAACATACCATAAAAGTATAATACCGAGAAGAGAAAGATTTTCGGAGTAAGGAAAATGCAAGTATGAATATGATCTGATTAAAACGGAGGAAAAATAGCTTTTTTCGAAATTAAATTTCAACTATTTAGTTTGTTTTTCTTCTCTAGAAAGGTGTGCGCCCAAAATAGGAGTGATCTGCTTAAATCTCTTGTAACTAGTGATGAAACTTCCGTTATCAATAAACCATGAATACTTTAGATTCGAGAGATCATTCTATATAATTCTGGATTAAACCAATAAATGGCCGTTCCAGTCTTGCTTCGGTCACAAATGATCTTAGGAAAGGAAGCAGACAAAGTGTTGAGATCAGAATTATGAACTTTGTAAGGTGTGATTGTTTATGCATGCTAGTAATAAACTGTCTGTTCTCTATGTTTTCTGGATACTTGTGTTGATTGTTGAAATAGATTTTTTGAATGTATTTTTATATAGAGTCATAATTGAACACCCTGATCTCATAGAAAGTGGAGATAGTGAAGTAGTGAAGAGATGGAGATCATGTGAAAGTGATGAAAACTATGTCACTATTGTTAAGGGAGGACTGGACAGTTGTGCACCCACTACTCCTTTACTTATCAATTGTACGCTCTTCTTGACATTTTCATAATGGGAGCTTTGCACACCGTATGTTGTAGAACGCCAAACCAATACCCAGACGAACATCCCATATTTGTGACTTTGTTAATGTCTCGGGTGAAGAATAAGTCGACTTGTATGACTAGCTTGACCTGCATGACTAGGTTGACCTGTATGACTAGGATGACCTGTATGACTAGGTTGGAAAGTTGTGTCATGTGGAACGTGGTTATCCAACACCTTTCCTTGACACCATGACACATGAAGAGTAGTCATAAGAAGTGGAGAAGAGGATGTGTGGTCATCCAAACAACTGATTAAGTATGTGTTGTTGACCGTGTATGTGAGACAATCATGTTTCGACCAATCACTGTTGCAGGTGGGTAGTGACAAGTCAAGTCTCATATGACTTGCCAGGTGAAGTATTAAAAAAACTAGTAAGTGATACTCTTGGTTAAATAAATTAAGTTATTTAAATGAATTTGATAATGTAAAGTATCATATTTGGTAATCAACTCACATTAAACAAGTCGTCTACAGGTAATTGATACATGTAAAGTATCATTCATAATACATGTGTAATAGACGGCTTGAATCAGTCACAGATCCTTTTAATAATTAATTTTTAACATTCTAAAATGTTTGGCACCTATTGAATGGATTCTAGGGTCCGTAAGGTCAGCAAAATGCCTAGATTTCTTTGTGGATTAGTCATCTAAACAAACACCATCATCAAAACCATATAATGGATTATCAAAGAAAGTTTCTCGCAAAGGATCATCGACTTCCTCCGATTAACTTAAAGGTTCATCAAATAATGGATTTTCAAACACAGTGCAGGCTAAAGGATCATGAACTAAAGTGTTAATCATGTTCACCTCTTCCATGGTGGAGTTGGAATCACAACAAACTTCATAGCAGATGTTGTCTTGTGTGCTTTAGAATGAGCAGTAACTATGAAATATAAAAAGGTAATTATTCAATCTGATTCTCAATCAGTGGTCAAAATCTTTCTTACAGGTGAGATACCTTGGTTTATAAGGTCTAGATGGATTAATGCCATAACAGCTTTGGAGGAAGTTCGATTCATACAATGTTTCAGAGAAATCAATTTCTCTGCTGATTCTCTTGCTAAAAAGGGGACTCTATTAAGTGCAGGAGAAAGAATTATAAATATTGGAAGACCTTCTTCTCTCAAGCGTGTAGAAATGCCTAATGTGGCTTATTACAGATTTTGTTAAGTGTTCCAAAATCTAGTATGTTCCAGTCCTTTTTAGCCTTTCCATTTTAGCCTTGTATGTAAAATTTAGTTTGCTTTGGTTGAGAGTCAGTCATGTATTGATTTTATGGATTTTTCCTTTTATTAATATAAAAATGTGATTCGGCAAAACAAAAAAATGTTCACCTCTTCCAAATCATCCATCTCAGGAGACTTAATAACATTAAATACATTTAGCCTAGTAGTAATATTACCAAAAGATATGTTCATAAGTCTGGTTCTACATTTGATGACATCATTAGAAGTGGCACATGCGACTCACATGGACTGTCGCATGTGCAATTTACACACTTTTAGGGAAGCTCGACCGACCCTCTTTGACCGATCATTGAGAACTGTACCAGAAAATTATGGACGACTTGATTGGTCCATTAAGAAAATAGGTGACAGGTAGCAATTGTGGCACCTGATTGTTCGGTCACGATAAGAGCTAGACTAGTTAGTTTAGCATGCCAATTCGAGTAGTTTAGCAGGCCAAGTCGAGTGGCAGGGATCATTCCACGACTGAGTTGGAAGGTACTATCCAATAAAGCAGAAATTGAATTTCAACGAGATAATGGAAATATTTAAGTAGTTGAACATTAACATTCTGTTATTAGAAACAATTAGGCAAATGCTTTCTTATGCGAAGTTCATTAAAGATATTAGAAAGCGTAAGCTTAATGTACATAAGAAATCCTTTTTAGCTGGCCAAGTAAGTTCAATCTTTCTGAACCAAACACCTTCTAAGTATAAAGACCCATGGTGCCCCACCTTATGTTGTGTGATTGGTAATCATGTGGTTGATAAGGCATTATTTGACTTAGGATCTAGTGTTAACTTACTCCCGTACCATTTGTGTACACCCCATCTAGGTCTTGGTAAGTTGAAACTGACCCAAAATGACACTTCAATTGGCCGATAGGTCTGTCAAAGTCCCCCATGGTGTCATAGAGGATGTTCTCATTGAGGTTGATAGATTCATTTATCTAGTGGATTTTGTCATTCTATATACCTATCCTGTATGTTAGAGCACTGCTCGGTCGAACTTGCGAGCGTTGCTATCTCAAGCTTGTTTGTCAAGTTTAGTTGATCAAAACTACATCTTTTTTTTCTAGTCTACTTATAGCTATATATCGGATTAGGATAGAAGTCTTTATTTGAGCTTTAGATTTCACGGTGTTCATCAATTGAAGAAGAATTTCTACTAAAGAGCTTGGAGGAACTTCAACGACAAAAGGTATGTGGAGACTAAAACTTATCTATCACTCAGAAGTCTATTCAATTCTATCTACTAATGAAACTAAGTCGTATAGCTATATATATTTTGTGTTATACACATTTGAAATTCCAGTCGAGTTTATATCGTTTATATAATTCTCAAAATACGAGTTTAAAACTTAGAATGCTTCAGCATCTACTTGACAACTTTAATTCTAAACAATTCATTTGTTGGAAACTAAATATTAAGTCAAGTTGATCATGTGAAAATTTCCTTGAACATATTACATGATATGTGTGAGACAATCATTTAATGTTAACTCGGGATATTTCGTATTAATCAAATAATCATTTGAAAATTACTTGAATCTAGTGGTATGTGTAAGATTACCATTGTTGTCTTCCAAGGATGTTTCAAATCGATTAACGAGAGTTTTAGAACTACTACCAATGTCTGGATACATCAAAGTATGCATACCCAGTATGCGAACTGTGAAGTGCTAGTTCAGGTCTGGAACTCTTGTTTGCAAACGAGTTTATCTGTGATAGGTCTGGAACTGTGGTTTGCGAACAGTGTTTGTGAACGGCAAGACTAGGCAAGGTCCGGAATGGTAATTCGCTAACTCGGTTTGCGAACTCAGTTTTTAGGTTCTAAAATCGGTAAGTATGACAACTCGTTCAAATACTCATGAACTCAAGTTCGTTTGCCAACTCTTTTTGCAAACTAAAGTCCCTGGAATTTTAACGTATTAAGGTATGTGAACTCTGTTGGAGAACTAAATTCCATGGATTTTTAATGTATTAAGGTATGCGAACTTGCTTTGCAAACTGTGATATTATGTTCATGAATTGGTTATTGTATAAGTACTTTGTATACTTACAAACCAAACTGAATATGTTTCAAATGCTTCATGGATATTTATATGAGATAGTGAACATTTGAACAACTCTCTTGAAATCTATCATGATTGATTGATTATCATATATGGTCTAGAAGTGTTAGATGAATATAGCTAAGCTAAAAGTGTTCATATGACTAAATTCGGTTAACTGTTATTGAGCCAACTTGTTATACACGTTTTGGTATGGTTCATCCATATCTAAATATAGGCATATTTCATTTGTTTGTATCAAGCTAAACCATCTAATGGTGGAGATTGATTACTTATTTAATAAGCAACCTTAGCTTGAATCTTAAATCAGGAGTTCATCTTACGGTGGATATTAATTGTTTTGTTACTAAGCTATCTTAGATTTGATTGTAAGCAACCCTAATTTGAAAGACTATATAAGGAGGAACTCTAGCATCTAGGAAACCTAATCCCGACACTCTCGTGCGTCCTAGTTGCAAACTAGAGTCAATTCTCCATTAACCAAGGTTTCAAGTTCTTTTGAAAACCATTATTAGGTTTAACGACTTTAAGACTTCACTTGGGATTGGTGAATCCAGGTCCAACTATTTTCTCTGTAGTTGCGTATCCTGATCATACTTTTCCTATCGTATCGAGTTTAATCTTCTATAAGATTTTCTCGAGATTTATCTCCGATATGTAAGATATAAAAAGTAATCACAACAATTTCTTCATCGCAGACTCTTGTTATTCTACAATGACTTCTTCTGTTAATCAGTTAGGTTATTGTGAGGTGACTAATATTTCTAGGCTGCTCTTCTGGAGTACAAGACCGGATTATTAGTTGAGTTTCCTATTCACCTAAGATGGAAACAACAAATAGAATAGACTTATTTGTGGGAGATAGATTTGTTTATAAGTCTCCGACTTTGGGTCGTAGCAACTTCTAGGCTGTAAAGGACGTCAGCTAGGGGAACCAGTCTTGCGAGATTCAAGAGGCGTAAGGAAAGCGACTGTACCTTAATCGGTGTGATACTTGGTTAGGGATCAACTACTTTCCAGTATGAAGTTAGCTTGTAGTAGGATAAAGTCTGTAGCGGCTTAATACAGTGTGGTTTTCAAGTCTGGACTAGATCCTGGGGTTTTTCTACATTTGCGTTTTCCTTGTTAACAAAATTCCTAGTGTCTGTGTTATTTTTTTTTTCGCATTATATTTTCATTATATAATTGAAATATCACAGGTTGTGCGTTGTTTAATCACAATTTATAAATACCACCTTTTTTGTTGGATAAGACTTGATTGACAGTCGGACATTGGTCTTTGGTACCATCCAAGTTATTCTCATAACAATCAGGTTCAATTTCTATCTGTTTGATTTACTGATTGTGTTGAGAAAGAGATAAAGCTCTTTGATATCTTTCTTGATTGAGACTAATTAACTTGGTGCTCTCGAAATTATATTGGAGTTTAGTCCATACAGATTTCCGAACGAAATAGCTGGGTGTGGTTGTTGTACCCCAACGTTTTCACTGTCCATGACCAAAGTACCCAAATACATGATTTCAGGTCGCCCATTTTTAGCCATGGTTAATTTCGCCTGTTCTTTAAGAAACGTCAAAATTTATTAGATTATTGTTTGATGTGAATTCAGGATTTCATTGCATTTTTTTTGTGAACTTAAATATCAACTGTTACAAATTGTAAGCTGAATTTTTAATGGAATGGACATTTTAAATTTATTAATCAAGGTTCTATTTCAGTGTTATGTCACTTTGGTTTTAGTCAAATTATTTCATATTCAGACAGATTCGCTACAGGCATGAAGCCTATTCCGAATCTATTTTTTTTATATTTAACAACTATATATACTACTAACTCAGTGAATCTAACTTATTTACTGTCAGAGCCAGTGGTTGAACGTGAAAAACATACCTGAATCTAAAACTTTTCCTACCTATAAGTTCTTTCTCCGAAATTGATTGTCTATGGACTGAGTCGAGACAATACAACTAATCGGTCCACACTTCCTGTGATCGTCTATGGATACGAGATCGGGACAATACAACAACGAAGTATGTTTACTTGATATAAAGGTTCGGACTTAACCAAACACAATAGGATTGCTTATCAAGTAAATATGAATTAACGTTTGTGTAATTTACTTTAATTATAATAAAACAATTAAAATGCGGAAAATAAAGTAAATGACACATCAAGATTTTGTTAACGAGGAAACCGCAAATACAGAAAAAACCCGGGACCTAGTCCAGAATTGAATACTCTCAGGATTAAGCCGCTACACAAAATTACACTTAACTTTGTATAGTTGAGACCAAGTAACTAACCATATAGTTCACCTAGTTCCGTCTGTATTCCCACGCCTGCGATTTATGAATAAGCCACATACTTGGAACAATCCCTTTTGTTCGTATTCCGAACAGTAAAGGAACAAGAAATCTGTTTGGTATCAACTCTATTCAACCAAGTGATATGAGTCGGAAAAAGGCTCTTCCGTTTATCTCAACATAAAATCCTTCGTCGGGTCTAGATCTATCTTATGTTCAATCACCCTAAGGTAATCGATTAAGATTAAGCCAACAACACCTTTAATATGAAGAACCGTGTTGATGCCGATCTACTCAATTAATCAATCCAATCTACCACAAGGATAAACCGATTATTAATTGGATCCTCTTTTACCCAAACAAGTATTGTGCACATCAAAGATTATAAAACCCAAGTCAGATATTCAATATCTTCTTTGTCTTCAAATATTCTTAAATCTTCAATAAAAACCTGCACACAATCACTTGAATCTCTTGTGATCAATCACGCACAGAACGGAGTCTGTCAACAATGGATTATCACAAGATCGTCTTTAGAACTAACAACAGTCTAAAGATCCCTGTCGAAACTCCGAACTAGTTTGAGTGAATCTCATATCAGAAGAGAAGATTCTCAAGAATAAACAAACTAGGTGCAATCAGATTTCAACCACCGTTAGTCATCAAATCAAACCGAAAACAAAGATAAACTGCAATTATCTAGTTTCTCACCAACGGGTCGCGCTAGAGATTCTCAATACCAAAGAAGACTTTAAAACGAGCGGCCGTAAGAGATTTCACCTAATTAGATTACTCTCCTCTCCGATAGGAAGCTACACCAGTAACAAAGACAAAATAGGAAGTCTGTTGTTACGAAGGATTAGCTTGCTAGAAAGGCAAACTTCGTGTATTTATAGACAAGGAAGTTTGGACACCAAGGAATTTCCAAAACCGAAAATATTCTCAAGATATTCCTAAATGCACAGATTCGGTTTTCATAATTCCTGGAAATGCTCTGTCCATAAATAACAATCGAAATCTCTCGGAAAATCTAATTAGTAAATGCACATTACTAATTCTGTAATTTCCATACAAAGTTAAATTAATAACCTTAATTAAAAGATTCTTAACTTACTTATGTTTCGATCCTGGGATTCTCTTCCCTTATCCGTTAAAGAATATCTTTGAACAATTATAAAAATAAACATCCACATCATGTGTTCAAGGTTTGTCGACATCTTTACTTTATAAGTTCTCTTTCACACTTACAACCTTGAAATTGATTTGCCACACTTCCAAACAAGTTTAGAATTGGTTCATCTGACTTTCAAGAACTATGTGATTGATCAAACCAATATTCAATCACAGTCATGGGTTTACGGTTCTACCAAAACAAGTTTCGGTTCTACCTCCATGTGAGTACTACGCATAGTCACACTAGCTTCCCAAAGATTCGGTTGACTAGTAACTAGGATCAGTTCCCCACATATATGTGGTATCTAACTTATATGTGTTGCACATGTCCATAGGATCGGTTTCCTTTCTGCTATAAACCTTGCTGCAACCCGTACAAGGATCGGTTCCACTTGATATACTTCACCCCTTACAAGGACCGGTTCCCTTTCTCTTAATAGGATCGGTTCCCTTTTCCTTACAAGGATCGGTTCCCTTTCTATTACTAGGATCGTTTCCCTTTCCCCAAGGCAGACATAATCCGATCATACCACAGGTGATTACTTAAGATTGGTTTTACAAAAATCCAGGACTTTGTGAATAGTTCTACCAAGAACACAACTATACTCTATCACACATATTGGTTGTTCATAAGATATGCAATGAATAACAAAACCAATAATTCCTGGCAATTTCCTTTTCGGTCCACAAACAAGTTTATGAACTTACTTCCTTAGAACACATGTAAACATTATTCCATAGGATGAAATCCTCACCTCATACCCATACATAATCACAATAGCATTCAAATGATTATGGCGATGTCTTATATACAAAGTTTAATGGTTAAGAAATAAACCTCGTATTGTATCCTTTAATACTATGTCTATCTAGATTTCATATATGCTTCGCATCTATGTTTTCAATATGCACGACTTGAAAGATACGTTAGGGAATGAAACAGTTCAAGTCAAATATCACTAACCTCAAGTGGAAGGATGATTGTTGTCATTGTAGATCCTTGATTCTTCACATCTTCAATACTTCGCCAATACTTGTAATGTCTTATATCCTAATGCTTTCAATCTAACCTATACGAAGTTTAAGTCTAGTACATAATCAAGCGACTCTTAACATGAGTTTTGATTCACTAAAATATGACAACCAAACTTGACATACCAACGCTTGGTGGGTTCAACCGAGCAATGCTCTGACAATCTCCCCCTTTGTCAATTTTAGTGACAAAACTCTTACATCATATGGATAAACAAATTACAAGAATTCATTACACTCCGCCTTGTTCCCGATTCAACAACACAGTAAAACTGCTTACATTCGATCCTTGAAAATGACGTTGTTGAAATTATAATAACAAAGCTAATACTCCCTCTAAGGAAGATAGGTAAATATTCAATCCGCACGTTTTTGTTATACCAATCATTATGACATGTTACCCCCCCTTAATCTGTGCTTTCACTCTTTCGTTAGATAAAACATTCAAGTACTAAATGTTCTTTTCCTTAGTGATACCAATTAATATAAAATCAATGCCAGTATCACTTGTTTACTTCATATATTTCTCCCCCTTTTTGTCACAAAAATGACAAAGAAACGAAGAAAAAAAAAAGGACAACACGAAAAGAATCTTACAAATCTCATTATAGACTTGCAAACCTGTAGAGTTAGGCACGAGGGTTCCACATATCACGTTCTGATAACCAATATCAAAACCGAAACTGTAAGTAGTCTTATTTTGATATGTTACCAAGGAAACAATTGCCCGAAACAAATTTTCCATTTAGTTTAGCAAACCAAAAAACAACTAATCACATTAGTTCCTTTGCTAAACCGATTGTTCAAAAACAACCGCTTAATTCGACAAGACCAAAATAAAGATAGACTCCATTTTCTCATCAGGTTCTAATTATCCATAAACTTGAACCTTTCAATATTAAACAAACCAAATACTAGGTTAGTTATTTAGCATTTCCTTGTTTAGGCATTCGATTAGACTTGAATAACTGAAACCTCACTTCGATAAGACAAACTAAGATCAGAATTAACTTAGTTTCTTATCCGGAATTGAATTGGACTAAAAAACTCATCCCGTACACATATTATTTCGTTAATCCATAAATAATTCATACAAACCAACGTAAATCAACTTGCATAACTATTCACCTCAACCTAAAGCAATTGAAACAACATAGACATTAAAAGCAGCGCAATTGCACCGTAATTTTGTAAGCCTAAACCATTGAAACTATATAAAAGCAAGATAACAATAGTTTTTCTTAACCGGAACCAATTGAATCACACACACATCAATTGTACCGAAATTTTTTAAGCCTAAACAATTGATACCACACAATAAAGCAAGATAACAATAGTTTTTCTTAACAGAAACCAATTGAAACATACATCATGGAATAAGTATCAATTGAACCTAATTTTTGTTAAGCAAAAGCAACAAATATATATAATATAAACTCAGGCTTTTCTTAAAAAGGAAAACAATTAACTAACAAGATTGTTACCTCAAATTTCGCATCCACTTCTCCAATATGATAGCATCTTCGTCCAGGGAGAATTGATATCGAAATATCACCACGTTGTCATCCTTATACATAAACAAAATAATAACAACACACCTCAACCTTTACCAGAGAAAGGTTGAAAACCGGTTTTAACAATTGCAGGCAAAAGTTGAAAACCGTCGAAACACATATGCTTTTATGCTAAACCAAAAACCGATTCAACATATTGTGACTTTTTCACATACTGTTTCTATTAGAACCCCTCATAATCCTTTGATAAATCCTACCTACCAGGGCTAGAACTTAATCCCGCTAGATCAAAAAGTCGCCCAAACCATGAGGGTTCACCATATATGAGATCAAATAATTGAGGTAGTAAAACCGAAAACATCCCATAAACATACATAGCAATAAGATAAAAGCAATTAACCACAAGCTATGTAAACGAAATACTATCACAAGAAAAATTACTAATCAAATAATTTTATTCATAATAGTTTTATTCATAATAGACTTTATTGAAAGAAATCAAAATTACTGTTTATTTTTCTAGAAGAGATTTAATTTTCTTTTACTTGCTCATTAGTGTCTTCTTCAGACACAATTACTTGTTCTTCCTTTAGGAACTCATCATTGATTGCTACAATTCCTTCCAGAGTTTCTGGATCATTTATGTATATAAACATCAATTGTCTCTGAATACAGTCTAATTGTCTTCCAAGACGTAGAATGTGAAACATGAGATCTCCATTACTTTAGATTTGATCACGAGAGATGCTTGATCCCTTTTGAGCTCCATACACTCGGTTAATGACTTACTGAGAGATAGTTTTAATAATTTTCTCATCTCCAAAGTTGTTTCTCATTGTTCTTTCACACAACTTGGTGATGAGGCAGGGATATCCACGATTTCTATGGAATCCTGTAACATTGAGAGATTCAATGATTTTGAATATTTGATTGATAATAATTCCACATATATCAATCTGTTTCTTGCCTTCAAGGAGGTAAAAAACCATTTCAGCAAAATCTTTATTCCATTGAGAGGAATCTCTTGAGCAAGCATAGAGAGTTGCTACGGCCAGTTTTCCGAAGAGAACGTCTTTGGTTTTCATTCTTCCCTTTTTACATTCAACATTCTTCCTAATAATGAGTTCTGAAATGTTATCGTTCTCAATTTCAGAACCCGTGATCGTATGCCCTTTCACCTTATAGGTGATAACTTCTGATGTCATCTTTCTGTCAATATGAAGAACCGAACTTCCAACCAAGGTGCTAAAAGTAAGATTTTTATGATTTATATTGGGAATATTACCATAAAAGATTCTTACAGCCTCAGGAGAGTATTTTTCGAAACCGAACATATTTCCCCAAATTCGATCTTGAACAAAGTTCACATAGCTGGTTTCTGAAACATCTGGATCGAAACGTTTTTCTTCAGTGAAGCTAGCTCCCTTCAGGGCTTGATATCTTTCAAAACATGTACTATCCACAAAATTTGTAAAGTCATGCTTTCCTTTGATAAAATATGGATTCTTGATTTTCTCAACTTCTTCAGAAGATAATAATTGATTTGAGACAAACTTGTCTTCATCAGAGATCTCTTCTCTTGTTTTCCTCTTTCCCATACTTGCGATAATATGAGAATCCCTAGTTACGGTTTTGAGAAATCTTCCCCTATATGTTCGAATACATAGCAAGAGGTTATCTTTTATAGGAAGAATTGTCAACAAAAACCGGAAATAACTAGTTTTAGAAGATACTCCCAAAATCGGAAACCGTGGCTTGTGGGGAAAAAATTCCGATTTTGTATCTAGGTCTTTCTTTTGGAAAACAGGTTTTTAATGGACTGGATCTTTAGTTCGACTTGATTCCAAGTTTTTGTCCAATAGTCTGTGTACTCTTTTATTACCAGAATGTGATAATATTATTTGAATTTTAATAGAGTATACAGAGAAAATTTTTGACAGAATATGATATTTGTTGGAAATATCATCAGAATCAAAAACCACATAATATTTCAAAAGATCACTTGCTTCATTAAAACAGTTGTGAGGTGCATGTAGCAATCCATCGTTAATAAAATTATTAACCGAAAACTTATTCCTTGAAGGAATACATATTTTACAAAACCGCATCCTAGAGGGCGAAGCATTGACAGAGTCATATCTGAAAATGTATATGTATATACTTTGGTAGGACGACCAAAATATATTTAAGATTCTAGAATTATCAGGAACACAACAGCCATGGTTCATACAAATCGTAAGAGGAATCTTATGCATTTTCAAGATACAACCTGTTTCATAGGGATTGATATCATTGTTACTTAACAAAATGATATATAATCCTATGTTTACCAAAGGAACATGTAAGTCAATCAAGACATACATAAGCATGATTCCTAACAGATCATACGTGATTTCCACCACGATCTTATAAAGTATTCAAATCCTACAACTATGATAAATGAATCGGACATAGGTTGGATCGCACCAAACACAGATTGTTAGATTTTTTCGTGTTTGCCTGCTCTGATACCAATTGAAAAGGGGAGGGTACCCAGATATACCTCAATCTAAAACTTTTCCTACCTATAAGTCCTTTCTACGAAAGTGATTGTCTATGGACTGAGTCGAGACAACTGATGCTATTTTCAATTGAGTTGTAGTAAGATGATTCGTTCACTCAGATTTGTTGAGAATTTGTTTTAATATTTAATAAAGAAAATAAGAAAAAATATATATACAAAATTTGTCACAGGATGAAGAGAGACCGGGACTCGGGATTCCACTGGTTTTCATGTTCATGGGGTTCATAAATTAATCCTAGACATTTATAGCTCAAAGCAAAAGAAACAATAACTCTATTCTTTGCCAAAGTAGATTTCGTAAAACATCAATTGTAAATTACAAGCATAGTGTATCTAAAGCATCTAAGACTAAGCATACACTATCTAACAAGATAACAAATGATGAATATAAATCATAAATCATTTAAAATTTATGCAAAAAGTAAATAAGGAATTTATTAAATTACCCCAAGGATGAAATACAGCTTCCTCCGTTGTCCCAGTGATGGGTTCTAGCTCCACATGGTGAAAACACACTCAAAAAAATAACTCATAGCTCAAATGGTGTTTTTATTGGAGAAATAAGATAAAGCAGAGATTTGCAATGGTCTACGGGTGTTACAAATGTTGCAAAGAAGTTGTTACAAAATTATAGCACAAAACAGTCGCAGAAGCAACATTCTTTTTCTGGAAGAAAACGAAACGGTTTTAAGACACTAGAATACGACTGCTACTTGCAGTCTATTGTTCTTCGTGTTCTTCTCTAATGGCAGCAGCAACAACTCTCTGCAACTCTAATTTATATACTCTGTTCTCACCACTAACTCTCCATCCCCCTCTATGACTCTCAAGAATCCTTTTTATACCCAACAGCCTCATAAAATCTTGCTCAATCACTCCAAATATTCTCCCATTACTCGGCAGTAAACGATATATATTTCTTTCCTTTTTTTATCTCGATCACGTATCTGTAGCTGTCAATTACGTGAAAACTATCCCTGCTTATCTTTGTCACGTTCCAACAAGTTGTTCAAGTCATTACACATCATCAGAACACGTACAAATTCTTCCAGAACCCGTGGATATCTTCTCCCTGTACGTGTTTTCCCTGTTTGCAACTCGTGGATTGCCTAGCCGATTCTAGCTAATTCTGATCGAACCAAAAGCCCACAACGTGTTTGCTAGGCCATATCACAACTTCCTACCAAAAATCAGCCATTGAATCTCCCTAAAACACGTTCAAAACTTCGATCAAAAATCTGCCAGTGAAGAAAGAAATTTTCCCGCCAAAAATGAAATTTGAATTTTAGAAGAAGGACACCCCTTATCCAGTGGTCGCCCCTTATCCGTTGCTGGAGTCCGAATAACACATTCCCATGGGGTGCCTTTAGTAATTTTTCTGGAGTTTTTCCAACTTTTTTCTGGGGTGCCTTTAGTACTTTATCCTGGGGTTTAAAACACCACTTTTCGAGCCAATTTCTCCGCAAGAGCTTATTTCTCTATAAATACCTACAAAGACATAAAATAAAAAAATAAATACAAAATCGAGCACTAATAATACGTACAATTGAGACATATTAGACACATAAATGTGTCTATCAACACCCCCAAACTTATTATTTGCTAGTCCTCGAGCAAAACTAATATGGAAAATAAAATCCTAACTCACTAGGTGTCCCTAGTGTACCCACAAAACCATTACTTCTAATTGGTCACAAGTATCCAAAGAGCTATGAGGACATACATATTCTCAACCTATCTCCAAATAACTAGAATGCTAGAGAAATTAAAGGTGTCAGCTCTGAAGATGACTGAAGAAAAGGGGAGACACATCCGCAACACTGCTAGATAAAGAGATATCCGCTACAAAGCTAGATAAACATTGTAAGATGCGTCCGCTGATTTACAGCTGGATAAGATTAGAAGAGAGATAAAGATGAGAAGGACATCTGCTACACAGATGGACTAATTACGTGTGATGAGTTAAACCAGTGCTAGAAAGATCTTGTGCCAAATGGAAAGCGGACTAACAAAGCAACCAAAATGCATCTCTCTTCGACTATCTCATAGTGCTCAGTAGAAACGTCTTCTTCGGCTTCAACTGTTGATGATAAACTCTCGAACCTCGTAGAACCTTAACAATAAACTTTTCTCCTTAATTTCTTGCTTGAAACTTCTTTATAGATTTCTACTTCCCTATGGCCTTATTGAACAAAACTTAACGATGATTTTTTTTTTCATTTTTCATTTAATTTTACTTTTTTTTTTTATATATTTTTTTTTTGTAGACAAAAATAACAAGACAAAAATTTAAATGGCCATGAGAGAAGGACTTTAGAACTTGGATCTTCGCAACTTGTGATGTCTTGGTATCATGAACTTGAACAACTTATATCATTTGTTCTTATAACTTTTTCTAACTAAGTCTTCAACTTTGATTTTTGAAATATTCTTTTCTATTGTTACTTTTAAACCTTAAACGTCTTCAACTTTCTTCATATATTTTGATGTCGCTCCGCTTGTTGATGATGATAAGTTTCTACTGAGAGAGAGTCGTAATAATCCAGTAACTAAGACTACATTGTGAGGTTGCTTTGTCTTTCTGGCATTTCCTCCTGACCTACTTGCCTTTCCATCATGGATGGTTAGGTCCATCACGGTTACCCTCTAAAAGGAACAAGTTCTCTCCTGAATTTCAAGGATCTCAATGTCTTTTTCTCTAATGTCTCAATAGGTTGTTATCTCTAGCATTCCAATTTCTATCTTTTCGGTGAGAAACAGTATGTAAACTTAGCTAACCGGGTACTATGTGACGCTAGAAGTTTCAAAAATGCGACTAAAATGTTTCTCCCATACCCCCAAACTTAAATCTAACATTGTCCTCAATGTTCTAAAGATAAAATTAAAAGCATGAACAAGGAGAAACTGTTACCACTTGAAGCAAAAGAGATAAGGAAGGATATTACCGTGTCGCAAGAATATTGGGTTACCTCCCAAGAAGTTCTAAGTTTAAAGTCTTCAGCCAGACATCGGAAGGAATTAGTCACCTCATAGAATCATATAGAAGTATTCGGAATAACTGTGGGTCATCTGGATCAAAAATTATTACCCACAAGAAGAGGAAACTGCAACAGACCAAAAAGATACCGAACATACCATTGTTTAAGACAACCACATCTAGTTGTGGCTCAGGTTCAGGTTCTATAACTGGGTCTAGATAACAGGTTTTCCTCGGTTGGATTTCCTCAAAGCTAAGATCCGGTTCAGGTATTAGAGTCTGGAAAAACTCAACTAAGAACTTAGAAGCACATAACAACAACCTGAATAATTGGAGATCCTCTAAGTCAATTAGATTTGACTCACACAGCTGACCACAATGAAAGAGGTGGTCTTCCTTAAGAAAATGTGTCGACCCTAATATCCTAAAGTGATTAGGTTTAGTCTCAAAACTTAATAACCGACACATCTTAAAATCAAAATTTCCCACAATTGGAAGAAAAGTTTTTGGTGGGAAAACAAAGTCAATCTTGGTATCATAGCCTGGTTTAACCACATCAACCAGAGGATGGGTTTCTAACAACTGAGCTTCTTTCTGGACATCATTAGGTTCGGGAAAACGTGTATGAAGATAATCTTGTAAGATGGTTGAGGCACAAATGTCAATTCCTACAGGAGGGTACTTTCTAAGAGTTAAAGTACACGGAGAATGATAATCACCCCCAAACTTAGAGTTTTATGTGTCTCTAGAAAGACTAGTCACAACTTCCCTAATTTCTAGGTCATCAGATTCCTGGAAATGGTCAATAGATTCTTCTAAGTTGGGTTCATCCTCACTCATTTCTACGAGTTTATCATCTTCTAAGACTAGTGTTTCTAAATCGCTAGATTCTAAAACAGTATTCTCAGGGTAAACTCTTTCCTCTAAACCATCATCACAATCATATAAAGGATTATCAGAGAAAGTTTCATATAAAGGCTCATCAACTAAGGTTTTAATCATAGTTACCTCCTCCGATTCACTGATAGGCACATCAAATAATGGATTATCCAACATACTGCAGGCTAAAGGATCATGAACTACACCGTCTAAAACAGTGGTATCTCTAGTCAAATCTACATCCTTTTGAATAGGTGAATAATTATTAAAATTATTTGGATTTGTATTAGAAACAACACTATCATTATAAAGCTCAATCGGAGTAACAAATTCCTGATCACTATGCCTACATATTTCATGTTCTCCATCAATACTATCCTCATCATAATCATCACTATAATAACATGAAAATGATCGAACCTTATCAAAACAAGTAGTGTTACCAATTCTAACCTCGTCATCTTGATTATGTGAATAAAAACTATCCTTATTTTCGAGGGTGGTATTGGGAAAACTACACTGGAAATTAAGACTATCCTGAGCAAGTTTTTCCACAGTCCTATTTGTATTCTCAGTAAATTGCTTGAGGGTCTCTTCTAGAGATAACTTAGTTGACCGCTCTACGGACTCTTCTGGGAGAAGAATATTATAAGTATCTTTCATAAATAACTTTCGTGCTGACTCATTGAAACTCTTGAGAGACTCTTCTAGAGAAATAGAAGGATTGTTTTGCTCGTATGACCTGTGGGTATGTGGATAGTAATTGGGATCAAAATGGTATGGACCATAACCTTCAAAGGTTTCGCGTTCCCAATCACTATTCACACTATGGTCATAAAAAGGATAATGTCTAGCTGCTCAGTCGGATACTCATTGTATTGGCTATTATAATACCAGTTCGACATCCTAACTGCAAGGGAATTCTAAACAAACACAAAGAAGGCTGACTCGACCACAACAAGCGTATTTTATCTAGCAAACAAAAAGCATGATGGCTCCACTTAGATTGTTTCTAGACCAGCTTCTAATCCTTCGAAAGGGAATTCGTTACAATTTGAGCAAACCCCTCTGGAATCAATCCGAGTCAAAGTAAGTTGAATAGAGGTGAGGGAAGCTGCGTGGAGCTTTGATACCCAAGGCCTCACCGCATTACAAGGCGGCACAGTCACGCATTCAACTCACAGAAACCATCATGAACTTCGAAGTATGCTTAAAAGAGTAACCAATATTTTTCGAATGACTTTCCTATTAAGCTCGTTACCCTATCGGTCTCGTTCTAGTCCTAATTTTAAGGCTTAGGTTCACGTAGGTTACGTGTTCCTAAGGGAGGCAAGAAGAAAACGGTGATGAAATACGAGTCCTTATCTTGATTTGGCCAGGCCTTGCCCTTTACTAGAAAATTAAATCCGATTTCAGGTCCTCAACATATAGGCATCCAAAATCATCCAGTAAACCCGCTGACAAGGGATTCGCGGGTGTTTAGAATTCTTACCTCCCGTTCCAGACGGGGGATGAACCGTTGAAGTCGACTCGGGCCACAACTCCTATGTCATGTACGAACCCGAGGGGCCGAGGCGATATCGTAATCGTCGTCCTTCTCTGCACACAGTTTATTCAAAAGTACCCTTCCGTAGGGTTTTCTAAAAAAAATAATAATAAATAAAAATGTCCAATGTCCAAAAATAAACTTTACAAAAATAAAAAAAACTTAATTACAGTTTCTAAAAAAATAAAATAAAAATTATTTACAAAATCTTCTTCTTCACTCCTTTTGGATTTCTCTTTTCTTTCCTTTTTGGGCTTCGCCTTTCTTTTCAGCACTTATCTTTTTCTTTAGCTGAGCTCCAAATCTGAAAGCAAACAAAAGTACCAAAACGCGTAAAAAAGAACAAATAAAAAAAAAACTAAAAACAAATCCGCGTCGGCAGCACCAAAAATTGATGGTATTTTCAAGTGAGTTGTAGTAAGATGATTCGTTCACTCAGATTTGTTGAGAATTTGTTTTAAGATTTAATAAAGAAAATAAGGAAAAATATATATACAAAATTTGTCACAGGATGAAGAGAGACCGGGACTTGGGATCACTGGTTTTCATGTTCATGGGGTTCATAAATTAATCCTAGACATTTATAGCTCAAAGCAAAAGAAACAATAACTCTATTCTTTGCCAAAGTAGATTTCGTAAAACATCAATTGTAAATTACAAGCATAGTGTATCTAAAGCATCTAAGACTAAGCATACACTATCTAACAAGATAACAAATGATGAATAGAAATCATAAATCATTTAAAATTTATGCAAAAATTAAATAAGGAATTTATTAAATTACCCCAAGGATGAAATACAGCTTCCTCCGTCGTCCCAGTGATGGGTTCTAGCTCCACATGGTGAAAACACACTCAAAAAGATAACTCATAGCTCAAATGGTGTTTTTATTGGAGAAATAAGATAAAACAGAGATTTGCAATGATCTACGGGTGTTACAAATGTTGCAAAGAAGATGTTACAAAATTATAGCACAAAACAGTCGCAGAAGCAACAGTCTTTTTCTGGAAGAAAACGAAACGGTTTTAAGACACTAGAAAACGACTGCTACTTGCAGTCTATTGTTCTTCGTGTTCTTCTCTAATGACAGCAGCATCAACTCTCTGCAACTCTAATTTCTATACTCTATTCTCACCACTAACTCTCCATCCCCCTCTATGACTCTCGAGAATCCTTTTTATACCCAACAACCTCATAAAATCTTGCTCAATCACTCCAAATATTCTCCCATTACTCGGCAGTAAACGATATATTTTTCTTTCCTTTTTTTATCTCGATCACGTATCTTCAGCTGTCAATTACGTGAAAACTATCCATGTTTATCTTTGTCACACTCCAACAAGTCGTTCAAGTCATTACACATCATCAGAACACGTACAAATTCTTCCAGAACCCGTGGATAACTTCTCCCTGTACGTGTTTTCCCTGTTTGCAACTCGTGGATTGCCTAGCCGATTCTAGCTAATTCTGATCGAACCAATAGCCCACAACGTGTTTGCTAGGCGATATCACAACTTCCTACCAAAAATCAGCCATTGAATCTCCCTAGAACACGTTCAAAACTTCGATCAAAAATCTGCCAGTGAAGAAGGAATTTTTCCCGCCAAAAATGAAATTTGAATTTTAGAAGAAGGACACCCCTTATCCAGTGGTCTCCCCCTATCTGTTGCTGGAGTTCGAATAACACATTCCCATGGGGTGCCTTTAGTAATTTTTCTGGGGTTTTTCCAACTTTTTTCTGGGGTGCCTTTAGTACTTTATCCTGGGGGTGTAAAACACCACTTTTCGAGCCAATTTCGCCGCAAGAGCTTATTTGTCTATAAATACCTACAAAGACATAAAATAACAAAATAAATACAAAATCGAGCACTAACAATACGTACAATTGAGACATATTAGACACATAAATGTGTCTATCAACAACACAACTAATCGGTTCACACTTCGTGTGATCGTCTATGGATACTAGATCGAGACAATACAACAACGAAGTATGTTTACTTGATATAAAGGTTCAGACTTCACTAAATACAATAAGATTGCTTATCAAGTAAATAGGAATTAACATTTGTGTAATTTACTTTAATTATAATAAAATAATTATAATGCGGAAAATAAAAGTAAATGACACAACAAGATTTTGTTAACGAGGAAACCGCAAAGGCAGAAAAATCCCGGGACCTAGTCCAGAATTGAATACTCTCAGGATTAAGCCGCTACACAAAATTACACTTAATATCGTATAATTGAGACCAAGTAACTAACTCTATAGTTCACCTAGTTCCGTCTGTATTCCCACGCCTCCGATGTATGAATAAGTCACGTACTTGGAACAATCCCTTTGGGTCATATTCCAAGCAGTAAAGGAACAATAAATCTGTTTGGTATCAACTCTATTCAACCAAGTTATATGAGTCGGACAAAGGCTCTTCCGTTTATCTCAACATCAACTCCTTCGTCGGGTCTGGATCTATCTTATGTTCAATCACCCTAAGGTAATCGATTAAGATTAAGCCAACAAAACCTTTAATCCGAAGAACCGTGTTGATGCCGATCTACTCAATTAATCAATCCAATCTACCACAAGGATAAACCGATTATTAATTGGATCCTCTTTTACCCAAACAAGTGTTGTGCACACCAAACAAGTTCGTCTTTACAACTAACAACAGTCTAAAGATCCATGTCGAAACTCTGAACTAGTTTGAGTGAATCTTATATCAGAAGAGAAGATTCTCAAGAATAAACAAACTAGGTGTAATCAGATTTCAACCACTGTTTGTCAATCAAATCAATCGAAACAAAGATAAACCGCAATTATCTAGTTTCCCACCAACGGGTCGCGCTAGATCTTCTCAATCCCAAATAAGACTTTAAAACGAGCGGCCGTAAGAGATTTCACCTAACTAGATTACTCTCCTCTCCGATAGGCGGCTACACCAGTAACAAAGATAAAAGAGGAAGTCTGTTGTTACGAAGGATTATCTTGTTAGAAAGGAAAACTTCGTGTATTTATAGACAAGGAAGTTTGGACACCAAGGAATTTCCAAAACCGAAAATATTCTCAAGATATTCATAAATGCACAGTTTCGGTTTTCATAATTCCTGGAAATGCTCTGTCCAAAAATAACAGTCGAAATATCTCGGAAAATCTAATTAGTAAATGCAAATTATTAATTCTGTAATTTCCCTACAAATTTAAATTAATAACCTTAATTAAAAGATTCTTAACTTACTTATGTTTCGATCCTGGGATTCTCTTCCCTTAGCCGTTAAGGAATATCTTTGAACAATTATAGAAATAAACATTCATAGCACGTGTTAAAAGTGCCACACTTCCAAACAAGTTTAGAATTGGTTCATCTGACTTTCAAGAACTATGTGATTGATCAAACCAACATTCAATCACAATCATAGGTTTACGGTTCTACCAAAACAAGTTTCGGTTATACCTCCATGTGAGTACTACGCATAGTCACACTAGCTTCCCAAAGATTCGGCTGACTAGGTACTAGGATCGGTTCCCCGCATATATATGGTATCTAACTTATATGTGTTGCATGTCCATAGGATCGGTTCCCCTTTCTGCTATAAACCTTGTTGCACCCCATACAAGGATCGGTCCCCTTGATGTACTTCACCCCTTACAAGGATCGTTTCCCTTTCCCTTAATAGGATCGGTTCCCTTTCCCTTACAAGGATCGGTTCCCTTTCCCCAAGGCAGATATAATCCGATTATACCACAGGTGATTACTTAAGATTGGTTTTACTAATAAAAGTTATACCAATACAAAAGTCAGGACTTTGTGAATAGTTCTACGAAGAACACAACAAGTTGTGAGCGGTTATACTCTATCACACATATTGGTTGTTCATAAGATATGCAATTAATAACAAAACCAATAACTCCTGGAAATTTCCTTTTCGGTTCATAAACAAGTTTATGAACTTATTTCCCTAGAACACATGTAAACATTGTTCCCTAGGATGAAATTCTCACCTCATACCCATACATAATCACAATAGTATTCAAATGATTATGACGATGTCTTATCTACAAAGGTTAATGGTTAAGAAATAAATCTCGTATTATATTCCTTAATACTATGTCTATCTAGAGTTCATATATGCTTCGCAGTTATGTTTTCAATATGCACGACTTGAAAGATACGTTAGGGAATGAAACAGTTCAAGTCAAATATCACTAACCTCAAGTGGAATGATGATTGTTGTCGTTGTATCTCCTTGCTTCTTCACATCTTCAAGACTTCACAATACTTGTAATGTCTCATATCCTAATGCTTTCAAGCTAACCTATACGAAGTTTAACTCTAGTACATAATCAAGCGACTCTTAGCATGAGTTTTGATTCACTAAAATATGATAATCAAACTTGACATACCAACGCTTGGTAGGTTCATCCGAGCAATGCTCTAACAGAACGTGTGGTTGTATAAAATTAAAACTTACTAGCGACCATATTCACGACTTATAGAATAAGTCATTTAACTTGTATCTATGACAAGTCTTGGCAGTCGCAAAACTTCTATATAAGAACAGATCAAGTTTTAGTATTGTTAGGGAATGGAATATAATGTTGCTCACTTTACTTTTTATGTTATTTCAAATTTTAGCATCGATTAACAATTCACCTATAGGTCCTAATTGTCAAATGTCGTTATCGGATTTAGGTTTGATTGGTCAATGCACTATAACTATAAGTGAATTAAGTATAATTTTGGAGACAAGTTATTTGGAAACTTTCTTTTGTTTTGTAGTTAAATGAAATGGTATACTAAAAAACAAAAAATAGTTTATTGGTAAAAAAAAGTACTATGTTATTTAATTATTTTATTTTATTTTATTTTGTGATGATTGCGATTGTTATTGTCATGCACATTTTAAAAAAAAGTAAGATAAAAAAAATCGTCGCTCAATTTTTATGTAAAAACAAACTACAACAATGGACTTCCATGGTATGCAATCACCAGATGGAATGTGATCAAACATCAACCGAGGGGAATTGAGTTTCTGCACAGTTTCAGAGAGATTAATTTCTCTACGGAAAACTTGCTAAAAGAGGATGTAATCTGGAAAGAGGGTGTATAATTGTCTATAATGAAAAGCCCTCTTTTCTGTCAGGTCAAGAAAATCCGCAATGTCAGTATTATATATCTAGCTAGATGCTAGAATTTTTTTTAGATAGATCTTGTCCTGTGTTTTGCTATCTTTTTTTGTTCAGGTGCTTCTTTTGGAGTTTCCTTTTTGCTTTGTCTGCTGGCTATAACTTCGGTTTGGTACTGTCTTGGGTACTCTTTTTGCCTATTGTATTACTCTGCCTTTTTGGCTTTCAATACAATGTTGACTTAGCGGGAAAAAAAATGATTATAGAAGAGTATTTTCTTTAACCCTAACTCAATTTATCTGCGTTCTTTGTTTCAATTTTACATTCTACTCTATTATATGTGTGTTATTCTCTAGTTTACTGTTTCGCGTCTAAGCTTTGGTTTTGTTTTGTTTCTGATTTCAGGGTCGCGGACTGTCAGCCTGGAGGTTCGTGTTCTTGGTTCCCGCCACTTCCCAAGCGGAGAGGCATACGCGACGCTGGACTTCGGCACCGAGTGTCAACGTACAAAAAAGAGCCATGCACAGATCCTCACTGGGGACAGAATTTTGTCTTCTCATTCATTCATTGGGACACATTTGTCCAACTCAAACTGAAAGTGTCTGTCATCAGCAATCGTACCCTCGTAGCACACACTATGATTGGATGGGAGGATCTGGTTGAAGAGCACACTCATATTATACCTTTAATGAGTATCGGTTCATCTGTGGAAGACATGGAAATATGTCTACATGCTAGTTTAAGGTTGCAAGAGCCTGTCGGCGAGTATCTAGAAACCATTGTGGAGATTGCAACAGAAACTTCCTTGTCGCCAGGACGATTAAGGAACGACCATCAGGTAACCAACATAAAGGTTTTGGATAGGTTTTCTAGTCTCTTTAATTATGCCAAGGATCTTTTTGATAACGCAAGTAACTCGACAAAGAAATTTTCTTGACTGCTAGGTTGGTAAGAGAAAATGACCAACATCTCTCACACCAGGAGCCAATGTGTTCCAATTTTCTGGCCATGCACCGTCCATCCAATGGACCATAGACTAAACGTCACTTCCTAGAAGGACTATATCCGGGGACATAAATATTATAATACAATTAGATACCATTCTATCAAAGAAATGAAATAATTAATGAGCAATCTTACCAATGAAAAGAATATATGATTTGGTTAACATTCTTCTTGCCATGATTAAATATTTCGTGTAAAGAGAAAGAGGAAAAAATGTGCGGCAGATTAGCGAAGGAAAAAAAATGCGGCAAGACTTTATTTTACTTAGTTTTATTTACCTTTTAATAAAAGTAGAAATTATATAAATTACTTTTACTACCAAGTTTTTGGCGCCGTTGCCGGGGACTATCAAGTTTTTGGCGCCGCTGCCGGGGATTGGTGTTGTGTTTTATCTGTGTTTTTCTTAGCTATTTTTGCATTTCACTGCATAGCATTTGCATCTGCATCTGCTTCACTTCATTTGCTGTTGGACCTGCTGTTCTGAACCTGTTTTTCCTCTGCTGGGACGCCACCAAGGAAAAGAACCAAAACCCAACTGGGTTTTTGCAACAATATCAGAGCAGCTGGGCTGTGCTAAAAAGGTAAGCCTAAACCCATTCCATTGAGAGAACCCAACCTGTGGGCTTCCAAATTTCTTTAATTGTGGGCTTGTAATAATTAACCCAATTTTTTTGGGCTTTTTATCTTTTTATTTTGGGTTTGTAATAATTTATTTTTGGGCTTGTTTGTTTAATTTGTGGGCTTGTATTTATTTTGTGTGGGCTTGTTTAAATTCTTTCATTGGACTTGTATTTTGGACTCTGGGTTTAAACCCAGCTGAGCTTATAACCGATTGTGGGCCGCAGCCTTCCTTCATTCCATTAGAGGACCAACAGTGGGCTTGCTCCCAATTTTAAAAAACCAAATCTTATTTTCTTAATTTTATTTTCTTTTTAAAAAAAAAAAAAAAAAAAAAAAAATTAACTTTACTTTTTTTTCCTTGTTACAAAAAAATAAAAAAATAAAAAAATAAAAAAACCAAATTTTACTTGCTCCCATTTTTAAACCAAATCTTCTTTTTCTTTTATATCCCACCAAAACCAAAATTTTCCCATTTAAAACCAAATAGTGGGCTTTGTGTCATTTCAAAATGGACCAACCTCATGCTCTCCATGAATACATGTATCCATCAATACAAATTCCATTATCATGTATTGTATTACCTCAAACCAATAACCCTTTTAAAATAAATGCAAGCATGATACAAATACTTCCTATATTTCGAGGGTTCGATTCTGAGAACCCCTATACTCATGTAAGAGAGTTTGAACAAATTTGTCGGACTATGCAACCTGATCATATGTCCGAAGACTCTCTGAAATTGCGTTTGTTTACATTTTCTTTAAAAGAAAGGGCCAAAACATGGTTTTACGGTTTGAGACCACAATCAATCACCACTTGGGAACAACTCACTAATCAATTTTTCCAAAAATTTTTTCCACATCATAGGACCATCGCTATTCGTCAAAATATCAATTGTTTTGTCCAATTGGATGAGGAAACTGTTTTTCACTATTTTGAACGTTTTAATGATTTGTTGAGCGAATGTCCGCACCATGGAATTGAGAAGTGGAGACTTGTCGTCATCCTCTATGAGGGACTAGACTTTAAATCTCGAACCATGGTTGAGTCTATGTGTAATGGTGAGTTTATTGATAAATCTGTGGATGATGCATGGAATTTTTTAGCCGAGATTGCAGAGAAAACCCATCAATGGGAATTCCATGCCGAGATTGCAGAGAAAACCCATCAATGGGAATCCGTTAGGGAAACAGGAACAACACCACATGATATGAGTCATCCCCATGAATTAGAGTTTTATTCTTGTAATATCTCCGACCTTAGGATTGAAAATTATCCTAGATTGCAAAATGCCTATCATGATGATGATGATGATTATGATGTTATGTTAGAAGAACATGTCTATACTGAAAATGTTATGGAACCTTTGGGTTCAAATACATTAGGCTTCTCTGCCCCGACCTTAATGCATGATATTTCTTCTAGTATTCCATGTGATGTTTCCCCTGATGTGCCGATGCATGAAAATAAATCTGTTGATGATGTTGATAATTCTGATTGTAATCTTGCCAATGTGATTGATGATAATGAGCATGATGTGACATGTGTAGATGAGTTAGAAGATTTTGATTTGATTGATAATGATATGCCTATTCTCCTACATGAGTCACAATCTGTTGGCCTTCCACCCAACCTAGATTTGGTTTGTACCCGTATTGTCAAACCGATTTTTCTGAAAATTCCTAATCTAGGATTGGAACTGTGTGCTTCCCAAGTCCTCTTGGACTATTTTGCTTCAAAATATAACACTTTTAAAGAGCCACAGTTGGAAATTGCATGTTTGCCCATCCCGAAAACAGTCCATTATGAGTTAGACCTTTTGAATCCTGAACCCTTAAAATTGTTAGATTTTGTGCTTAAAAGTAAACCTGTTAAACAATTTAGGTTTAGGGGTGATTCATTCGGTTTTTCACTCTCACTCCCATTTAAGTCCAATTTTAGTGTTTTGAAACTTTCTATGTCTCTACACTTTTTCTTTTGGGTTGATCCTCAACTCTTTAGACTTTTGGTGTATGGTGAATTTTTTGTATATAATCCAGTAGATACAATTTCTTAAAACCCTTTTGTTCCTTTTGTATATGTTTTGCTAATACAATATGATCTCGGCTGAAATATGTTGGATTTTTGCCTTGAATAACGGAGTTTTAATTCTGCTTTCGCCGAAATCGGGTATTCTCTCTCCTTTTACTCTACTCAGCATGTCCCTTTCCATATGTTGCATTTTAATCCTTTCCATATTTTGAAACATTGAGGACAATGTTTAGTTTAGGTTTGGGGGTATAGAGTAGATGCCACGATAATATGCTATAATTGAAAACGAACTCCTTCTTTTTGAAAAAAATTGAAAAATTCCAAAAAAAATTGAAAAATCAAAATTCAAAAAAATTAAAAAATGAAAAAATCATAAAAAATGGAGCTCATTTACCTTGAAATGTTGACTCTTGTGCAAATATGTATTTTTATTAGGAGTCTTAGTCTAGATATTTAGGCACCCTGATTCTAGCACAATTCACATAGTGATAAGAAATTTGCACGCGCACGATCTACCAATACATGTATGGCCTCGATCTTCAAGGTGTTTGATAGGAAGTTACGATTGCCAATCACTTTAGAATACTGAACGAAACTTGACTAGCTTGTTCTTTGGTTGGTTGGGATAGAAGGTGGAGGTTACATTAAGAAAGACAACCATCGAATTTAACTGGGTGCATCAAAAAGGGCTACCTCTTGCAAAGTGTCATGTAATCTTTTGTTTCTTTTTGTTATGTACCAAAAGTGTTTCCTTGTAAAAAAAAAAAAAAAAAAAAAAAAAAAAAAAAAAAAAAAAAAAAAAAAAAAAAAAAAAAAAAAAAAAAAAAAAAAAAAAAAAAAAAAAAAAAAAAAAAAAAAAAAAAAAAAAAAAAAAAAAAAAAAAATCAGAAAAATACCAAAAAAATCAAGTATTTATCAATTCCATCATCTCTTGTTCCAAAAATAAAAGAGATTTGTCAATGTAAATAAGAGTCATGTAAATAGTCATCTTTTGTTGTTTCATTGTAATAAGCAAGGAAGGGTGTATGCCATTGATGTACAACGCGAGTAATTGTGAAATACCTCCAACTCATTCACAATTCTCGTAAAGTCCGGACAGCTAGCTAGATTTCGACCTCAGTTCTTAGCCTGAGAAACTATCTCTTGGTGATTAGTAGTCATAACTTCAGATCTTTCTTTACACATGTGTAGATACACTTTACACTCTTATCACATGTCCTTATTTGTTATCAGTGCTAGGATTGTGCCTTGATAGCTAGATTGACATCTCCATTTTGCTGTGAGCTTAACTGTTTTGCACATGTCACGTTTGGTGGAATCTGGGCTTATATTTTGACCTAGAACTTTGTAGGTACGTTCTAAGCAAACCTTCACGAGACTTCAACTCGTCCACTAGGGACACTTAGTGGTTTAAAAGGCTTAGTGCATACGCTAAATGCATTCGAGAGACCAGCGACAGTGGTATAGTTAGGATTTCCTTAGTTTTGTTTTACTTGAGGACAAGTAAAATTCAGGTTTGGGGGTATTTGATGAGTGCTAAAAAGTGCATATATTTATCCCTTTTTGTTGGCATTTAACTCATCTTTTGTGCATTAATTCTACATTTTATCCCATATTCTGTATTTTCATTGTTTTCAAGAATAAATATTTTTATTAATTAATTTTGCATTTTTAGGTAATAAATAAAGTTCGGATGAGTCGCGGAGCGAAAAGAGGAGAAAAGTAGTGAAAAGCCGGGAGAAATTACGCAAGGAAGCCGCGAAGAATGGTGCGCACAACCTCATTTTCTACACACAAAAGCGCCTCCGTTATCAGCCATCAGATCATTTCTCAGAAGCATCCGACGGTCGCTCCTTGCTGATCATCAAAATCTGATGTCTCTGCCAAGCACCACAGCGCTGAAATTCCAAGCCTTCAGATTAGATGGTAGTTGAATCCAACGGTCGCTCCCTTGCTGTGCATCAAAGTTTGATATCTCCGCCTAACACTACAGTACCTAACTCCATCAAGTACCGTTCATTTTGTTGTATCATATAATCCAACGGTCTCTCATCGCTTACCTCCGCATCACCGTCCGATCTACCTACCATCTGCGCATCTCGCAGCTCAGAGTCACAGATCATCAAGACTCGATGAATCTGCCTTACACCCTAGTACCCGAGCCCATCCACCTAACCCAAACACACCCCCTACCCAAACACAGTCGAGCCATACCCTCTCCACCATCTTCTCCACAGCAGAACCACCGTACACCATCTCCTTCACCTCCACTGTCACCACCACACCGCCACCAAACACCACCATACCACCTCAATCATCATCCTACACATAATTGAACACCTTCCCCCATCATTCTAGCCCCTTATCCCATCAGCTCATTACCTAACCTAAACCCTAGGTTATGGATTGATGGATTAACGTGTGCTAGAGTTGAAATTGGCGCATGAGAAATGGAGTAGGAGCAATTACAAAGCATGGGTTGCGATCAATTTGATGTGCTACATCAAGTTAGGTGAGAAATTACTGAACCCTAGTCTACTGTCAGTTTGGGTGAAAAATTTGGGGAAGAACCCTAATTGTATAATTTGGGTCTGTGACTATAAATAGCACCATGGGTTGTGTGTAATTTTGATGTTTGGGTTAGCCAACATCCAGGACTTTCATGTCCTGTTAATTTTCAGTTTCAACTGTTAATTTCTTGCCATTGTTAATGTTGCTTTGTTACTTTCTTGTTACTGTTAAATGTGCTTATGTTATTCACTGTTAATGTTAATGTGTTAGAAAGTTATGTTTGGAATAGCCAACATCCAGAACTTCTCAGTTCTGCTAATTTTTAGTTTACAGCTCATTTTCATTTTATGCTAAGTTCTGTTAATTTGCATGTCCTGTTAAATGTTAAATTTTAATTTGCAATTTCAGTTTCAGTTCACATGTTAACCTTAGTTCACTTCAGTTGTGCTCATTTCAGTTCACTTGTTATGCTTATGTTCATAGTTCTGTTAATGTGTTAGCCTGTATCATTTCTTGTTTTCAATTCCTGTTAGTGTTGTTTACTGTTGATGTGTGATGTTCTTGTTTACATGTTATCCTCATTGCCCCTGTCACTGTCAGTTACATAATGGAATGCTAGGCTAGATACATTTGAAGCTTTGTGCTAATTGTGCAATGGCAAGAAATCAGTGCTCATAGCAAGCTGATTTTCTTGCCATTCTTGTTGTATGCTTAGGTTGTAGTGTTGATTGTGCATTGGGAGAAACTAGTGCTTATAGCAAGCTAGTTCTCTTCCCATTCTTTGAGTTTACCTCCTGAATGTTTTCTGCCTAGCTTGCCTCATTTCAGTTTCTTCACCATAACCCTGCCCTTGGCCTTAGGCCTTGGTTCATCTTATTTTCTGTTGCTTTTGCATTGTTTTGTTCCCTGTAATTTTCATTTGCTTCTGTTCACTGTTATTTTGCTGTTGCTTTGTTCCTTGCTTGTGCATTTCTTCTATTGCTGCAACTGCTGCTGCAGCACTTGTGCTGCTGCACTGTTTTTTCCATCTTCTTGGCCTTGTGCTGTTTTGCCACTTCTTTGCCTGCTGCTCTGCCAAAGTGCTGCTGCTGCCCCTTCTTCTCCTGCAGCCAAGCCAACTCTTCTGTTGCTGCTGCCTTTCTGCAGCTGCTGCTGCCAAACTGCTGCAGCTCTTGCTCCTGCTGCTGCTGCTCCAAAGTCCATAGTCCACAGTTCCTGCAGCCCAAAGCTCACTTCAAAAGTTGAGCCCAATCCAATTCAGGCTTAACCAAAGGCCCAGATTCTCAACTGTAAGACCAAAACCAAGGTCTAGTTCACTAAGGCCCAGTTAAGGCAAAAGCCTAGTTCACTACTAAGCCCAATCCATTCAAAGGGCATTCAAACCCAATAGTACATTAAGCCCAACACTTCCAAAGGGCTTCTAAGCCCAAAGCAAACTTAGGAACCCAATTAGCTAGAAACATTCCAAAACACACCCGATCTCTGTGGATCGACCCGTACTTGCACGAGCTACAACCGACGACCGTGCACTTGCGGTATTACTGTAGGCCCCCGTTTTCATTGCGCTTAATTTTATACATATCTCCGGGCCCACCAAGTTTTTGGCCGGGGATAATTTTTTACACCTTTTCAAAGCCTACGCCAAAAACTTGGTAGGCCTCTAAAAGGGTATAGAAATTATCCCCGGCCAAAAACTTGGTGGGCCCGGAGATATGTATAAAATTAAGCGTAATAAAAACGGGGGCCTACAGTAATACCGCAAGTGCACGGTCGTCGGTTGTAGCTCGTGCAAGTACGGGTCGATCCACAGAGATCGGGTGTGTTTTGGAGGTTTCTAGCTAATTGGGTTCCTAATTTGCTATTGGGTTTTGAAGCCTTTTGGCTTAAATTGGGCTTTGAGTGCTAATGGGTTGATAACAATAAAATGAACTGAGCTTGGGCTCAGTTGGTCTTTGAAATGCAAATGGGCTTTGGCCTTAAACTTAAGCTTTTGGTTAAGCCTGAATTGGATTGGGCCTTAATGAATTTGGGCTTTGGTCTTAAATGAAATGGGCCTCAGTGCACTAAACCTTGGGCTTTTGTTTCAGTCAAGAATCTGGGCCTTTGGGCTTCACTGATTTGGACTTTGGCTCAGTTGGATGGGATCTGAGCTTGGCTGCAAGAACTGGACTTGGCTTGGCAGGAGTAGTAGCAAGTCTGCACAGCAGGGCAGCTGCAAGGGAAGGCAACAGCAGCTGCAGACAACAGAAGCAGTGCCCAGCACAAGGCCAAGAAGACAGCAACTCTGTTGCTGCAGCAGCAGTGGAATAAGAGAAGGGAGCTGCAGCAGCAAAGAAAAGAAGGCAGCAGCAGCAGCAGGGCAAAACAAGGCAATGAAGGGAAAGAACAGGGAGCAAAGAACAAAGGCAGTAAAGCAAAGGCAATGCAGTAAATAAAACAAGACAATGAAGACAATGAAGAAAACAAGCAGAGAACAATGCAAAAACTAAACAAAGCAAATACTAGACAGCAAAGAAAAATGATAAAACAAACCAAGGCCTAAGGCCAAGGGCAGGGGAGATAGGAAGGCTAACAGTGATGACAATACAAGGCCAAGGCAGTGGTTCTAGGCATATCAATGGAATGGGAGGAGAATTAGCTTGCTATGAGCACTAATTCCTCCCATTGCTCAATCATAACAATGCAATAGAGTTAAGCATACAAATGGAGTGGGAAGAAAACTAGCTTGCTCATTGTCACTAGTGAGCACTAGTTTCTCCCCACTGCTCAATCAAAACAGTGTATTGAAAGCTCTAACCTAGCATACCATCACTTCTTGACAATGAATTGAAACACAGTACATCACAAGAACATGAAACAACTGAAATTAAAGGCACAAACATCACACCAAACAGAACACATTTAACAGGAAATTAAACAGGATATGAAAATAAATGGAATTAAAACTAACACAATTGAACTAACAGGATACTAACACAACTAACATGAACATAACTGAATATTGAAGCAGGAAATTGAAATTGAAAACTAAACATAAACATTTAACAGGACATGAACTGAATTTGAAAAATGAACTAAAGTTAACATTTAACAGGACATGAAAGTCCTGGATGTTGGCTAATCCAAACATGAAAATTTTCCACAACACCCCAGCGCTCAATTTATAGTTCTACACATTTTCCCCCAATTTCCCCCAAAACAGTTGAGGCTAGGGTTTGAGATTACTCACCCAATTTGACACAACAACTCCCGTTTGATGTCGACCCATGCTTTGTATGGCTCTCCTGCTCCTTTCCATGCCTTCAATTTCTCATTCTCATCAACCTATTTCACCTACTTCACACCTAGGGCAGTGGCGTGAGAGGAGAAGAAATTGGTTGTTGATGGAGAAGTATAACTCGATAATGATGATGGGTTTAGCTGTGTAGGGGTGGTTAGGTGGTTAGGGAGTAGGTGGTGACAGAGGTGGAGAAGGTGGTGGTACGGTGGCGGACATGGTTTGCAGCAGGGTGATGGTTCTGCAGAGGGGTGGGTGGTGGTGGAGATGGGTGCGATAGAATGGGAGAAGGGTCTGTTTGGTTGGGGTGTAGGTGCTCGGTCGCTAGGGTGTTAGGCGGGTCCATCGAATTTGATGTTCTGCGACGCTGAGCTGCGAGATGCGAAGATGGTAGGTAGATCGGACGGTGATGTGAAGTGAAGCTTGTAGCGACCGTTGGATTATATGATACAACAAAATGAACGGTGCCAGATGGAGTTAGGTGTTGTAGTGTTAAGCGGAGATATCAAACTTTGATGCGCAGCAAGGGAGCGACCGTTGGATTCAACTACCATCTAATCTGAAGGCTTGGAATTTCAGCGCTGTGGTGCTCGGCAGAGACATCAGATTTTGATGCTCTATGAAGGAGCGACCGTCGGATGCTTCTGAGAACTGATCTGATGGCTGAGAACGGAGGCGCTTTTGTGTGTAGAAAATGAGGTTGTGCGCACCATTCTTCGCGGCTTCCTTGCGTAATTTCTCCCGGCTTTTCACTACTTTTCTGCTCTTTTCGCTCCGCGACTCATCCGAACTTTATTTATTACCTAAAAATGCAAAATTAATTAATAAAAATATTTATTCTTGAAAACAATGAAAATACAGAATATGGGATAAAATGTAGAATTAATGCATAAAAGATGAGTTAAAATGCCAACAAAAAGGGATAAATATATACAATATTTGGCACTCATCAATTACCTAAATTTTGATGGGCCTTCAAAAATAACCCCTGGTGGAGAAGAAACATGTCAGGAAGAGAAGGAACTGGTATCTATGAAAGGGGTAATTCAGATTATCCAAGCGTTTTGGATGATCATTGTCTCCTGAACGAAGTCCCAAACAAGAAAGAGTTCACAGTTCAACATGTTAATTTTCTATTACCGTTTTATATCGTTTGTGAAAAATTATCATAGTGTATGTATGATCTGTGTCTTCCCCACCCTTTTTGTGTTTCTACATTGATCTTGAGAAAATTTAGATTATCCAGATTACCTTACGGAAAGACAAAGGTGGTATCAGATTTAACTAATATTAACTATTGATGCTACAAAATTGATCCTATGAGGAGACCACTTAAAGAATAAGACCTAGGTTAAATGCTTTTAGTTTTCACATTTTAAATTTATGAGTTTTTTAATTTACATTCCCGCTTTATTAATAAATCATTATTATTTTTAAGTTTAGGAAAACAAATTAGTTAAGCCAATACATTATGGTAAATTACTAAAATCTCAGTAAGATATTACTAAAATCTCAGTAAGATATACCCAAACTTAAATCCAACATTGTCCTCAATGTTCTAAAGATGAAATTTGAAACATGAACAACGAGAAACTGTTACCACTTGAATAAAAAGAGTTAAGGAAGGATATTACCGAGTCGCATGAGCATGGGTTGCCTCCCAAGAAGTTTTAATGTTAAAGTCTTCAGCCAGACATTTGATAGAATTAGTCACCTCATAGAATCATCAAGCAATAGACGAAATTGAAGATTGTTCTTGAGAGGCGAAAACCTATCTTACGACTCTCGAAGAGCATCCTAGATTCTTAACCACCTATCAAGAACAATCTTAGAAAGATCAACTAAGATCAAAGTCTGGGACGAAGAGAACTTTACGATTACTATTTATCTTGCTTGAAAGAGATTACAAAAACCTCGATAACAGAAAAACAAGATCTGGATACACAAACTATCAAGGTAAAGATAGTTGGACCTGGCTTCACGAATCCCCAAAGCGAAGTTTTTTAGTCATAGACCTAATTATGTTTCTCAGAGGAAACCTAGGTCTATAGAGAGCGACTCTAAAATTAACTAGGGCACAAAGTGTCAGGGATTGCATTTTCCAGTTGAAAGAGCATCTCTATTTATGGTTTTCAAAGACCATAGGTTGTTTAGAATTAAAGCTAATATAACTTGAGAATCAAGCAAACACTTTTAGGTCTTAAAAATACAAAAGAAGAATATACACTAGGAACATAAAGATGACTTAAAATTGACTAGATTTTTGAAATCATTATCATTCAATCATGAGTAGTAGTGGAATCCAGAGTCTTGGTTTTCTTTAAAATCTTGATATCGTTTTCAATCGAGTATTATTTATTTTAGCATCAGAAATTAAATCTAGAATCAAGCTTTAGAAGTTTGAGCAACGAAACCCTTTTCTTACCACCTGTAAAAACTACATCAGCTCTCCAACGACGAAATCAACATCTTTGATGTCGTCATCAATTTATCCGGCGAAGGAATCTTCATCAATGATTTCTTTGACGATGGAAGCTTCATCACTAGTTACAAGAGATCTGAGCAAATCATTCCTATTTTGGAAGCACATCTTTCTAAAGAAGAAAAACAAACTAAATGGTTGGATTTTAATTCCGAGAAAACATTCTTCCTCCGGTTTAATCGGATCTTATTCATACTTGTATTTGTCTTACTGCGATAATCCTTCTCTTTCTTTTGTCGGATTTCCCGCTATTGTACTCTTATACTACGTTATTGTTACTTTGTATCCTCTTATTCTCGATCTTAAACTCATTGTAACCTCAAATTTCCACTAATGAAAAAGTTTCTGGTTTATCAAAAAAAAAAAAAAAAAAAAAATGAAGTTGGTCTACTGACTTGTTCACCACTGGCATTTACATAACATACAATATAAATTGTCCATGTGCCAAAAGACTCCTTACGCTCCATACTATCAATTAAGACATTTTAGTAAATTACTAAATCTAATTTTACAATTTGAATCGTGTGGTCGGTCTCCGAACACCATTTCATACTACTCTTTATACTGTGATGTTATGTTTCCCGGTATATATATGTCTCGCAACCACATTGCATATGGGCGCTCATTCTAGGTACTCTTAAAAAATTGGTCAGGGTGTATTGACATTTTTAATTCTTCTCCAAAACCAAACAATATGACATTTTTAATGCGAAAATACTAGATGACTCCCACTCCCTTTTACCACTCTCTTCCCCCACCTGCATGTCATGTACGTATAGGCCAAAGCCAATAATAATGAAACCCCCTATTTTTCCATGCGATGAAAACCGATGAAGTCAGCCGCCTAATGGACGAGTGGGGGAAGGATGAAGTAATGTTACGTTGACCGTGGAAATCTCCCAGAGAAAATCCCGGAAGACACATCCCCTACGACCCACCTGGAAAAAAGAGAGGGGGGTCCCATTAGGATTGTGTCTCCCAGGATTTTCCCAGGGAGATTTTCATGGTATACAAGACATTACTGGGAAAGGGTGTGGAGGAAGTGCAGCAGCTGCATAATAAAAAAATAGAAAAAGGTGCAGCAGCTGCGTTGTTGATAATCGTGGCTAAATTGGGGCCTATCAAAATTTTCTTCCCAAGCCACCAAATTACTCTGGGCACCCAAACTTATAAAAAGTACTAATTTACCCCCACATTAATTCCTAAAACTCTTTCATATAAATTCTAATCTTTCCATTTTCAGTAAATCCAACAACAAAAAAAACTAAACCTAAAAAAGCTTTCTGTTTTCATCCTAATCTTTCCAGATTCTCAAAACCCTAATTTTTATCCTCTTCTCCAACGAATCTTCGATCTACACAAGAAAAAGTAAAATCTCTATCAACCCATTCTATGATTCTTCATATATTTATTGATTTACGTGCTTAAATCTTCGTTTTTGACAAATCAAAATTCTGATTACACCCATAATTGGTTTTTGTTGACATATCGAATAAACCGATTCTGGGTTTTGCTTTCGTCCATGAAGAGCATGCATAGTAATCGGTTTACATGATGATTAACATTAACCGATTCTAGGCTTAGAAATGAGATATGAAAATACATCACTAGAATCGGTTTATATACGTAATATGTATAATCCGATTAAGATAGTCTCCTCAGCTTCCTTTCCACAATCAGGTTTTATACATGTACCACATAAACCGATTTTGTAGTCTCTTTAGAATCGGATTGCATATGTTTCTTTATGTACCCATTTCTTACTTGATTTTTGTTTATTTTTCAATTAGATATGGACTTCAGACACCTAGCATTTTACAATCGAGAGCTCACCTTGGAGGATATTCTGAGGGAACCACAACGAGTGCCAGATAGAATTATATAAGTTTGCTTTTGGGGGTGAGACCCGTCTTGAACAAGCCCTCGCATTGATTGACAAACTTGCACTTGAAGAGCTTCTTGAGGTCATTAAGTTCGTTATGACAAGGAGAAACATGATTTCAGTTGAGAGGGATCGCCACCAAGAATTAGAAGGCATGTTTGAAGAAATGGCTGAATATATAGCCATGGGTGATGCAGAAGCTGTTGTTGGCGGTGTTGCAGCTGCTGCTGGCGGTGTTGCAGCTGCTGCTGCTGATGCTGTTGCTGCTGCAAATGCTCCTGGTGCTCTTTAAGTTTTTAAGTTTAACTTTTAAATATCAAAACTTTAAGTTTATAAGACTTGTGGTTGTTTTAAGTCTTTTGGGATGGTTGATGTTTGTATTTTGGATGATCTTTGTGTTGAACTTAATGCACTTAATGTTTTAATTATAATTATGTGTTGATCATTGATTCTAGCCCGACATGCCAACAATCGGTCTACTCGATATGTCAGCATAAACTGATTGTTCAAGCTATTTTTCATGTATGTTTTTCAAGCTAGAACCGGGTCGCATATGCATATATATATAAACCGATCGGTGTGGGTGAAAATTCAAAATTTTAACATGTCTTTAATCGGTTTATGTTGGACACAAGAAAGACCGATTCCTTGTGGCATATAAACACAATCAGGTTTTACAGTCCTTCTAAAAGACCGATTATACCAAATTATTTCACGTTTTTCAGAAAAATAGCCGTTAGGGACTTTCTCTATAAATAAAGACCTCACCCTTGGACCCAATTTTCCCCAAAATTGATCATTTTATTCCCCCTCACTCCATATACTCCACAACTACTCATTTTATACCTCAACATACAAAAAAATGGCATCATTTGATTCAAACGAAGATTTGGCAATCACCAAAGCATGGTATGCGGAAACTCGACTTAGACGTCAATCCTCCGAAAGGGTGGATTCCGTAACTTTTTGGGCTAGGGTACACAACAAATTTAGGCAAGAGTTTGGGAATCCTAATGGAAGAAGTGTTCAACAAGTCCATGATAGGTACCTAGTCATCGAAAATGCGATACTTGCTTATCTAGCTATCCAACCTCGGATTTTTAACACTCACCACTTCAACTTGTCCATTGCACAATTTGTAAGTATTTTTGTGGTTTGTTTTACGTAACCCACGTTGTTTTATCTTCCAATAAAACACCACTAATAAATGTAAGTTTGTTTTTGCGTTTTTGTAGCACGAAGTCGTGAAAGCGCGGTACTTGGAGGAAAAGGGGGAAGCATTCGCATTCGATGCAAGCTATCACTTCTTGGTAGAAAGAATCCCGGAGATGAACTGGACTACTTGGATTGTGTATCGTCTTCGGAGGAAAATTGATGGCTTTAGAAGTTTTTGTATCGGTTTTGTGGGTAGACTTCTATGTAAACCCTCACAAGACTATAACTCGTCCACTAGGGTCACCTAGGGGTTTAAAGGCTTGATGCATGTGCTAAATGCATCCTACAATAATAATGGAATGAATGAAAATTGGTAATGAAAGGAAACAATCGGTTTATATATGTCATAAGTAAAATCCGATTACGAAAATCGGATTATAAACATGTCAACGTTAACCGATTATAGATGTCCTCTGTTAATTTGAAAACACCAATCCAGAATCGGTTTACAAGTGAATGAACGTAAACCGATTCTTAGCACTGTCTACGAAAAAAAAAATCAAAATGTTTGGTGTTTTGATGAACTCTCTAACATTAGTTAATCTCACATCCAAAACATAATTAACTCTTAATACAATTAATTAGTGCTAATCATTCAGGGGTAAAATAGGTAGTTAGGTAATTATTTTGATAAAGGATGGTGTGAAGGTGATTTCTAATGACCTTTTTTATCATCTAGCTATAGGCCCAAATTAACTGATATAGTTCCCAATTTAACCAGATCGACAATGGTGGGGTTTTATACAACCCGAAATTTCTATCAGACACTTACGGAACCATGCAAAAAGTTTAGACTTTATAGACTTGTAGGAGATATAGGAGACATGATAAGTAGATTATTGAACAAGTTCCACAAATTGATTAGTAATATGTTTAAATGGGTCCTCCTAAAATGTGGACAAGTCGAAGAATTATGCACACTTTTGTGTTGTGTTCTTGCAAATCGTGTGCCCAATGCCCATGTGTCCATGTGAGAGGAGTAGAACACAACCGTATAGGAAGATATGAAATCCACGAAACAGAATATGATCAGAGCATAAAGATGAAGAGAAATCCAAGTGAAATAGTAGGCTACAGGTGGTTGTGGGGTGCGAGCAAGGAGCGTCTCTTTCGCTACTGACTCGTCTGCACAAATTATGGCAGCGATGGCATGTCCGTCGTACGAAGGACAATAGGACCATCAAAAAAAAAATATATTCTATTCAGGAAGCAGTCCAAGACTTATCGCTCCAAAGTCAAAATGCAGTTCAAACCGCTAACCACACAACACGGGCCAGGAATGACCGTTAAAACGAAAAGCGAACATTAAGTTTAGGCTGTTTAGGGCTGCCCCGAGCATTTTAACTTGTCAGCACCCATATTCTTTTCTCTGTTCCACTTGGCATCTCGTCCCTATCCACTATGACGTTTGCGTGGTGCCTAACAAATCAAATCACTCACCCTACTTGATTACGTTGCCAATACATGAATCTTAAATCATCTTCCACGATGACGATGTAGCCGAATGATTCTTCTTCTTCTTCTTCCCACCACCCGCAGTTCAGTCAAGTTTCTGGTTTCGTGCTCGAATCAAGTCTCCTACTTTAATTCTTCGAATTTGATTGAAAATTCAGAAATGTCTTCCAACTTCAAATCCATTCCCATTATAGGTTTGCCAAATTTGGTTTGATCTTTTCATTTTGAAGCTTATTATTTTACTACGTATCTTTATAACTAATTGATGAATTTCCTTCTTTCGGTTTGAATTTTAGATGTTAGTCCTCTACTGTGTAATAAGTGGGGCGATGTTGAAAATGAAGGTGTATCTGAAGTTGTTAAACAATTAGATCAAGCTTGCAAAGAGGCAGGGTTCTTCTATGTGGTAAGAATCTTATCTTTCGGTTTTCTCTTTGCATGTCAATTTTGTGCGAAAACAAAATTAGGTGACAGAAGTTTGATTACTTACTTGCTAAATGCGATGTTAATGTGAAAAACCCTCACTCAATTTTGTATTTTCACTGCTTATAATTTGCTTGTACATCTGAAAACGATTTATAGTAGTTGTAGTTACTAACGAGTTGTTCTATTATGCTTTGTATCGGACTGAAACCAGTCTCAGCAGAAGGTTTTCTAGTAAACGGAGCTGACTGCTTTAGCTATACTATACCAATATATTAGAGCATCCACAACGCCAAAATGGATAAGTTATTTGAAAATGGTACTACAGCAAACAAAAATAGCAATTTTGGGCATCCATCCATCACAGTGGGAATAGCTATCCTTTTATTGAGCGGGACTTATAAAACTGTCTTTAACCAGGAGAAGTTTAAAACTGTGCAGAAAATTTGGAACACTGCCTCTCACCTTGGGAGGTGTTTTAATCTTCACCTAAGGCTAAGTCCTATGGGCTAGATATCTAGCTGCCAGATTGGCCATCCACGTCAGATAGGCAACCTCCTAAGTCCTATGGGATAGATATCTAGCAGCTAGATTGGTCATCCACGTCATCTGGGACCACTATAGAACGATGTTTGGTTCAGCGTTTTAAATCTCAGCCGTCAGATCATAAAATTTATCTCCCAGCGCTGAACCGCTCAGCGTTAAAAACACTTTTTCAGCGCTGAATGATTCAGTGTTTCAATCTCGCTGATAGTTGGACTGCGAGCAACTGCTAGGAGAGAGAACTATCCAATGCTAGTGTTAATTTTTTCCCAACTTTTTTCTTGATTTGCAACACTTTTTGGCCAATCTAGCAGTTCAATCTAGCCCATAGGGGTTAGCCTAAGAGTAAAATGGCGTCTTAAGCACCGGTCTGTGTTAGAAATAATGTCAACATTCTTGGTGTGGCTTAAATCACCTATTTAATACCTTGCCTGATCAAATATGGGAATTGCTAAACCAAAATGCAAAAATGGTATATTTAGCAATATACCATTTCCCACCGCGGGCTAAATATAGCATTTTCCACTACCAACTTGGATGCTCTTAGATTGTGGTTTTAGTAGATATGTGAAATTTCTGATGGTTCATTTGTACTGAAAGTTGATTTCTTTCAGCTGCACTAAGTATAATTGTGGAACGAGTAGACATAGTCCTTGGTCCACTAGAAATTTGGACTATTACACATTGTAGTTCTTTCTCTAACATTGATTAGGATTCAGGACAGAGTAACAATTTTCTCCAGGGAGAAAAGTGATCTAGAAGTTCGTCGGATATTTATTTTTATTGCTCTGTAACCGAGGAAGTCAATTAGGAATATTATGTGTTCTGGCATTTCAGTGCTGATATTCATTGGGTTTTAAATTTTGCTCATGCCCACTTAGATAGATTCTGGTTTGTTAGTACTCTTTTTGGTTGGTACTTGGTAGACTAAAAGGACTTTTTTGCTATGTCATTTATTTAACATTTTCTTGTTGATGTGTTTACCAGAAGGGCCATGGTATTTCTGATTCCCTCATTAAAGAGGTTAGAGACATGACACGCAAGTTTTTCGACTTACCTTATGACGAGAAGGTTAAGATTAAGATGTCTTCAGAGACTGGATTTAGGTTTGCTTGTAGTGAAATTTCTTTTCAATTCTGCTGAGTGATCATGCATTATAGGGAGCTCTAATACTAACTCATTTCGTGTTTGTGATATTGAACTCAATTGTAGAGGATACCAGAGAATTGGAGAAAATGTAACCCAAGGCAAAGCTGATATGCATGAAGCTATCGATGTATGCCTTACCTTTTGGTTAAATGAATCCCTAAATTGACAATGTGTCTAATGGTTCTTGGCTGATCATAGTTATTACCTTTCCTATAAATAGTGTTATAGAGAAGTTAAGGCGGGGATGTACGGAGATCTTGGCAAAGCTGTAGAAGGATTTAATAAATGGTATAGATTCTTTTAATTCTTAGGTTGCCACGTGTTCAAATCGTTATGCCTGGATAGTTTGCCAGCACCATTTTGTAGGCTATTCAAGAAGTTAGCAAATAATAATTGATAACTAGACTCACTACCCAGAAATCTGTGATGAATCTTTTATGCAGGCCAGACAGTCCTTCAAACTTTTACTCAGTAGTGAGCGAGTACATCAACCTTCTAACAGGCAAGCTCTCTGCTCACTCTTCCTACGTCTGTGTTGATGGTCTATCAACAAGTTCAATGATATTTCTAATTGCTGACAGATCTTTCAAGAAACATATTGCGGGGGCTTGCTCTTGCGCTTGGTGGATGTCCCGGAGAATTTGAAGGTGAAAGAGCAGGAGATCCATTTTGGGTGATGCGTTTCATAGGTTATCCTGGTATTTCTGATGCCAAAGGCCTAGAGATGCCAGAAAATGACATTGGATGGTAAGGCTCCTTTTCTTTTTTCATGTCCAGGATTGTCTTTTAGCGTTGTGCAGGGACTTACATAAGTGTTGTTTTTTCATGTTCTTATTTAAACTCCAGTGGGGCTCATACAGATTATGGTAATATTTCTGTCCTTAAAACAACAGAGGAAGTTTATTTTTAATTCTTTATACTTCTCATACATAGTGTTTTCATGTAGGACTTTTGACCTTGGTTAATCAAGATGATGAAATTCCTGCACTTCAGGTACGTTACTTGCGCAGTTCT
This sequence comes from Papaver somniferum, assembly GCF_003573695.1. Classification (NCBI taxonomy): domain Eukaryota; kingdom Viridiplantae; phylum Streptophyta; class Magnoliopsida; order Ranunculales; family Papaveraceae; genus Papaver; species Papaver somniferum. The sequence goes on from NC_039359.1 coordinate 3,534,642, forward strand.
TTCTGGTTCCTAACATCGCTCGCTCCTGCATGTATAGCGTGATGAACGTTTCCTCTTCTTTTTTAACACACATTCCAAATGGTGCTATTTGTAAGTGAGCATTGGACTTCTCAATAAAAGTTGTGTATAATTGTTGGAGCTAATTACCCCGTTTTTGTTCCTGTTCGTCAGTATGTTATCACTGCATGCATAACTGAATTTTCAGCTATTATACTAAAGCAATTTTTGGTTTCAATAAAATGTGTTTCTAAGGTGAGAAATCAAGCTGGTGAATGGATATGGGCAGTTCCTATACCTGGCACATTTGTGTGCAACATCGGTGATATGCTGAAGGTATACATCCTTCTTTACAAAAAATTATTTGCTCGCTCTATGTTTTAATCCTCAATGCCATATATTGTACCCAAATTATTGAATTCCAGATATGGTCCAATGGATTATACGAATCAACTTTGCATAGAGTGATCAACAACTCGCCAAAATATAGAGTTTCTGTTGCTTTCTTCTATGAGGTACTACTTCCCTTTCTCCATCTCTTTCTCTCTTGTCGGTGTCCTTTTGTTTAAAGCATGTTAATGCTGTATTACTGCAGCCCAACTTCGATGCTGTTATAGAACCTTTGGAGTTTTGTAAGCAAAAACTTGGTGGGATTGAGAAATGCGAAAGAGCTATTTATGGAGAGCATTTAGTTCGCAAAGTGCTTACCAACTTTGTAGCCTAAAGGATAGTCATACATCTGTAAATGGATGGTTTGTTATATCATGGTGACTAACTCTTGATCAAGTATCTCGAGGTTTGTTACACGATAAGTAGATTATGTATAGTTAACTGTGTTATTATTCATGTTCGAGTGGATCAAATTGCTCTGGTAGATGTTCTTCCCTAAATTCAACCTTGTTTCCGTTCTTTCTTTCCTGTTAGTGAGAATAAAGCTGATGACTTCTTTGATTAAGTTCATTGTGATGTGTGGGTGCTTATCGTATTCCGTCTTCTTGTGGTGCACATTATTTTCTTACCATTGTCGATGATTATTCTCGTTGTGTTTGGGTTTATTTGATGGCACATAAAACTGAGGTGATGCAAAATTTTCAGAATTTTTGTGTTATGGCTAAGACACAACTTGATAGACAGGTTAAGAAGGTGCATAATAATAATGGTACGAAATTTCTTCCATTAATTCCTTTCTTTGCTGAACAGGGTATAGAATTTCAAATTTCATGTGTGGATGCACCACAACAAAATGGCGAGTTGAACGCAATAATTGTCATATATTGAATGTGGCGCGTGCTTTACGATTTCAAGCGAATTTACCTCTTCAGTTTTGGGGTGAATGTATCTTAAGTGCTGCTTATATTATTAATCGCACGTTTACTCCCTTGCTCAATGGGAGAACGCCATATGAATTGTTACATATGCGGCTTCCTATTTATACTCATATTCGGGTATTTGGATGTTGTTCTATGCAAGTATGGCATCTTCCTATTTATACTCATATTCGAGTATTTGGATGTTGTTCTATGCAAGTATGGCATCGTGATCGCAATAAGTTTAATCCACGAAATCGGAGATATATCTTTGTTGGTTATCCTTATGGAAAAAAGGGCGGGTGATTATTTGATTTGGAAACGAAACAATTTTTTGTATCTCGTGACGTAGCTTTCTTTGAAGACAAATTTCCTTATGCAACTGTTCTCTTAGATCCTACTAATGCAGATTGTCAATATGGCTTGGATGAAATGGTGGTAGTTACCATTGTTTTAAGAACCGAACCGAACCGATGAACCAGTAAGAAAAACAGTCTAGTTCAACACTGATCCATTAACATGTTATAAAAAAACTCATTAAACCGAATAAATCGATGAACCAACTAATCCCGCCGGGATTTTTCCAGTTCACCCAGATGTTTTTACGTCAACTTTTTGTTTTGTTTTGATTAATCCACATAGTTGTGAAATCTTCAATTTTCTTATCAACTACCTAAACCAAATCTCAATCATGTTTAAATCTAATAGATTGTTAATTTTATCCAAACCTCTGTTCTCCAGTCCTCTCCGTTTTTCTTTTTTAATAGAGAGTTAATAGTAGATATAATAGGGAGAGAGGAGAAGATTAGTGATATATGCACAGAGAGTTAATATCAGATAGAATAGGGAAAAAGGTAATCCTATGGACGACGAAAATGTAACATAGGAGGAGAAAAAGCTTTAAACTTAGGCTAGGGTTTGAATGGCGAAAATGGTAAATAGTTGACATAACATGGACTAGTATGCGGACTAAACTAAGTTAAAAAACTAGGACATCGTATTTAAAAGATTAAATCTCGAGGATGCATGTTCGGCGTATTTATTCTCACTTTTCAAGTTAAATAAGTTTAGATAGTTGACCCAGTAAACCACTTGTTGAACCATCGGATAACCCAGTAGAACCTGACCCAGTGATTTTACTAGGTTGACGTTTTTTAAAACATTGGTTGTTACTACAGGACAGTCAGACACAAATATTTTGTTGTCTAACACGAGAAGTGGTGCTTCTATTGAGCTTCCGAACGTCTGGGGGAGTGGACATTCATCTTCATCAGACAGTGTCACAGACGGGTCAGATTTTCCTCCGATGATGTTCCGCAAATTATGTCAGGTGATTCATAGTTGTCTGACAATGCACTGTTACCTGAAAACATGTTGTAAGAAGTATTACCTCCTGCAACGGATTAGGTACATAGACATGATAATTCAGTTGTGAATGATGATTCAGATGTTCGACGTAGTTCTCGTTCATCCACCCTCACCTGTCACCGTATTCAGGTACGCCTTATCCCATAACTAATTATGTCTCTTGTGCTAATTTTTCTGCTAATCATACTCGGTTTTGACGAACATTACACTCTTGAAGAACTTACTAGCTATGCTGAAGTTGTGCGTCATCCATGTTGGCGTGTAGCTATAAAGAAATTGGTGCTCTTGATAAGAATGGCACGTTTTCCATTACTGATTTGCCACCAGGGAAAAATCCAATTGGTTGTAAAGGGGTTTACAAAATTAAATATAACTATGATGGCAATGTCGAGCGGTATAAGCCTCGATTGGTTGTTCTTAGTAATACAAAAGTTTAAGGGGCGGATTATCATGAAATATTTGCTCTTGTTGCTAAAATAGTTTTTGTTAGAACATTCTTAGCAATCGCAATTGCTCGTGATTGGGAGTCATATCAGATGGATGTTCACAATGCTAATCTACATGGGAATCTTGATGAGGAAGTATATATGAAACTTCCTCCAGGTTATTCGACTACTTCTCCAGGAAAAGTGTGCCGTCTTCATAAATCTTTGTATGGTCTTCTTCAAGCTCCACGGAATTGGTTTGCTAAGCTTGCATGTACCCTTAAGTCCTTTGAGTTTGTACAGTCTTATGATTATTATTCTCTATTTACTCTACGACGAGGTGAGAACCCATTCATGTACTTATTTATGTTGATGATTTGATTATTGCTGGGAATAATTCCGCTTCTATTGCTGCTTTAAAAGCATATTTAAGCCAGTGTTTTCATATGAAAGGCTTGGATAATCTCAGGTGTTTTCTTGGTCTTGTAATGTATTGAGGGGATGATGGTTTGTTTTTATGTTGACGAAAATATATACATTGGATATACTTTCTGAAACTAGCCTTCTTGGAACAAAACCATCTTGTTCACCTATTGATCAGCATCATCGCTTAGCTCTAGATGATGGACCTTTATATTCTGATTCATCTCAGTATCGTTAGATTATTGGATGGTTGATTTACTTGACTATTAATCGTCCTGAATTGTGTTACTCGGTGCATGTATTGGCATAATTCATGCAGTCTCCTCGGTTTCTCATTGGAAAACTGCTCTCCGAGCACTTCGTTATCTAAAAGGACATCCTAGTCGAGGGATTGTTTTACGCAAGGATAGTTCTCTTAAACTCATTGCTTAATATGACTATAATTGGGCCTCATTCCCTCTTAGTCATCGTTCGCTTACTGGTTACTTTATTTTCTTGGGAGGATCACCTATATCTTGGAAGACAAAGAAGAAGCACTTGGTATCTTGTTCTTCTACTGAGGCTGAGTATCGTTCCATGGCTCATATTTGTAATGAACTCACATGGCTAAAGGAATTATTAAAATCTCTCAGTGTGTTCCACTCCCAGCCTGTGTGCCTTTACTGTGATAATCAATTCGTTCTTCATATTGCTGCTAATCTTATTTTTCATGAGTGCACCAAATAAATTGAGATTGATTTTTATTATGTACGCGACCAAATTTAGTTCGGTACTATTATCACTTCTCATGGTCGCACAACAACTCAGCTTGCAGATGTTTTCACCAAAGCATTCGGACTTCTTCAGTTTGAGATGCTTCTTCGCAAGTTGGGCATTCGTGATCTCCATGCTCCAACTTGGGGAGGAGTATTAGAAGATATGTGTATATATTTGTATATACGATATCTTGTGTATATAGTTAGGTATTATGTTAGTTATGATATATATTGTTTTGAGAAGATATGTTAACCAAAATTAGTTTTGTGTATCTCTTATTTAGTCACGGGGAAAACCTCTTTGTAATTAAACTTTTCGATGATAAGAAACTTCAATTTCTCTACCTTGTCGTTTCAACTTTTGTCGCAACAGTGTTATCCCGGCTAATTTATGCTTGCAAAATCCAAGTTTTAATTCAACACCTTACTTGGTTAGTAACACTTACTGATTAATAAGAAGTTTTTAGTGTGACTAAGTTGAATCTCTTGATACTAACAAAAACTTACACATTGCAGGTGAGTGTTTGCTTGGAATGGATATTTATGCTTTCAGATAGGCAAGTCGGATAATTAAGAACTCAGATTATTGAGTTCAATGTTAGTGTTTTTGATGGGAACTCTTCATGAACTACTCTTTCTTTGGTAGATATAAAGCAAATAATAATTACTAGTACATTAAAGGTCTTACATCATTCAAAAGTTTTTCTTGTCTTTTTATTTCATCTTTTCCTCGGACCTGTTATTACTTGTTGCAACTAGCACTGAGAAATTGTAGGGTTGAGCATGCTTGTTTTTTTAATTATTGATGATTGTTAGTTTGGCTATCACTTGTCAATATTTCATGTGTATATGCGAGATGATATTATCCCTTTAAAAATCCCGTGTAAGAATTATCACGAAAAAAAACACCATGTAAGAGGGGTGGTGAGACCCCTAACTATAATTCCCAACACAAAATGCTCGAATCACTTCCTAACTAAAGAAAGGTTCTACGGTATAAGCTAGCAGTTCTAACCACCATCGTTCACACAAGTAACAAAGCTATCCATTTGAGTAGCATTACATAGTAACTTCCTTAGGCTAAGAAATATCTAGAAGCTAATCTTGCCAGTATAAGTAGTACCCTCCCTAATCAAAGTATTTGGAAAGGAGTGATAAACTTTATGACGATGTTTGATCGTGACATTAGGATTACATATGAATTAGGATCTTGAACTTGGAAGAGGTGAATTTAGGATTACACATCTTTGCACATATAAAAAAACTGTTGATGCTTATGTGTGCAAAACAATTTGAAAGAAGAATTTAAGAACTGCTATAGATATCGAAGACATTAGGAGGGAGGTTGAAATTACGAAACATATGCCTCAACATCCTAATATATGCTCAAGATGTTAGGAGGGAGGTTGAGATAATCTCTTAAAATTAATATTTTGTACTCACGTCGTCTTTTAACTGTCCTGATTGACAAAGCCAAAAATTATGGGGATCGTAAGAAAAGTCATGAATAACCCTGTTGAATGCTATATTATTACTAATATTAAGAAATGTAAATTGGGTAATATTATTTTCTTGAGACATATTTTAATAAAAGAAAGATATCTTGGTGGAAACTTTATTAGAAATTTTATACACATCCATAAATATTTATATTTAAAAAAATAATGATGATTAATATGAAAGATATTGAATATATTTTTTTCATGATATATGGTGATACTATTTAAGATTTTGGATTGAGTTTATATTAAAAATAATTTTACGATTATAGAAAATAAGGGTATATTTGATAGTTTGAGGGGAAAATAAATTTATAAACAGAACGAACAGATAAAAAATGATAAACCAAAATAGAATATAGGATAGATAAAAAAAGATAGAAAGAGTAATTAATAAAAGGCCAAATGATATCAAATCATTGAGCTCTTTATATAAATAATTCTTAAATCAAACAATCCTAAATTTCCTAAAAAAATTAAAATACTTATCAATTAAGAAGGAAAAATGTATTTTTTTCTTTTTAAAGTATTTAATCTTAAAACAAATATTGATATCAAATAAAACTATAACTTTTGTTTTTGAAACGAATAAGAAACTCGAATCCCTCCATAAGGTGGTTAATCCATTATAAAAGAGAACCTCCTGTTTCAAGAATTGCAACACTATATGCGGTATATTTAAGTCTCCCTTGGCACGTTCAAGTCTCCTTTTGCAACACTATCTCCGGCATATCTACATTGCAGTTGCTGCCATATATTCTGCAACCTATCTAATTTTATTGCAGTTGCTGCCATATATCCTGCAACCCTATCTAATTTTATTGCAGTTGCTGCCATATATCCTGCAACCCTATCTAATTTTATTGCAATTGCTGCCCTATATCCTGGTAGTAGTATCATCCATAGACATGTTATTAGATATTGTATTGGGGATAGCAGTGGCACAATATACATACGTTGATAAAAACTTTAGACATGCTATCAGAAGAAGGGTTTTCAAGAGTCCTAATTTGGTTAAGATGGCCAGTGGGATGGGAAAAACTTCTAATCCGAGCAAGAAAGTGATGGCAAAGGCTTGTAACTTTATGTACCACGGAAAATCAACGAATAATTTATCAAAGGTTTCGTTAGTCTCTTAGATTTTTAAATGTAGATCAAAACTAAGATGGATCATTGATTTAGCAAACAAATAAAAAGATTAATCAATGATAAAACAATGAAACTACATATACCAAAATCAAAATACAAACCGAAAATAAAAGTAAACAAAGATTAAAGTGGTTCAGCATTAATGGCCGACGTCCACTGATGAACCCCGGAGGGTGAGATAATATTATTGATCATCAACATGATTACTGAGGTGAGAATACATTTACATTATGATTCCTATTTATATGAATAATAAGAGAATTAGTAAACCTAGCTAGAACATATTGACCTAGTTGACTTAATGAAGCTTATCTAGGAAGAATAAATAGGATTTACTAACTTAATTTGAAATTGACTTAGTTTGATTATCTTCTATACACGTATCTTGAATGCACGTGCTATATATTCTAGCACCCCCCTCAAGTTGTACACGGAGAAAATTGTAGTGTACAACTTGAAAAATCTCTCGACTTATAGCTAAACTTTGTAACCTCAACTTTGATCATCATTGTTGCATTTGATCTTCGATAGCGGACCACCATTCTTCAATTGATGGCTGCTTTTCATAAACAATTAAAAGAAACACCAAGAATACACCTTCTTATTCTTTCTTTTTTTTTTCCTCTTATGCGAATGAAAATTACACACTTGGAAAGAAAAGGAAATTATTGCGGGATTGAGTTAATTTCCCAATATTAGATATATTTAAAGAGTAAAAGGGTTTGGAAATGAAATAAAGTGGATAACAAAGAAGATATTTAGATTCCAATATTTGTTTTGGAACAAAGTGAATATTCTTGATAGAGAGTATTCCAATGGTTGGAAGCAAAATAATTTTTTTGATAAAATCTGTATTGATAGACCTTAACAAAAAATGCCAGGATTAGATAGTGATGGAAAGTTTATAAATATCAATAAACTAGAAAACTGATTTGATGGGATGATTGAGAATTATTAACCAATTTCTGGGTATATGGAAATTAAAATTTTATGGTTTGAACTTTGAAGTGAAAATCAAAGTCAGCAAAACATTGCAGAATAAGTTTGATGAATAGAAAGAAAAAAATAGCAATATTGTTCAATAGATCAAACAAAATGATTAGTGAACAAAATGTTGAGACATGACACAACGTCTTTGATGCATACATAACAAATATGCACGGGGAAAACCAGAACAATATGTGAATAATAAGATCTTGGATAAAGATTTAACAAAGTTAATCTATAGATTAATTAACAAAGAAAAAACTTGTTTTCAAAGTGAAAAGATAATCTGGTTTAAGAATAACACATACATATATATTCACATGTGTTGAATGTCCGAACCAAAAGATTATGGTAGAACCATATGTTGTAGTGATGCAAATACCAATATGACTGGAAGAATAGATGCATCAGACATATTCAAGTTTGATGATTTAAGATATAATTAATCATATTAAAATGGTCAGTAACATCAAGTTTTACTTGTTGGTTTAAATGATCAACAACATGATCCGAAGTACAAACAAGTGTTGGAGAGTATGAGTTAAAACATGATAGTGATGGATGTGAAGACCATAACCATACATAATGGGAGTACTGATATTTACGGAGAAGAAATATCATTGGATACTGTAAATATCTATGGAATAAAGAAATGATTTTAAAATGTCAAGATTAATAAGATAATTAACGGGGATTACTCGTCTCATAAGATTATGGATCCAAGAATGGAATGTGGATATTTTCTGTGGATCTTGTCATGAACAATGGAAACAGAAAAAAGGAACGAATAATAACTGTTAACTGTCCATAATTGTCGACAGAGAAACAGGTCTTTGATGAAAAAGGAAAACTCAACAATAATGGATTTCACAAAACTATAACCCAAACTGTGTTTTGTTTTCGTCTTAATCTAAGAGATCTTAATCCATCTGAAGAAACAAATGGATCTAAGTGATCATGAAAATGGACCACAATTAGAGAATACTCCATTAGGATTTTTAAAAGATTGTCATATTAATAAGTTCATTTAGAAAGGATAAAGAGATTAACTTTCTGATTAAAGAGAATGACTGATTTTAATTGGGTCAGTTTGACCATGATATCGAGTCTCAAAAATAGAGATGAAAATATTGTGAAACACCTGACGTAATATTTCACGATTTTATTTCTATTGATACCGAAACAGAGACATGAACAACTGATCTATCATTTAAATAGAACAAAAACAAAGTTCCAAAAAGTGGATTGTAGAAGCGATTGGATCAAGAACGTTTCTGCTCTGATATCATCTTAGATTTTGATATGTAGATAAAACTAAAATGGATCATTGATTTAGCAAACAAATAAGAAGACTAATTAATGATAAAACAATGAAATTACATACCAAAATCAAAATATAAATCGAAAATAAAAGTAGACAAAGATTAAAGTGGCTCGGCACTAATGGCCTACGTCCACTGATAAGACCCCGGAGGGTGAGATAATATTATTGATTATCAGCATGATTACTGAGATGGGAACACATTTACATTATGATTCCTATTTATAAGATTAATAAGAGAATAAAAGAATTAGTAAACCTAACTAGAACAAACTGACCTAGTTGACTTGGTGAAGCTTATCTAGAAAGAATAAATAGGATTTACTAAATTAATTTGAAATTGACTTAGTCTGATTATCTTCTATTCACGTATCTTGAATGCACGTGTTATACATTCCAACATAGTCGAATCCATTTAAAAGATGAGCCCCTATGTCAGTCATTGCCATAAATCGAGTAACAATGGAAGAAGCTCTGAGAATTTCGTAAATACTCTTATTAATAAAGTTGAACAAAGCAAGAGAAGAAAATCGATATAAGTATGTATGATCCGTTGTTGGTATTTATGGAGGCAGCATCTCAAAATATTAGAAACCTCTTAAAATTCCAAGTATAATCTCTTGCTTTCCAAATTTAAACCATTCCAAATCAGGAAGGAGAAAGCTTGATCCAGGAGAAACTAAAATTTAGGTCCTGAGTCAAAACGGAAATATGTTTTCCTAGGAAAAAATGGTACATCTGACCACATGGGGAATTGTTATTCTTATTATTTTAGGTTTCACATATTTACCACCCATATTTTTCCTATTTGTCACCCCCTAAACTTTTTTGTAGTACTCCTACTTATCAAAACCATTTTTTTCTATTTACCACCTAAAAAAGTTTAATTACTTTTGATTATAACTGTTACCATTCTTGTCTGTCTTATTTATTTATTTTCATAATTTTTTTAGTGATTTTATTATCCGATAAAGAGTATTATTACAAGAAACTAGTTGGAAGCCTTACAAGCTAAGCTCCAACAACATACTACTACATTAGTTGAATAGGTTGTGGTGCTAGCTAATCTTATTTATCTTGTTCTTCAACAATTTAATTATCTTCTTCTTCCTTGGTCTATCTTTTCATTAACAAATCATTAGAAAAACTATTAAGCCTGGATCAACAAAAAAATATTGTTTTTTTCTTTCTTATATCATTGAGAACAAATTCTTCACTCACTGGATTTCCATTGAAATCGGTTTACCCAGTTAGGTATGCCATTAACGGTGGTTGTTTAGCTATTATCCCCAAATCTAATTAGCATCAACAGGTTTTTGATTGCTTGCATAGTGAAAAAAATATCTCTATTTACACAACAGAATGATATTTTGTTTTATTGATTGCAGCAAACCGATTAAAAAACAGAAAAAAGATTGCAACAAAATCTAATCAAAATTTCTGAATTTTATTTGTCGCTATATGAACAATTGGAAGATCAACAACTTTGAGGAAAAAAAAGGAAATTGAAGGAGATATTGCTGCAGAAGAAGGGGATGATGACGGTGTTGGTGGGTTGGAAAAGTAATAAGATTTTTAGGTGTACAGAGGATAAAAAGAATGTAGGATGTAAAAAAATAAAGTCAAAATATTTGAAAGTAGTATTTAGGAAATTTTAAAACATATTTGGGTGGTAAATAGGATAATTAGGGGTGGTAATTAATGTGGATGGCAAATAGGAAAGTGTGGGTAACGAATAGGTGAAACCTTCTTTTAACCAAGAGAAGTTTAAAACCGTGCATAAATTAAACATTGTGTCTTCTTTGGAAGGTGTTTTAATCTTCATCTGAGATCAAGGACTAAGGGGGTTGAGAGTCTCTCTCAAAGTGAAAGATTTGATCAAATTTGATTAAATTTGGTCCTACTATGGGTTGAGGGAAATCCCCTTTCACCCCAAACTCAATCACTTTATCTTTTTATTGGAGGAGTGGGTGAAAGTATTCAATACACGACAAACTGTTCACCTTATGAAACTAAAATGAAAGAAAACGACAAAAAGTTTCCTTATGAAAGTAAAATGGAAAGGAAAAAAACAGCAAATAATTTTCCTTGTGAAACTAAAATGAGAAATAAAGGAAAACAGTTTGCCTTATGAAACTAAAATGAAAACAAAAATCAAACTTTTTCCTTAATGCAAACTAGAAATCAGAAACAGTAAACTTAGGGTAATTGAACAAAAATAAACGATTAAAACTCTAAATTGAAATAATAAGAACGTAGATAATGGAGTTTTAGGTAAAACCTAACTCTCTGATATAATCAATAGATTACAAAACGTAGGAAGATTATAATAAAAATATATCTTCTTTAGAATACCTAGCAACCTATTTATATTAGGAAGAAAACCTAATTAAGGAAATCTAAGAATAGGACAAGAACGCCCTTTCTTGAGAGATAATCTAGCAAACGTATTCTTAAATAGAAAAACTCTAAAGGGACGTATTATGCCCATGCATCAACCACCCCAGGTTGAAAATAAGCTCGGCTCCGACGAGACATTGCGACAACTTCATCATACATCTAAAGATTACGTCGTTTCATCTCTTCTTCCATTATCCATGTACTGCTCTTAGATGTCTTTCCAAGCCATTTAACTAAGAACTTTCGATACGAATTTCCACGTCGAGATCTAGCGTGCTTCACATCAAGTACGTCTTGAATCACATCGGGTAATTTGTTGGACAATTTTCCTTGCACCAGTTGCTGATCACTAGGTTGTTGATCACTAGACGTATCACCAACAACATCCCCTTCACACCCATGGAAGTCATACAGATCAGATACATCGAAAATGGGACTGACTTGTAAGTCGTCAGGCAATACCAGGATATACGCATTGGAACTGATTTTCTTAACTACCTTGTATGGACCCATCTTCCTTGAAGCCAACTTATAATATCTTCATCTAGGAAACCTTTTTTTTCGCATGAACACCATAACCATATCACCCTCCTGAAATGCTTTATGCTTGCGATTAGCATTGGCTGCATTCATGTAGTGCTCATTGCTCTTGTTAATAGTTCCGCATACATCTTGATGTATACTCTTTATATGGTCAGCATAAGCCTCACCTTCGTTGCAGATTTGGGTATCCAGCGGAAGAGGTACCAGGTCTACAACATGTTGCGGATGAAAACCATATGCTACCTCAAAAGGTGTTCTCTTAGTCGTACGACTAATTGACTTGTTGTATGCAAACTCAGCTTGGGATAAAATATGATCCCAACTTTTAGTATGATCTCCTACTAAGCTTCTAAGTAAATTTCCCAAACTCCGGTTCACTACTTCCGTCTGTTCATCAGTTTGTGGATAGGCAGTTGTAGAATAGCGTATGTCAGTTCGGAATTTCTTCCATAAAGTCCTCCAAAAGTGTCCAGAAACTTAATATCACGATCAGACACAATAGAAGAAGGGACTCCATGTAAACGCACCACCTCGTTAAAGAAAAGAGACGCAATATTGGAAGCATCAGCAGTCTTAGTACAACGAATAAAGTGAGTCATTTTAGAGAACCTATCAACCACAACTAAGATGGAGTCATGTTGGCTGGCTATTTTTGGCAATCCTAGCATAAATTCCATACTAAGATGTACCCAAGGAGAGTTTGAAACTGTTAGTGGAGTACACAAACCAATATTTTTTGACTGTCCTTTCGCAAACTGGCACACTCTACACTTCTTGATCAATCTCTCAACATCCTTGTCCATCGAAGGCCAATAATAACGTATCTTTACAGCTTTTAGGGTCTTGTCTCGTCCCCAATGGCCTGCTAGTCTCTACCATGAAGCTCTCGGACAATACTCTCCCTTAAGGAACCAACAGGGATACATAATATGTTACCGCGAAAGAGATAACCATCATGAAGCACAAATGGCATACTTGTCGCTATTGCGGATGTACTTAACATTTGTACCACTTAACCAAAGTAAGGGTCAGCAGCATATTGTTCCTTAATCACCTCAAAACCGACTGCATGATCTTGGATTGACGTTACCATCACATGTGGACGACTAAGAACATCAGCCACCTTGTTCGTTGCTCCAGATTTATGCTTTAAGGAGAAGGTAAACTCTTCAAGATAGTCAATCCACTTTGCATGTCGAGGCTTTAGTTTCTTTTGAGATTATAAGTAGCGCAATGATTCGTGATCCGAGTAAACCACAAAATCTTTGTGGACAAGATAATGTTTCCAATGTTGTAAAGAACGAACCAACGCATAAAACTCCTAATCATAAGTGGAATACCTTCGTTTAGCCTCAATTAACTTCTCACTAAAGAATGCCACAGACCTGTGGATGCTCTTAGGCTGTGGTCTTAGATAGATATTTGAATTTTTTTGATGGTTTATTCATACTAAAAGTTGATTTCTTTTCCCTACACTAAGTATAGTTGTGCTACCAGCAGTACACATAATCCTTTGTCCACTAGAGTTCTGGATTTGGATTATTACATTGTACTTCTTTCTCTAACATTCATCAGGATTCAGGACAGAGTAACAACTTGTCGTAGGGAAACAAGTGGTTTAGATATTCATCAGATATTTATTGCTCTATAAACTAAGGAAGCCAATTAGAGAATATTATGTGTCCTGGCATTATAGTGTTGATGATTGCATGGAATTTATATACTGTATTGGGCATGCCCACTTTGCTAGATTTTGGTTTGTTATTATTATTATTATTTATTTATTTTGATCAGTCAATAGGAAAAATTCATTGAAAAAGAGGTACTTAAGGGGTGTACCTCAACCCAATAAATACAACCGACATAAAAAAAGAGACCGAATTTGGAAACGATCACCCAAAGAAATGAGCAAAGAACAAATAGCCAAGTGAGAAAAATCGAATAAATGAAATGAACACCAAACATCTCATTTCCAACTCAATGCGACCGATAAAAATACGAGTCCCATAAATTTATTACCATGTTAGCCGTCAAACCCAATATTTTAGTGTTTGACTTCGCCCAAAAATAAGCTTGAATCTTTATATCTCGAATTAGATTTTCCAAATTTCTCTTTTTGTGATTGAAGATTCTAGAATTACTTTCTTTCCAAATGCACCACCACATTGCAACCTGTAAGTTGTTCCATATACGGTCAAGTCTTTCATCACCCCAATCATGATTCAAAGTTTTTATAGTTGCGGAAATATTAGTATCGTAATTCCAATTGAAGTTGCATCATTCGTAAAAATAATATCAAATTCTCTTTGTTCGCCAACAACCATAGAATAAATGGGCACTTGTTTCATCTTATTTTTCACAAAATCGGCACACCCTATCCACATCCATACCCCTTGTAATAAACTTGTTCGCCGTCATCATCCTTTCATGGTATAGAAACCATATAATTTTTTTTTTACTTTGTACGGATAATGTCGACTCCAATAATCTCACTTGGGAACCTAATATCGCCTTGTCCACAAAGAGAATATAACTTGTATTTAACCGTATAAGTATCAACAGTATTGTTTTTATCTGTTAGAGCACTGATCGGTCGAACTTGCAACTGTTGCTATCTCAAGCTTGTTTGTCAAGTTTAGTAATCAAAACTATAAGTCTTTATTTCTAGTCTACTTATAGTAATGTCTCAGACTAGGATAAATTGTGTAGTGACTTCACGGCGTTCACCGATTGAAGATGAAGAACTACTAAGTCGAGCGTGTAGAACTTCATCAACAAAAGATATGTGGAGACTGAAACTCATCTATCACTCACAAAATCTATTTCTATTATATCTCCCTTCTTGAGACATAAGTCGTATTACTATATAATATTCGATTGTACACATTTGATATTTCAAGCTGAGTTTAACTCGCTTACATATTTCTCGAAATATGTGTTGGTAAGCTTTCCCTTCAATCAAGTTCATCTTATATTCTTGACGAAAGTCAAAAGATGATCATGTGAAAATTGTCAAGTAACATCTTACATGATTTGTGTGATACAGTCATTTGATGTAAACTCAGAATGTTTCGTATTGATTATTTCAATATCTTGAAAATTGCTTTGATGCTAATAGTTAGTGAAAAACAACTATTGTCATCCTCTAAGAAAGTTTTAATGATTGAAATAGAGTTTAGAACACTTAACCATAATTGGATTACAGACATAGTATGTGTACTTGCATATATGTTGATCCAAGAGAAGTATAGTATGCATATCCGTATGCGTACTGGGAAGGTCAGGTAAAATCCGGGAGCCTTGGTATGCGTACCCGTACGCGTACTGGCGAACTCAGTTGAAGTCCTGGAACTATTGTATGCGTACCCGTACGCTACTAATTCAACTGTTGTTTTGGATGTGTGATAGTATGTGTACCCGTTCGCATATTGTCGAACACGGTCCAAGTCCGACTACTTAAGTATGCGTACCCATTTGCATACTTTACTGGGTTAAGTTCTAGAATCGGTTTGTTCATGAGCTAATACAGTTATATAATAAGGAATGCAATCTTTTGCAAACCGTGGCTATAATGTTCATGACTTGGTTCGAGTGAATCAAAATCGATTTTGCTTTAATTGTGTCTTGATACTTCTATGAGAATATAAACAATTGAACAACTCTATAACTAGTTTCATTTGAGTCATTTGAATTAGCTGTTGGTAAGATGAATAAGGTTGATATGAAAGTGTTCATATGGCTAATTTCGGTTAACTATTGTTGAGCCAACAAGGTGTACACGTTTGGGTACGGTTATCTAAATGAAGGTACATTTCATTTGTGTGTAACAAGCTAAGACCATCTAATGGTGGAGAGATATTACTTTGGTTTCAAGCAAACTTAGCTTGTCTCTTAGATCAGGTTTCATCTAATGGTGAATATTGATTGCTTTGTTTCAAAGCTATCAAACCCTGATCTGA
This sequence comes from Papaver somniferum, assembly GCF_003573695.1. NCBI lineage: Eukaryota > Viridiplantae > Streptophyta > Magnoliopsida > Ranunculales > Papaveraceae > Papaver > Papaver somniferum. The sequence continues at coordinate 3,550,775 of NC_039359.1, forward strand.
AAACTATATATAGGAGAACTCTAGAAACTGGGAAACCTAATACCCACACCTTATATGTGATACTAGTTGCGACTAGATTCGATTCTCCTTTAACCTTAGATTTTTCACGAAACCCTGTAGGTTAACGACTTGAAGACTTCATAGGGATTTTGAAGCCAGACCCAACTATTTTCCCTGTAGTTGCGTGTTCTGATCTTGCTGTTTATTAAGATTTGCTCGAGATTTAATCTCCGATAGGAAAGATAAAAAGTAGTCACAAATATCTTCGTCTTATCATTTGTGATTCCACAATATCTTGTTTCGCTTACATACGATTAAGATTATTGTGAGGTGATTGATATTTCTAGGCCGTTCTTCGGGAATATAAGTCTGGTATATTAATTAGTTCATGTTCACCTTGATTTATCAAAAGACGGAACAAAAAATCTTTGGTATTTTTGTGGGAGATAGATTTATTCATATCAATAGACTTTTCTGTGTGAGGCACATTGGTTTATCAAGTCTTCAACTTTGGGTCGTAGCAACTCTTAGTTGTGGGTGAGATCAGCTAAGTGAATCAAGAGTCATGTTGTGATTCAGAGGTGTAAGGAACGCGACTGTACCTTGAATCAGTGTGAGATTGATTAGGGTTCAACTGCATTCCATTCCGAAGTTAACTTGGAGTAGGCTAGTGTATGTAGCGGCTTAATACAATGTGGTGTTCAAAACTGGGCTAGGTCCCGGGGTTTTTCTGCATTTGCGGTTTCCTCGTTAACAAAACTTTTGGTGTCTTTGTTATTTATTTTCCGCATTATATTTGTTTATATAATAGAAATATCACAGGTTGTGCATTAAGATCAATAAGTTCTTGTATCTGGCCTTTGGGTTGTTGATCGAATTGATTGACACTTGAACATTGGTCTTTGGTAATTCAAGTTATTTCTCTTATTCAACCGGGCTCGCAAATTCCTATTTTTTTGATTGCAGATTGAATCGAGAAATTGAGATATTTACTCTTTGATATACTTTTCTTAATATTGAGTCTAACTGTCTAGTTGATTCTCTTGAAAGTATATTGGAGTTTTTCCATACAGATTGTTAAGCGAAATATTGGGTGTGGTTGTTAGACCCCCTCTTTTTCAATTGGTATCAGAGAAGGCAAACACGTTCAAGACCTTACAAGTCTGTGTTTGTAGCAATCTGACTCTATATATAGTAATGTTATCTCCGACAACGCAACACCAGATCAGAAACATCCTGATTCGGTCAAAAGCCCTGAGTTAGCTGAGAAATCTCTCATGTCTTCTCCATTGTCTGAAACTGTGGTCAACTGGGAAAAAATCCTAGATGAATAATTGGACGAGATTTCAAATGAAAGTGATTCAGACAAGGGACCAAGTGTTGATGAGGAAGTCTCGTAATATATCAAGCTTTTTGACCATCTCATTAAGAAAAAGAAGTCAACAGCCTGTTTGGCCGAATTTCTGACTCCTCTCCGTCAAGAAAACAGGAAATTAAAGAAGCTCTTTAATGGATATGATTGTGGTTACAAAAACTTACAATCTCTTCTTATAGATCGCGAAGAAGATGTACGTTCAAAGAATTCTGAATGTAAGAATCTTCTTCGAAATCTCTTTGTGTTAAAAGAAAGACTTGCAGAAACTGATGCAAGATATGACTCTCAGCAGAAATGTTTTAATGACAGAGAAATCAGCTTTCTCGCCAAAGAAAAATTTTTGAAGGATGATCTAGCTGTCGCTGTTAATAAGGTAAACTCACTAGAAGAGAATCTGAAAATATTCAATGCTAGCTCTACAAAATTATCTTTTATGCTAGGAGCATGTAAAGAACATCGTGATACACGTGATCTAGGCCAAAAAGGAATAGATGCTCCAAGTTCTAGTAAGATTAATTTTGTCTGTGCAAAGGATAATTCTCTATGCGAAAATTTCACTAACATCAAAAGTGAAAAACCACCTTCAGCAGCTGATGATCTCATGAATAAAGATTGTCAAACTTCAAAAACAGGTCACAGGAGAGCAGTTAAAAACATTCCTGTCAATTGTTAGTATTGCGGAAACAAATGTCACCTCATACGGAGATGTCGTTTTCGACTAAGGAATGAAAAACTTCATAACATTCTTGTATGGATGTCTAAAGAAGTAATCAAACTTGTTTCTCTTTGTGCTGGAAAAGTTGTAGTCTCCATAAAGAAATGTGTTGTGATGAGCCAACTCTTGGTTATGAATATGACACTAATTCTGTTCACAATCGTAAAGAAATGAATGTCATATGGACGACTAACTCATTAGATAGCTCTATGAAGAAAAAAGGCCATCGAAGGAAGAAGGAAATTTCAAACTATGTGTCTCTTACTGAAGAAAGCGATGTGTCTAAAGTATATGCTCCCGATTATATTCACATCAACAATCGTGTCTCGGAGCTCAAGACAGGTATCAATAGACTCAAACGCAGTATTAAGAAGGCAAGAAAGACAGCTGGATCAGGTAATACTTCTTCTTCTCCTATTAATTTCCTTGAAAAATCTTGTGATGTTTCTAATAATTCTCAAGAAAGAAAAAGGAAAATGTCGATACCCTTGATGAGCCATATACTCGTCAAATTATAACTTAACTGCTTACGTGAGAACATCCTATGTGAAACTAAGAGAGGATCCTCATAATTCTCGAGGAACTTTTTCTTGAGAAAGTAGTTTTTGTTGTATCGACTATTGTTTTAAATAATTTATAATCTTATTGTTGAGCCCTGCTCCGGTTTATTATTACTTTTGTAATATGTTTGATCAATAACTCTTAGGAATTCTCTTCTTGTTGTTTGCCTTGAAAACTCTTGTTTTCTTCCTGATAACGAGTGGATTGTTGTTTATCAACAATTATCTTATATTCTGTTGAACTAAGATTGCTTGTCATAATCTTTAGATTTTGTTTTTTCATTTTCATCAAAAGAAATCTAAATTAGGCTCATGTGCTCTTTTGGTTTTGACCATGGGCCATAATCTTGAGCGTACGCTCACCCGAACCATTACCGAACGTAAACGAGTATCCCTAGGGTTTCCTTATGAAGTACTCTTATAAATATGTATCATGTTTTTCTCTTCCCTTGATACATACACGTTCTGTAATGTCGAAAGTTCTCTGACTTTTTGGTGCATACAATGGATTGATGCAAAGAGGAAAACAAAGTTGAACAGTGCAAGGTTATTGAGCTTCATGAGAACCCTGTATTTATAGAACGTTATCATGATATTGATCATGAAAACACACTACCAGTTCAGATGTCATCTCAACTGGCAGGAAATCTTCTTCGATATTTTGAGGTCGTACGTAAACAACTTGGATTTGCAACAAAGAATCTTGAATTTCTGAAAAACGAACTGAAGAAAGCAACTGATGAACTTGATTATGTTCGATCACTGCGCTGGTCATGCTTGATGACCCACGGTTGTGTTCGTCATAAGAGTTTTTTGTCTAGGAAACTTCTTATGAGAATTTATTCTTGTGTGTTAAAGAAGGATAACTAGGGTTTGGAATAACAATTATTGTGAGTACACATAGCTATTTCCAACGATTTTCATCTTGCAATCTTTTTTAGATTTATTTATTTAAATTCTAAAGTTTATTTGGAAGATGATTTTGCAGTATTAATCTTTATGGTTTTATATATTGCAACTTGTTATGGGATATGTGTGTTTGCATCCGTGAACTATGATTGTCCCATATTTGCTCAAAAGTTAAGTCTATCATATGTCTTCATTGATAAAAGATAAAATGAAATTTTGACAACCAAAAGTTAAGCCTATTATGTCATTATGCAAATATTGATGGAATACATGGTAAACTTTTGTTTGCAAAGATTAAGTCTATTATACGCCTCTATTCAAATATTGACGAAAGATAGAATGAATCTTTGAATATTCCGCAGTATTGATGTTTCCCTGATCTATTTCTTATGAATATATTGTGTAGCTCCGTAAGTTCTCTTATGTTGAGCATTTCCTATTAAATTAATCATGGGTTCTCTTGTGGTTAATTTAATTGAGTATTTTGGGTTACAAATTCATGTTTCACGTGATTTGTTAATGTCCAAAGAAATCCTTCTTTTCTTGTAAAAGTAAGGTTGGTCTTGTTCTTCTTTCATGAATGACATTTTATAGGGGAGAGTTCTTTTTTGAACTTGTGATTAATTGCCAAATTTTTGTGGGGAGTGCGGTTGTGGAATATTATAGGAGTTTTCTCGTATCTTTATAAACTCCTTGATGAATACACTAGTTTCGACTATGTGAAATCATCGAAACAAGTTGATATGTTTCTTTCCTTTGGTCATGAAGTGCTTTATGAAAATTTCATGAGGATACCACTATTTTTCGTACCTTTGCCAATTTTATTAACAAAAAGGGGGAGAATTAATGTGTAGTTCACACTACAAATACATATGGTTTATGGATCATTATGTAAGGGGGAGTAGTTTTCATGTTGAGATGGAGTATTGACTAAGGGGGAGTGATACATATCACCATAGTATTGTTGTCAAAGTTGTGAAACAATTGAACTTTGATGTTGTATAATACTACTATGACACTGTATAACAATGATTGAGAGCAACTATTTTCTCATTTTTATAGTTATGGATCTTCAACAACTATGATGCTGAATAGAACACCTTTAGAATCATGGAGTACCTGGAAATGACGAATTTCGAGTAATGTTGAAGAACCAAGGAGATCAAAGCATTTGGATGAGAACCTACAAAGTTTTATTTATTTTATAATCCATATGTATTGATAATTTTGTCATTAAAATTGACAAAGGGGGAGATTGTTAGAGCACTGCTCGGTCGAACTCACAAGCGTTGTTATCTCAAGCTTGTTTGTCAATTTTAGTGATCAAAACTATAAGTCTTGATTTGTAGTCTACTTATAGTAATGTCTCGGACTAGGATATATGGTGTAGTTGAGTTTTAGACTTCACGGCGTTCATCGATTGAAGACGAAGAGTTACTAAAACGAGCTTGTGGAACTTCATCAACAAAAGGTATGCGGAGACTGAAACTCATCTATCACTCAGAAAGTCTATTTATAGTATGCGTACCCGTTTACATATTGTCGGACACAGTCCAAGTCTGGCTACTTAAGTATGCGTACCCGTTTGCACACTTGAGTGGGTTAAGTTCTAGAATCGGTTTGTTCATGAACTAGTACATTTATATAATAATGAATGTAATCTTTTGCAAATCGTGGCTATAATGTTGATGACTTGATTCGAGTGAATCAAAATCGATTTTTCTTCAATTGTATCTTGTATACTTCTATGAGAATATAAACAATTGAACAACTCTATAACTAGTTTCATTTGATTCATTTGAACTAGTTGTTGATAAGATAAATAAGGTTGATATGAAAGTGTTCATATGGCTAACTTCGGTTAACTATTATTGAGCCAACAAGGTGTACACGTTTAGGTACGATTATCTAAATAAAGGTACATTTCATTTATGTGGAACAAGCTAAGACCATCTAAAGGTGGAGATATATTGCTTTGGTTTCAATCAAACTTAGCTTGTCTCTTAGATCAGGTTTTATCTAATGGTGAATATTGATTGCTTTGTTTCAAAGCTATAAAACCCTGATCTGAAAACTATATATAGGAGAACTCTAGAAACTGGGAAACCTAATACCCACACCTTATATGTGATACTAGTTGCGACTAGATTCGATTCTCCTTTAACCTTAGATTTTTCACGAAACCCTATAGGTTAACGACTTGAAGAATTCATTGGGATTGTGAAGCCAGACCCAACTATTTTTCCCGTAGTTGCATGTTCTGATCTTGCTGTTTTCTATCGTGATTGAATACTATCTTTTCTGAGATTTTCTCGAGATTTAATCTCCGATAGGCAAGATAAAAAGTAGTCACAAACATCTTCGTCTCATCATTTGTGATTTCACAATATCTTGTTTCGCTTCCATACGATTAAAATTATTGTGAGGTGATTGATATTTCTAATCTGTTCTTCGGGAATATAAGTCCGGTATATCAATTGGTTCATGTTCATCTTGATTTATCAAAAGACGGAATAAAAAATCTTTGGGTATTTCTGTGGGAGACAGAGTTATTCATATCAATAGACTTTTCTGTGTGAGACAGATTGGTTTATCAAGTCTTCGACTTTGGGTCGTAGCAACTCTTAGTTGTGGGTGAGATCAGCTAAGGGAATCAAGTGCGTAGAGTCCTGATGGGATTCAGAGGCGTAAGGAACGTAACTGTACCTTGAATCAATGTGAGATTGATTAGGGTTTAACTACATTCCAATCCGAAGTTAACCCGGAGTAGGCTAGTGTCTGTAGCGGCTTAATACAGTGTGGTGTTCAGAACTGGACTACGTCCCGGGGTTTTTCTGCATTTGCGGTTTCCTCGTTAACAAAACTTATGGTGTCTGTGTTATTTCTTTTTGGCATTATATTTATTTATATAATAGAAATATCACAGGTTGTGCGTTAAGATCAATCAGTTCTTGTATTCGGCCTTTGGGTTGTTGATCGAATTGATTGACGCTTGAACATTGGTCTTTGGTACTGTTCAAGTTTGAAAAGTCGAGGGTACCCAAATATACCTCAATCAGTTCTTTCTCCGAAAATGATTTTCTATGGACTGAGTCAAGACAATGTAACTAATCGGTTCACACTTCGTGTGATCGTCTATGAATACGAGATCGAAATAATACAACAACGAAGTATTACTTGATAAAAAGGTTTGGACTTAACCAAACACAATAGGATTGCTTATCAAGTAAATAGGAATTAACGTTTGTGTAGTTTACTTTAATTATAATAAAACAATTATAATGCGGAAAATAAAAGTAAATGACAACAAGATTTTGTTAATGAGGAAACCGCAAATGCAGAAAAACCCTGGGACCTTGTCCAGAATTGAATACTCTCAGGATTAAGCCGCTACACAAAATTAAACCAACTTCGTGTGGTTGAGACCAAGCAACTAAACCTATAGTTCACCTAGTTTCGTCTGTATTCCACGCCTCCAACTTATGAATAAGTCACGTACTTGGAACAATTTCTTTGGTTCATATTCCAAGCAGTAAAGGAACAACAAATCTGTTTGGTGTCAACTTTATTCAACCAAGTGATGTGAGTTGGACAAAGGCTCTTCTTTTTATCTTAACATAAACTCCTTCGTCGGGTTTTTAGATCTATCTTGTGTTCAATCACCGAATTAATTTTTAAGATTTTGCAATCAATACTTTTAATCACAATGAATTGTATTGATGCCGATCTACACAACTAATAAATCCAATCTACCACCAGGATAAACCGATTATAATTAGATCCTCTTATACCGAAACAAGTATTGTGCACACCAAAGATTATGAACCCCAAATCAGAAATCTTCAATATCTTCTTTGTCTTCAAATCTTCTTAGATCTTCAATAAACACCTGCACACAACAACTTGAATCTCTTATGATAAATCAGGCATAGAACGGAGTCTGTTAACAATGGATTATCACAAGGTCGTCTTTAGCACTAACAACAGTCTAAAGATCCATGTCGAAACTTCGATCTAGTTTGAGTGAATCTTATATCAGAAGAGAAGATTCTCAAGCCTAAACAAACTAGGTGCAATCAAAGTTCAACCACCGTTAGTCAATCAAATCAATCAAAAACACAAGATAAACCGCAATTATCTAGTTTCCCACTAACGGTACTCATAGAGCTTCTCAATCCCAAAGAAGACTTTAAACTGAGCATCCGTAAGAGATTTCTCCTATTTAGGTTACTCTCCTCTCTGAATAGGCGGCTTCACTGGTAACAACACAACCGAGGAAGTTTGTTGTCACGAAGGATTAGTTTGCTAGAAATGCAAACTTCAAGTATTTAGAGACAAGGAAGTTTGGACACCAAGGAATTTCCAAAACCGAAAATATTCTCAAAGATATTCAATATATTCTAAATTCGGTTTCCATAATTCCTGAAAATGCTCTGTCCAAAATAATGACCGAAAATCTCTTTGGAAAATCTCAACTAGTAAATGGACATTACTAATTCTCATTTTCCTAAAATAAAATTAACAACCTTAATGAAAATATTCTTAACTTATTAATATTTCGATTCTGGGATTTTCTTCCTGTATCTATTAAGGAATAACTTTAAACAATAAAAGATAAACATTATTGTACGTGTACAAAGTATGTCGACATCCTTACTTTGTAAGTCCTCTTTCATACATACAACCTTGAAATCGATTTGCCACACTTCCAAACAAGTTTAGAATTGGTTCATCTGACTTTCAATAACTATGTGTTTGATCAAGAACACTCAATCACAAATCATGGGTTTAACGGTTCTACCAAAACAAGTTTCGGTTCTACCTCCATGTGAGTACTGTGCATAGTCACACTATCTTTCCAAAATTCGATTGACTAGGTTCTAGGATCGGTTCCCCACATATATATGGTATCTAACTTATATGTGTTGCACATGTCCATAGGATGGTTTCTCTTTGCCTAAAAACGTGTTGCACATGTCCATAGGATCGGTTCCCCTTTCTGCTACAAACTTGCTGCACCTCATACAAGGACCGATTCCACTTTATGATGTATTGCACCTCTTTATAGGATCGGTTCCTCTTTACCCAGATTCGGTTCAACAAATCACAAACTCGATCATACCATCTCAGGTGATTACTTAAGATCGGTTTTACTAATAAAATTCATACCAATACATAAGTCAAGCCTTTGTGAATAGTTTTACCAAGAACAAAAACAAGTCGTGAATGGTTATACTAAATCATACATATTGGATGTTCACAATATATGCAACGAATAACAATCCCAATAACGCCTGGCGATTTCCTTTTCGGTTCATAAACAAGTTTATGAACTTACTTCCTTAAAAACACATGTAAAAACATTGTTTCCTAGGATGAAATCCTCACCTCATACCCATACATAATCACGATAGCATTTAAACGATTATGTCGATGTCTTATCTACAAAGTTTAATGGTTAAGCAATAAAATTCATATTGTATTCCTTAATACTATGTCTATCTAGAGTGTTCATGCTTCGCAATTTCATTTTCAATATGCACGATTTGAAAGATACGTTAGGGAATGAAACAGTTCAAGTCAAATATCACTAACCTCAAGTGGAAGGATGGTGTTACCGTTGTAGCTTCTTACTTCTTCACTTCTTCAAGTCTTCGCAATACTTGTAATGTCTCATATCCTAATACTTTCAAACTAACCTATACGAAGTTGACTCTAGTACATAATCAAGCGACTCTTAAAATGATCTTTGATTCACCAAAATATGACAACCAAACTTGATATACCAACGCTTGGTGGGTTCAACCGATCTATGCTCTAACAAAGTTATTTCTCTTATGCAATCGTGCTCACAAATTCCTATTTGTTTGATTGCAGATTGAATCGATAAATTGAGATATAAACTCTTTGATATACTTTTCTTAATATTGAGTCTAACTGTCTAGTTTATTCTCTTGAAAGTGTATTGGAGTTTGTCCATACAGATTGCTAAGAGAAATATTGGGTGTGGTTGTTAAACCCCCCGCTTTTTAACTATCCACCATCCACAATCTAGTGTCTACGAAATCTTCATGAATATTAACCACTTCTAGTAAAGAGTTTATGGATACAATCTCCCTCGTTATGGCTTGAGAATATCTACTTCGATACATGAACTTCCATTTGATGTTGTTACTCGAGATCTCATATAACCTAGCAACCACTTTCCTTTTTGTTTTTGAAGCTTCAAATGACAATGAAAATCTATAGCATAAGACATCATCTCCAATCCAAAAATCTTCCCAAAATCTAATTTCATTTCCCGCACCAATCATAAATTTCACAGGTTTGTTAAAACCCTCAAGCTCATTATAAATGTTGTGCCACAAACTACATCCCTTTGGCACTTTCGGTTGAAGAGTTTCCCAACCGGTTGATAATTCTCCAAATTTTTTCCATAATTATATTTCTCCAAAAAGCTTTTTTTTCCGTTCCAAATCTCCACCACCACTTTTTGAGAAGCGCAGTTCATGTATTTAGACTTCCAGATTCCAAGACCACCACCTTCTCTAGATTTTACGATTGTAGACCGCTCGAAATTGTGAATTCTTTTCTTGTTAGAATCATCATCCAAAATAAAGTTTCTTATTATCTTATCAATCTTATTTGTAATGGAGCATGGTGTAAGAAAGATTGATAAATAAAAAATGGGCAAACTAGCGCTTTTGATGAGAGTCAACTTAGCTCCTCTTGATATCGTTTTCCCGTTCCAAGAGAAAAGTCTCATACAACATGATTCAATAATCTTCTCCCATTTTTGAGTGCCACTAACTTTATCACCCAAAGGAAGACCGAGATATATACTTGGAAAATTTGAACTCTTACACCCCAACATATTAGCAAATTCATTAATGTCTTCAACGAGAGATACTCCGAACAAACAACTTTTAGCAAAGTTGATTTTTAAGCCCGAGGTTAACTCAAAACATAAAAGTAAATGCCGAAAAGAATCTACTTTTTCACGTTTCGCATCAAAAAAAACAATGGTATCATCGGCAAATTGAAGATGGTTAACTTTAGTTCCCTCTTTCTTCACCGAGAAACCCGAAATTTTACCAACTTCTTGTGCCTTACTCAACATATGACTCAAAACCTCTCCAACAATGGTAAAAATAAAAGTAGAAAGAGTATCACCTTGACGAACACCCTTCTCACTACCAAAAAACCCATGAGTGGCACCATTCACAAGAACCGAAAATTTTGAATAAGATAAGCAATTTCGTATCCAAGCACGCCAAACACCTCCAAAGCCCATTTTAGATAAAACTTCATTTAATAATTTCCAATCCACATTATCAAAATCCTTCTCAAAATCTAATTTGCACACTAACCCCGGAAATTTTTGACGTTATCTAGAATCCGCACATTCATTTGATATCAAAACTCCATCTAAAATTTGACGACCTTTAATAAAGCTAGATTGAGTAAGAGATATTAAAATAGGAAGATATACCTTTAGACGCTCCGCTATTATTTTGGAAAGAATTTTGTATACGTTTTTTATGAGGCCAATAGGATGAAAGTCCTTTACCTCCTCCACACCAATATTCGTAGGAATTAGCGCTATAAAGTTGTCCCTTAGAGAAGTATCGAGAATGTTGTTATCATGGAAATATTGAAACACCTTCATCAAGTCCTCTTTAATGAACTCCCACCCTACAATATAGAATTTCATAGGGAATCCATCCATACCCGGAGCTCTATCCACTCCCAAATCATGAATCGCTTTCTTCACCTCGTCTTCACTAAAATATCTCTCTAACCAAACTCTAGCATTCTCATCAATACTCTTTAAGAACATATTCTTAATTCTCGGTCTATGATTAGAAACTTCCTTAAAAGCTACCTCAAAGTGATTTGCAATGCCTTCTTTAATCTCATCTTTATTCCCTTTCCATATACCACTGATGTGAAAATTATTGATGTTGTTTCTTGCTCCATTCTTTCTAAACATACGATGAAAATGCTTGGTATTTCTATCACCATCACGAATCGCGTCGACTCTAGATTTTTGACGAATGAAAATTTCCTTACGTCTATGAGCCTTTTCAAACTCAACTTTTTCCGTCACGAGTATGTCCTCTTCTACCTCGGTTAGAAGTCTATCATCACCAATATCATCCAAAACTTGCATCTTTTCAAGAGCCGCATCAAAATCCCGATCTACACTCCCAGAAACCTTTTTATTCTGTATCTTCAATTTTTCTTTCAAGGCAATTAGTTTCTTTGAAAAACATGCGTTAGCGGTACCTACAAAAGAAAAACATTTCCACCATTATTTCATCAAAGAAACGATATAACCATGCTAATTGAAAACGAAATGGACAAGCGCCCCAATCCGTGATAATAGAACACAACTCCATGTGTACTTCGCTCCTAAATAGGAAAGTGATCCTAAATAGGTCTTGCATGCCGCCTAATATTGATATTTGGAAAATGCTCCTCCCAATTCAAGAAAAATAAAAACAGGTCAATTCTCCTCTTCTTGTTAGGCGGTCCACTCCATGTGTACTTCGCTCCGGAAATCGGAAAATCCACAATCTTGAGATTATTGCATAATTCATCAACAAATTTCATAGAGTTTGATCTCCTACGGCATCCTCTTCTTTCTCCCATCATTCTAATTTCATTTTGTAGGAACCAAACACAATTGTATTGAGAAGTGTGTGAAAGGTTACAAAGGAAGGGATAGGATTCGACTATTTATAGGACATAGTGAACCACTAGAGAACAAAGCAAAAACATAAAAAAAAGTAATATTACGATTACATTTAAAACATCTAACAGTCCCCCTCAAGCTAATGACTCCACAAAGTGCATTAACTTGCAAACACAAGAATGAAACTGAACAACTCCAAGTCCTTTTGTAAACATATCTGCAAGCTGATGTTTTGAGATGGAACATAGGCAAGTTTGAGAAAGCCATCTTCAACTAAATCATGAATGCAGTGATAGTCGATCTCCACATGCTTAGTGCGAGCATGGAAAACTGGATTTGTAGCTAAGCTGTTGGCGCCAATATTGTCACAGTAAAGAGTGGAAGATTTAGACAGAGTAATGTGCAGTTTTTTAAGTAAATAAGAAATCCATAGAAGCTCAGTACTGGTCACTGCTAAGGACTTATACTCTGCCTCAGTACTGGAGCGAGAAATAGTTGGATGCTTTTTAGAGGCCCACGAAACAAGAGAATTGCCTAAGTATATGCAGTAACCACTAGTAGACTTGCGAATGTCAGGGCATCCTGCCCAATCAGAGTCAGAGTATGCAGTCAAAATATCACAAGGTCCAGCAGAGAGAGTAATACCAGAGCCAATACTACTCTTGACATATCTCAAAATCTTTTTTACTACTTGCAGAATTGCGTGTAAGCATATCAGCTTTTTGTAGTAACTGGAGAGCATATTTCTGTTGTGTAAGTAGAATAGAATAACATTCAATGCCAAGAAAATAGTGTAAAGGACCCAATTCCTTCATAGAGAAATCTTTGCTCAGAACAGCTACAAATGAGTCCAACAATGCTGAAGAAGAACCAGTAAGTATTATATCATCTACATATAAGAGAAGAAGCATCTGATGCTCACCAGAAGTATATGAGAACAATGTATGATCATTTACTGACTTATGAAATCCATGGATTTCAAGAAGATAGTGAATCTCTCAAACCAAACTCTAGAAGCTTGTTTAAGACCATAAAATGATTTCTTCAAAAGACAGACATAGTTAGGTTTGAGCTCATCAACAAAACCCTTTGGTTGAGCCATATATACATCATCCTTGAGAAAACCATGAAGAAATGCATTGGAAACATCCAACTGCCTGATATACCGGCCATTTGTTACAACAATAGTCAATACACACTTGATAGTTGTAATTTTTACAACAGGACAGAAAGTCTATGAGTAATCAATTCCATCTTGCTGACTGTACTCTTGTGCAACCAACCTAGCTTTGCACCTTTCTATGCTGCCATCATAGTTGTATTTGATTTTATAAACTCACTTGCTGCCTAAGACATTCATTCATTCCACAAATGGTACCAATATACATGTGCCATTTGTCATCAAAGCAGCATACTCATCCTTCATAGCTACAACCCATTTTGGATGTTTGGAAGCTTCTTGATAAGATCTTGGCTCTACCTCTGAAGTAAGTATAGATTTTAGAACAACAGGTAATGTATGAATAGTATGTGCAACAAAGTTAAGATGTAGCTGTTTTGGCTTAGAAATTCCTCTAGATGATCTGGTAGTAATAGTTCTGACTGGAAGTTGTATTTGTGTTGAAGGAACAACAGTAAGAAGGTCACCAGAATTAGTAGGCATATCATTTGGTGTTGGGAGAGAGGAGTTTTCCATTTGTAGACTAAAACAATTCCCAATTTGTAAGGTTACAAGTTCAGAGTCATGGTGAGAGGAAACCACATGTGACTCAGCAACAAAAGGAAATGTTGATTCATCAAAAGTAACATTTCTGGAGACAAAAGTATTTTTAGTAAGAGGGTCAAAACACTTGTATCCTCTGTAAAGAGGACTATAGCCCAGAAACACACACCGAGTAGATTTAGGACTGAGCTTGTCAGCTCTATAGTCGGACAGATTTGGATAATAGCTACACCCAAATACTTTGAGCAAACTATAATCAGGTGTACTGTCAAATAGAACTTGAAAGGGGCTAATACAGTGAAGAAGTTTGATGGGAGTTCTATTGATAAGAAAAGTTGCTGCTAAGAAGTAGTCAAACCAGAAATGTTTTGGTAGAGATGCTTGAAAAGAAAGAGTATTCCCCATCTCAGTAATGTGTCTATGCTTTCTTTCAGCAAGACCATTCTGAGCTTGTGTATGAGGACAGGAAATCCTGAGAGTAATTTCATATGAGTCAAGGAAGGCTTTAAAAGGACCTTTGACAAGTTCAAGTGCACCATCACATTGAAAAGAAACAATAGAGGTGTTTAGGAGATTTTCACTTGTGCTCTTAAAGTGTTGGAAGCCTTTTAAACTGTCAGTTCTACTTGTTAGGGGATAAATCTAATGGTACCTACTGTAATTATCAATAAATAAGATATAGTACCTAAAACCATCAAGAGACTGAACAGGGGCAGGACCCCATATATCACAATGGATAAGTTGTAAAGGTGAAGTATAAACCCTTGTAGAGGGAGAAAATAATAATTTATGATGTTTACCTAATTGACACTCATGACAGAAAGTTGATATGGAAGCTGAAGAAAGCTTGATGTGAGTAAAGTTATGCAACTTACTTAATATCTTGTGGGATGGATGTCTAAGCCTCTTATGCCAGATAGAAGGATCAACTAGTGTAGAAGTAAAAGAATCAACATGAGTCAGTTGAATAGGGTAGAGGTTATTACAAACTGGTCCCTCTGCCACCACTTCATTGGACTTGAGATCCTTCACATTGTGCCACCAGTCAAACAATTCAAGTGACACATTGTTTTCCTTAGTGAACTGAGCAATACAAATAAGATTCTTGCACAAAGAAGGAACTAATAGCACATTCCTCAACAGAAAATCAGCATGCATAGTAGATATTCTAGAATTACCAACATGAATAATCTTGAGAAATTTACCATTTCCAACCATGACATGCTCAGAGCCAGTAAAGGGAACATTGTAATATAAGAGTACTGAGTTGTTTGTCATGTGAGCAGAAGCATCTGAATCAGGAATCCATTGAGTACCCATCACAGTATTTGTAGTAGGGAAGGTTGAACTCAAGGAACATGTGTAAAATGCTTGATCATATTTCTCAGAAGAAGAAGCACGAGGTGGTGATGTGGGATAATCACTTTGCTGTGGAGATTCAGTATAGAAATCTTTAGGGCCATATGCATATTTATGTTTAGATGGTTTTGAAGTTGATGGGGTATATCCAAATCTACACCTGCTAGCAGTATGATTCCACTACTTGCATATTTGACACTGAATCTCAGATAAATCAGTGGGTGTGAAGTTATTTGAAGTAGTTGGAGGAGGAATCCAATGCTAAGATGTATGATGAGTCATAGGTGGTTGATATTGGTTTTGATGGTGATTGTGTTGGGGTGGTTGTTGTTGATATTGTTGTTGATTGTGTTGAGGTGGTTGATGAATGTGAACCATAACCACCAGTCCCCTGTGAATGTGCAGCATAACCATCATTTCCCTATGAATGTGAACTATAACCACCATTCCCCTGTGATCTATGACCTCCTGAACTAGATGATGAGTTAGAATGATGAATTCTGCTATCACCAGAGCCACTAGCACCAGGAGAACCACGGTAATTGGTTTTCTTAGAAAAGAAATGCAGATGGTGTATTTGTTGATTCCAGCATAACAGAAGAATCATGAGATTTACTCTGGAGCCATTGTTCATGATGCAATAACTTAGATCTAATCTCACTAAATGTGTAAGGAGTCTCACGATGTGGTGCAGTAACCACAAAATGATCAAAATCAGCATTTAATCCATTTAAAACATGTAAAACTACATCTTCATCCGCAATTTTATCATTAATAACTGCCAGATTATCAACAATTTCTTTTACAGAACTCAAATATTCAGAGATTGGAATATTACCCTGTTTAATAGAATATAGTTGACTACAAAGAAGATATTTACCAGCTACAAACTGGTCATTGAACTCCACTTACAGATAATCCCACACTTTCTTTGAAGTTGTTAACCCAAGAGTACCAGCAGAAATAGATCTCGTAAAAGTTGCATTGAGACAGGACAGAACAAAACCATCCATAGAGATACTCTGGGTTGGTAACCATAGCACCATTTTTACTAATCAGACGAGGAGGACAGACATAACTTCCATTGATAAACCGGAGTAGATTTGTAGTGGTAATAATAGTCTCAAACTGATGTTTATAGAGTAAGAAATTTGTATTATCAAGTTTGAAGGACACAAAATTAGAGATATCCTGAAATGGTAAAGAAAAATTGAATTTAGGCGCAGAAGAGTTGTTAAGATTCTGTTGTTGTAAGGCTTGAATCAGGTATGCGATAAGAGAATTCAGAGTAGCCATAGTTAATAAGAGATATGCAGAAGAAATCAATGAATTTCAACTGAAGATTTTTAGCAATAAGTGATGTTCTTTGCCTCCGCCAGGTGAAAATAAAGAGATAAGGATCGAATTTAATGTGTAATATCTGATACCACGTAGGAACCAAACACAGTTGTATTGAGAAGTGTGTGAAAGGTTACAAAGGAAGGGCTAGGGTTCGAATATTTTTAGGACATAGTGAATCACTAGAGAACAAAGCAAAAAAAATAAAAGAAAGTAACATTGCGATTACACTTAAAACATCTAGCACATTTAAATCTCCACCGATATACCAAGGCAAATCATCTCTACAACCATTTAAAGTATCCAACTCCATATGAAATATTTTCTTTTCATTCCCATTACAAGGACCATAAGCGCCGGTAAGAACCCATCTAAAATTATCCTCCACATTGCGATAAGAAATATTAATCGTATAAATACCTTCTAAGAAATCAACCACTTCAAGATTTTGGTTTGTTAGTACTCTATTTGGCTGATACTTGGTAGACTAAAAAGATTTTTTTTGCTATGTCATTTATTTAACGTTTTGTTGTTTATTTGATTGCCAGAAGGGCCATGGTATTTCTGATTCCCTCATTATATATAGGATCGAGACATGACACGCAAGTTTTTTGACTTGCCTCATGACGAGAAAGTTGAGATTAAGATGTCTTGGGAGACTGAATTTAGGTTTGCTTAGAGTGAAATTTTGCGAGGAAATAATCGTATTTTCGCGAGGAAGCGTACAAGTGTAGAGGATATTACTCTCGTGTGTAAAACTATGATGATCTGTAATCTTGATTCTCGGCCTTATATAATGTGTCAACATTCTGAGCCACAGCAAGAGAGGAACATGTTCTCTTATTTGTAATTGTGTACATACTTTCTTTTGAATACATCCCTTTCGAACCAAAGACAAACTTCGAAATAGTCTCTAGATGATGAGACGATAAGAGGATAAACACAAACAACTTAGCTACTCATGTTCTAGCTCAATTTTGGAGGATTTCTTCATAAACATCCTTTGCGCGAACCTTAAGTTGCGAGGATTAAAAGAAACAGTGCTTCTTCACGAACCGTGAAAAAAATAACAGAGAAATTACTGTCTCATGAAGAGGTGGTCCCCGCTGGGTGGGGATTAGCAGGGGCATTTTTGAGCCCCACTATTTGGGAAAGATGTGAGTACATGGTTCTTGTGTTGTTTTTTTCACGGTTCGTGAAGAATTTTTGTAAAAGAAAATAGCTTCAAAGATTCCAAACCAAAATTTCAGTTTTGCATTCTATGGCATGGAGCATGGTTTTTTAAAAGCGTACGCTTCGCTTCAAATTTCATCATTTCGCTCCGAAGCGGTCATGTGAAGCGCATCTTACATGAAGCGTACCAATAGGTCCTAGAAATAATATATTAGTGTTAGTTTGGTCCAATTGACCCAGTCAACTGTCTGTTTGGTCCTTTTTAAAATATATATTGTTGTTTGGTCCTAGGGTGGACAATACCCACGCGGGATGACGTCATCAATGTTGTCACAGTTCTTTACTAGTTGCAGAAATCGGGGATGATACAATGATCGCGGGTTGAATCCCGCGGTACATCCCACAACACACAAAAATGGGGGTCCCCCCTGACTCGGCGGATTTGCAGGGGGTGGGTTAAGGGTGGGACCCACCCCCTCGCTCTCTCAATCTCACTGTCGGGATGGCCCGCGGGGAGATAAATCATTTCCGGGCAGAAATACCATTTTTTCACTTTTCTCTCTCTCCTAATAAAAAAATAAATAAAAACTTAAAACTTAAATATCTTTTGAAGTCCAAAAATGATAAATATTATATCTTCGGAAAGTCTTCGTCGAGAGCTTTCCAACGATTACCATTCTCACTATATTTCGGAGCTTTTAATTTTTATCTTATTTTTTAGCTATAAAATGAACTACTTTAATGAACTATTATGCTAGTTAGTTCATTCTAAAATGTGAACTCTTAGGATTAAATAACATACAAATCCATTCTATAAAATGAACTACCATACGACTTCATTCAACGAAATGAACTGGTGTAATCAGCTATTATTACGAGTTCATTCTACAAAATGAATACATATCAGGGTTCATTCTACAATATGAACTTCCATTTACGAGTTCATTTTATAATATGAACTACCATAATGAATAATTATTACGAGTTCATTCTACAATATGACCTACCATTCTTATGAGTTCATTTTACAACATGAATTATCAATCCTACGATATGAACAACCATTATGAGTTCATTCGAAAATAAGAACATCTATGACGATTTCATTCTACAATATGAACTATAATAATGAACTATCATTGTAACTTCGTTCTTCAAATTGAACTACTATTATGAGTTTATTCTACAAAATAAATTGCTAGTATATACGAGTTCATTCTACGAAATGAATTGTAGAACTAGAATGAACTACCAAGTACAAAAATAGTGTTCATTCTCGGATATGAACTACTATTATACCGAAAAAATAAAATTCCGAAACATAGTATAATGAGTACTCCTTGTGTAGATCTCGTCGAGACCTTTCCGAAAATATATAATTTATTAATTTTCGACTTATATTTTGAGAAATATTTAATTTTTAAGCTTTTATCTATTAATGTTAAGAAGAGCGAGAAATTAATAGAAAAAATAAATAGAGAGAAAACCATATAAAAAATCACGTGAGGAAAAAAGAAAATAAGAGAGAGAAAGGGTATTTTAGATAGTTTACAGGGTGTTAGTCCTCATGGGAGTTGGGGGAGTTGGGGGTAGTTGGGTTTTTTCCCATTAGTCGTGGGGGAGTTCGAAGGAGGCTCTCAAAATCCTCGTTAGTCGTGGGAGAGTTTAGAAGAGTCTCCCATACTCCCTAGAAAACCCTGTTAATCGTGGGAGAGTTTAGAAGAGTCTCCCAAACTCCCTAGAAAACCCCGTTAGTCGTGGGGGAGTTTGAAAGAAACTCTTAAACTCCCTGTTAGTGGTAAAAAAATAGAATGTTAGGGAGTTGGTTTTTTGGGGGAGTTTAGAGTGTATCTTTGCCTCACTCCAAATCTCTCAAAAGAGTAGAGATTTTGGTAGAGTCTCTCAAACTCCATATGCTCTCTTACACTCCCTCAAAATCTCCAACATTTAAAATACATTAAACTCCCTCCAACTCACTCGTGGACTAACCCCCTGTTAATATTTTTAAATAAATAATGACCAAACAGAAATTCCCTTTTGTTGGTGGACCAAATTAACATGGGACCACCAAAAAAAGACCAAACAATTATTTTCCCAGATTTATATAGATATTATCTTCCTAATAAATTTATAATTACTAGTTACGGCTAATTTATTTATAAGAAAACATCCGCTTTAAACATCAACCATGAAACAATACACATCGCTTCCTAAAAATGAAAAATGCTTCACGCTTTCAATACCTTGGCATGAGGGCCTTTGGTGCAAGTGACATGTTATGGAATTCTCTGTAATGGACTGAAAAGAGAAAGTAAATGATTTATAGTCAACTGCAGTCAATTTCCCCAGCTTGGGTTCGAGCACCTACTCACTATCCTGTTTCCTTTCTTTCTTTCTTTTGATTTGGAAGTGTCAACACTTTTAAGTGAAGGGAAATTAAAGGCGCCTACTATATTTATATGGTTTAGTACCAACTCACGAAGATAATGCACCATTGATCTTCCTTTCTCCATAAAAATAAATAAAGAAAAAACTCCATAACAGAGACAAGAGCTTATGGACATACAAAGTCACATTTTGCACGCGATAGAGGCAATGCCCCATAGCAATTGATGATCTTTTATAGTGCGACTTCTTTGTAAATGATTTGTTGTCACTAACACAAGTGTCGAAGTCAGGCCCGAAAGTGCGAATTAGAGTGATGTAAAATGGGCTAGTAATCATGGATGTGTGCACCAATTGAGGAAAGAAAAAAGATTACAGATAATTTTCATTTTATATATCGATAAATAAGAGCAAATAATATTACAAACGATGTCTTAACAGAGCAGAGTAAGTAGGTGAAGGTGCTCTTGAAGGCTTAGAACGTTTCCTGGTATAATAACCACTGCCGCCAGTGCCAGGTGAAGATTTGTTACTATTTTCACCCCAACCATTATGAGAAATTTGACAAGGAATCAAACTGAAGGTAGGAAAGAAAGGACAAATCTTCACATGTGCAAAAAACATTGCACATTCAGCTATAGATCTCTGATTCTCCAGTCCATGAATGCAATTCATCCTCACATCAAGTACTCCGCTTTGGATCAGTTTTTTACACAATGGTCCTACCCCAGTGAAATAGTTATCTGATAATGTTAAATTTGCTAAATTACCCAAAGCACAAACAACTTCTGGGATCACACCATATAACAAATTTCCAGCAAAGTTGAGGATTTCCATTTTAGCCAAGCACCCAAATGAACATGGAAGAGGACCTGTTATGCAGTTGGAACTAGCGTCGAAAACTGTGGCTTCCTTTAAGTAACCGATTTCATAAGGCAAACAACCAGACAATTCATTGTTTAAGAACAAAACTTCAACTAAAGTCTTTGAAGCTTTTCCTATGCTTCTTGGAATTGGACCGTTAAATTTGTTGTTGGCTAAAGTAAGATAAAATGATGTGGTTGAGCCTAAATTTTGAGGTAAAGTTTGCAAGAAATTGTTGTTGTTTATGAAAAGAACGTCTAGTGGTTGTGCAAAGATTTGAGATGGAACCAAACCGTTAAATGAGTTGAACCTTAAGTCGAAAAAAGTTAAGCTTTTTATACCAAATACTGCAGTTGGAAATGCCCCAGTAAACTTATTGTTACTAAGATCAAGTTCATATAAATAACGAAGATTAGAAATGTTAGATGGTATAAGACCTCCAAATTCGTTGGTATTGGCGTGAAATAATGCGATATCAGGCAGACTATCGATGAATCCGACTAGAGACGGAGCGCGGAGTTTGTAACCATTGAAATCGACTGAAGCCATGGATAGAGCCGAGGAGTTATCAGGCGGGCTTTCACA
Source organism: Papaver somniferum (assembly GCF_003573695.1). Lineage (NCBI taxonomy): Eukaryota > Viridiplantae > Streptophyta > Magnoliopsida > Ranunculales > Papaveraceae > Papaver > Papaver somniferum. The sequence goes on from NC_039359.1 coordinate 3,572,459, forward strand.
GTAGAAACCTTTGTAACTGCAGACATTCGAACCAACCCAGGTACTGGTTACGTTGTATGGGTCTGATGTGATCAAGTTTTTGAATCTTTGGATCACTGGGAAGACCACCGCTAATCTTTCATCTAAGAAGACTAGTGGTCGTGGCTGTGGCTGTGGTTGTGGTTGAGGTGGTATTTCAGGTGGAGAAGCCGTACATTGACATGCTTCAGATTCTCCACTTTCACCTCCACCTCCACCTCCACCTCCACCTTCCCCACCACTACCAATACCTATCGAGATTTCAAGAGCTTGTCTGTGGTTTGGGCTCAATGAGGAACTGCTGTGCACATGGATGAGAAATGAAGAGAATAATATGAAGAAAATGATTAGTAGGAAACTGGAAACCATTATTGATTTGTTTCCAGAGATCAGTAGAGAAGAGAGAAGAGTGTCACGAGTGAGATCGAATGATAATTGATGTCTTATAGTGGTGTAACATGTAACAAGAGGGACCCTAGTTGGTTTGATTTTTCTCACTCAAAAGAAAATGTATTCCACCATCTCCTATTTGTCCATTCAGGATTCTCTGTTCCCTACTCCTTTTTTGTGTGACTACCGACTGGTCCAGTGAACTTGTCCCTAGTGGTGTACTAGTTAAACAACTTTACTGTTCTTTTGATGAGCGCAGACTTGACTTAGAATTTTCACACTCTGAAACCAGTTATAGGTTTGGATTTGGATATAATTCTCTGGGGCATGTCTGTTTGGAAGAAATGGACTTATACTAAGCACTTCAAGAGTAACTCAAAAAGACCTGGACCGTTTTATTAGGCTAAAGCTTAGACGAATACTGTTTGCACTGTAAAAAAAAACTCATAAGCATCACTGTGGGTGAATTCAAGCAATTTAACCGATTGTTAGTGCAGTCTGAGTCGGCTGACTACGCAATCGCACACATAAGTGTGAGAGATCTGATTGTGGCTTGCATTTTCAAGGCAATAAGTCCAAAACTGACAGTGGTAATGTACTATATTTTATGATTAGGATTGATGTAATGTCTACTGCTCTGTGTTAGGTACCACACACTTCAAGTTTGGGATTGGAATTTAAGCTTTTATCACTCAATAATGCAATCAACAACCTAAAACATAAATGGGGCATTTACTACCTACTGGAGTACTATCAGTGCGCCTTCAATAGGTCCATGATCTTTGATTGGGTTTAAATCACACAAACATTTCAATTCAACCACTAACACCACCAAAGCAACCCACTAAAATCTCCATAATACATGGGATAATCAAGATTCTTTATGGCTCTAATTCTAAGGCGGACCCAAGAACAGAATAAACTTTGTTCCCACCCAAAAATGAAGAGTTTACATCACAGCAACTGCAAATGACGAAGAATTTCAGTTGGTATCATATAATAGATGTTACACATGGTACATGATAAATACACAATACACATCTAGTTTTTTAAACTAAAATAAATGTTAAGTGCACTAAAAATTAGGGTGAACTGTAAAAAAAAAAAATGAAGCTTATGAAGTTATAACGCTACCTGAACTTCCATAGCAGACACGTTCTCACGAAGGATCCCAAACTCGTCTTCCTTGCATGACTTCACACTTCACCCATATTTTGTTTTCTGGTTGCCACCTTGTGAAGTCACAGATAAACGTAAGAGGCACCAAATTGTAGTATGTGGACCTAACTGGAACTGCAACTAATTTTTTGTCTAGCACCAGTTTTGCCAGGCATCTAAAATGATAGGCACTTGGCCTTGTTTTCAAAAAACTCAGGAATCACGTACTGCGTTTTCAGAATCGTTATTTGCTGAAACCTCAAGACCAGTATCCTTCACATAAAGTGGAACCGTTGTTCCGAGATTTCTGAGCCTATTCACCATATCATAAAGGAACTCAAAAGTGAGAATAGATTGTTTATTGAAATCTTCTCTCACCTCTGGGTGAATTTTGAACCAATCACCTAACAACTTATGCACATGAGAGCGGATCATTCTCCATGGCACTGGGTATTTCTCACATAGCTTCAAATAATCCACCAACAAATCTCCTTGATCTATTCCACCAACTTTAGTACTTTCTTCCTCTCCCTCAATCCATTCTGCTGTTCGGAATCCAGCAAAGAGAGCTGGATTCTCAAGAAGAGTTTCGGCAGAAAGAACACCATCAACTCCTGTGTCTTTCAAACAATTTTTGACATCTTCCATGTGGCGTATGTTTCCATTGGCCAGGACTGGAATCCTAACTGCATCTTTTACAGCTTTGATTGCAGACCAATCAGCTCGGAATTTTCTCCCATCCTTTTCATCTCTAGTTCGCCCATGAACAGCTAAGAGAGCACAACCAGCATCCTCCAGCATCCTGGCATAAGCGAGTGTATCTTCTAGTTTTGGAAAAACTCGAATTTTGCATGAAACAGGGACGGGAAGGTTCTGCGCCAGTTTTTCTACCAGTGATTTGACTAGAGGGAGATTGTCCATTAAGAAAGCCCCGTAATACCCTCGCCTTGCTATTCGTTGTGGGCATCTGCACAAGAAAGCAAATAGCAGTGCTTAGAAGAAGAAGAAAAGATAGTGCTTTATGATAGAGAAAACTGAGATTGCCACATATGTACTAGTACAAGGACTATAATTTAGAACAGATATTACAAGAAAAGTATAGCATGAGATATATGCTTCAAGAGATATTTACTGGCAGAAAGTTACAGTAAGGGAGCTTAGCATCAAAAAATCATTTCAAATTAGAACTCAGTGAAACCAGAAATACTTGATAAAAGAGATATCCTTGTCCAGTAGACCCGTTGACAAATCGAGAGTACACAACTAGCACATCTCTAATAATTAGAACAAACATGCCATCTAACCATTTTGGTAACCCTGACCTATTTAGAAGAGATGACCCATGAAAGTACAATGTAATAAAGCATGCAAATGTCATACAGCTAAAACAGTAGAACGAGATGCTCGTCATAGAAGTTACCCAAGATTAATGTCGACATAATCGCAATGAGGTGCCACAACCTGAGCAGCTTCAAGTAAGGTATCGGGATTATTTGCACAAAATTGGACGAACAACGGACGATCCTCCTGCATTTGTTTACGGAACATATGACAGCAATTTAATTTGGGTAAAAAAAATGATGAATTTGCTCGAAACTTATATGCATACACATTTGACTGAATAATCAAACACAAATTCTCAAGGAATAAGCTCAACAATGTCACGAGCGAAATGAATGAAGAAGCTACAAGTTCCAGACAAATATACATCACATGGATAAGAAAATAGGGTACTGAACCATTACCTACTCAACATTAGTGACAAATTTTTCATGAAAAACACTGTAAAATATAATCATGAGATATCACAAAACTAATATGCATCTCTTTAGTAATTTAAATCACCACATCTATTGATGGGTACGCAATACTCTATAGAATTCAATCAAATTATCAATTTTTCCTGATTTACTCTAAGCTAATTTCTTCCGTCTCTACAAGTTATAGTGACTAGGTAAACCCAACATCATACAATCACAAACAAATTCAACTACTTGTTGATCGATTGGCATAACCTATTAGGACGGGCTTCTTGTGTTTTCCATAGCTGAGCGACTTGCATTGGCCAGTCAATTTGTTTACATTTCCCTAGTAGGGGGAATTAACTCTAACAATGTTCCACCAAACCATAAACAAATTGTGCTCTCAACAGTGGCAGAAAAACAAGGTTTAAACCCTAGCACATTATATTGTATTATCATTCCTACAGATTCACTTATCACTACAGGATACAAATTTAAGAGTAACAAAATTTGTAAATCAAATTAGGGGAAAAATCCATACCTTACAAGTAGTAAATTCTGTTGTGCGATATTTCTCAGTCTCGGTAAATATACGAGAATGAAGCATAGGAGTATAAGCAGCCGTAGCACCATACTTACGACAAAGCATTCGAAAAGGAAGTTCAGAATTATCGACCATTGGTGCAACAATCAGTTTAGGTTCACCTAATTTCTTCCAATGTGCCCATGCTCGTTCAATAAGACCTTCTTTATCTAAAGAAGAGATAGAAACAGATTCAGGTGGATTTTGAGTTTCGTTAAGAGAGAAACTACTGATACTAGAACAGAGTTTATCATCGTTAAGGTCTTCTTCTTCGGTGGAGGATGGATTTTGAGTGACCACTGAAGTTGCCATGTGAGCTCTGTTGATTTGAGATGAGTATTTCAGATAGTTAGGGTTTTGTTTGAAGAATAAAAAACAGATGAGTGGTGATTGATTGAATTTAAACTTCATTAGCTCATGAGAGACTCATATACCATCGCCGCTATGGTAAAAGTAAAACAGAGATTCCCGTGTTTGTGGTGTTTCAGTTTAGCCTAGATTCAGGGATGCGGGTGCCAATCAGATGGATCCATTCAGGTCCGATAGGCTGTACATAGGTTAATGGAATGCCTTTGAAGATTGATTTGAGCAAGGGCTGAATTACCCAACCTGTGGATCCAACCCGATCAACCTGCGTTTTCGAGGGTTGAACCAGATCCGTTAACTGTTGGATTGGGTGAGGGTGCATTTTCAGAGGTCCAACATATTTTGGATTGGGTGCAAATGTCGGCTTGGAAATTCGTCGGATAACCGCACCTTGTCCTAAATGAAAAGGAGAGGGTACGAAGCAACGTAGGCAATTCTAGATTTCGGTCCATTTTGGTCGGGATCGAGACATCGGGATAACTTTATCTTGGGGAGATTTTCGGGGAAAATCTCCGAGTAACTATCGAAATTTTGTTTTCGAATTTTATACCTATAATATGTATATCAAATATTTTTCAAATATAATTGTGTATAGACATATGATGAAATACACCAATTTTTATAAAAAGAAACAAGTTTTCATTCAAAATAGTATAAAATCCAAAATTGATACAAATGTAAAAGACTCCAACGGATATTTCCGACCAACTCCGACCGAGTCAACCGAAATTCAACCAAGAATTCCGGCAAATTTTGGCCAAATTTCATCTCGGCGAAATCAAGCATTTCGCCACCTTGAATGGCGAAACCGAAATTTCAGCCGGTATCTCGGCCGAAATTGACTACATTGGTACCAAGTACACCATCAACTTTTTCGTTCGGTAACCTGTGTGGACAAAACCTAATCCAACTGCAAGTAGATCTAAATCAAAGATCCTTGAACAATACGAATATAGAGTTTTTCTCTATCTCTTCCATAATCGATATGTGATAGACACATTTATGTGTCTAATATGTCTCAATTGTATGTATTGTTAGTACTCGATTTTCTATTTATTTTGTTATTTTATGTCTTTATAGGTATTTTTAGAGAAATAAGCTCTTGCGGCAAAAATTGGCGCAAAAAGTGGTGTTTTACACCCTAGGATAAAGTACTAAAGACACTCCAGAAATGCACCGGAAGAACCCCAGAAATGTCCCGGAGGAACCCCAGAAAAATTACTGTTTCAGCCCCAAAAATTACTATTTCCGCCCCAATTGCTAAAGGGACCCCAGGAATGGATTAAGGGAGGTCACTTTCTTCCCAGAATTTGAAAATATTTTTGGCGGGAAAATTATTTCATACACTGGCAGATTTTACGTGCATGATTTGAAAGGGTTATGAGTGGACTAAAGAGCTGAAATTCAAGGGATAGATTCCTTATGGGTATATGAATATATTTTGAGTGTTGGAATGGCCTGAGTTGGGCCCAATCGCCTGAAATTTTTCACAACAGTTAAAAAAGGAAAATAGGGTTTCAAGTTGATTTATGGAAATTAAAGGAGACTAAAGGCAAGAAAAATAATTCTGAGGATTCATATACATATTTAGAAGATACTGGAATGATCGAAACATCTCAGAAACGCGTGGAGAAAGAAAATATAGAAATTATTGCCCGTGGAAAATATTTGTGTTCAATGAAGATTATTTGAAGTTATGACGAGATTCAATGCGTTATATGGGTATAAATAGTCTCTTAGGGTGATGTAGAAGCGGTGTCGAGAGTCTGGGGGGCTGAGGAGAGCCAGAGAAGAAGAAATTCGAGTTTTCCCAAACTCGGTTTCTGCTGCTGCTGCTGATGATGATGAACATGAAGAACACGAAGAACGGACCTGCAACAGCAGTCGTTTTTCTACAGTGATAACGACTCACACATGTGGGTCGTACATCAGGCAGTCTTATTTTCCACAGCGTTTGCGACACAGCCGCAACAGTCTTATTTTGTCACTGAGGGTCGTAGGTCTCTGGTTTTATTGTATTTCTCATATTCTCATCATTTGTAAACCATTTTTGAGCCATAATAAATTATTTTGAGAGCATTTTTACTATGATGAGCTAAATCCCTCGTAACCAAGGCAATGGAGGAAGCTATTCACGCAACATAAATGATCATTTTTATTTCATCACTAATTTTAAGTCTAGAAGCCAAATTTCTTGACAATATTCTTATATACACCAGTAAGAAGACAAATGGGTCTATAATTTTTTAATAGTTTTTATGTAACTCTTCTCGGGAACCAGGGTGATAAAATTTTCATGGGCCTTTTACAAAAATAGGCCTGTTTTTGGTGCTTTTCAAATCTAGGCCATTTTTTTTTATTTATTGCTAGACTAGGCAAGTTTTGACCAAAAGTGATGGATGGAAAGTTAGCACCGTTAGGTGTAACTAAAAAGACCTAAAAGTCCTTTGTATCACTGATTTAATGTTATATCATTGATTTAACTCAGTTAAATCAACATGAAAACTGTACACGCGGGGTCGGATATGCCATGTGGATTTCTTACGTGGGCTCGGATAGAGAAAGACTTTTCTATTATTAGCTCAAGCCACCTCATTCACAACAACACCACTAATCCCTTCTTTTCATTGCAGTAGCTTCTTGAACCCATACTGCTCAACATTTCTTCTATCTTGCAGCTACCACTGCCATTTTGTAGCTTCATCTCTTATTCCACCTGTTGATCTTGTAATTCTCAGCTGCACTGCAATTTCATCACATTCCCAGGCAGTACAAGCATTCACAAATCCATTCATCAGTGCCAGTTAACTCCAACTGTATATGCACCCGCAACTTCAGCCGTAGCTCATACAACTTCTTCTTGTACCACCAGGGAAGCCAACACCACACCAAGCACTCAGCTTCACCTCGATCCACTATCAATCCACTTGAGCACCACCAGATTTCAATCACAACTCCTCTTGTAACAGTTTCAACCATCACTGCCACAACCAATACTTTATAACAACTCCATCCTTCTCTGTAATGCATCTACTTAGCTCCATCCACTTGCAACAGTTCATACACAACCTTCTGTAGCAGCAACTCCAACTGCCTGCACTTCACTTCTTCCATCTTGTTCTCAGGTTATAATTAATCTCAGCATACACCTGCACTGCAATTTCAGACATCTTAACGCACTGTCACAAATTCACCTCCCTTGAGTAACTTGATAACCACCAGGACTGCCACCACCATATCTTCAAATCCACCAGCTCAATCGACTGCCAGAAGCATCAACACCTCAAGAGCACTGCAAACCCATCTTCTTTTGAGCAAATCACAGCACCAAAAATATCAACCACCTTATTGTGTACCAAACACAACACCTTACTGCTCCAATTCTACTTTTCTGCTCCTCTCCAGGCCAACCAACACTATCCCCTTGCTGCCAAACTCAAATCCCTGCATCTCCTAGCTCAACTGCAACCTCAGGCATCACCTAAACCTTCTCTGAGTTCACCCTTGGAAACATCAGCACCACCAATCCTTGGAGCACAACAACCCAAATGCTCTTTTCTCAGCTTCATTGCAACTCAACACATGACCACCACAGCATCCATCACCAGCAGCTCAGCTCATTTCCAACAACAATGACACCTTTCTCGCAATTCATATACCACCAACAAACCATCTGGCGCTCAACTGTAGTTGCAACCAAACCCTTAACCTCAACTGAAATCACCACCTGCAAATCTATACACTTCAGTTCATGTCACACTGCAATGAGTAGCAGCATCAGATTCCTCTTAATCCACATTAACAATATCTTCTCCTTCTTCGATTGACCTGACATTGAATCACACACACAGAACTTCAATTTCTTCCATTCAATCTCAACGGTATCCACCAAATCAACAGTACCCAGTTCTTCATTTACTGCTCAGCTTCTCAATCCAAACCCTAACTTCATATTCTGTCAATCCATCTCCAATTCGAACAATCAACACCAGCAGAATCATTCAAAACCAGCACCAAGAACCCAATTTCAGTTCGAATTCAACCCTAGTATTCAATTATCGAAACCATCACTGCCAAACACCATCAATACTTTCTTCACACACTGAACCTTAATCTACTTTGCTTCTCAATTTCTATCAAACCCTTTTTCTCGAATTCCCATGTTCAATCAATTTCAGAACCATCATCAATTTCTTCCTACAAATCTTTTCAGTGAAACCCTAATTTAATTCCAAATCCTCTCTTCACTAATTTGAGCAGAAGAAAGAAAACGGAAGGAGAAGAAAACAAAGAAGAAGAAGAATGAATGAATGAGATCGAACACGTGACTGACACACACGTGTGAAGGACATTTCAGTAATCTTACCACATGTATGAGATCTCCCTATATGATATTTTGGCGAGATATTGACAAGTCAACGCGATAAATTGACCGAGATGGTTAAAGTGGATGGAATCCGTTTAACTTGCCTAGTTTTGCAAGAAATAAAAAAAGTGGCCTAGAAATGAAAGTGAGGGTCCAGACCAGGCCTACTTCTGCATATAATCCAATTTTCATTGTGTCTAGCACCAGTACACCCTTTTTCATAAGATTTAGAGAGAATACCCATGATGTCAGACTTGATGAATTACCAACACTTCAAAAAAGAATAAGATACGAAAACTATCAGGTCCAGGTGCCTTATCATGTCCCAAGTCTTATATAGCCTGTAAAACTTCTTCTTCTAAGAAATCTTCATCTAATATCTCAGACTCAACACTATTAATGCTATCGAACACAATATCTTTAAGTTATGTTCTCATTGCTAAAATATTAATTTTGAAGACTACATTACGGGTAAGCATTTGTTCTCTAAAAAGACCAATCACAGTTGGTACTTCAAAAGAAAAAGAAAAGAAAAAAATAAATCTCTTTTTTTCTTTCTCCCTGAAAACCTTTCAGCCACATAAAACTTTACTTTTCTCCTGCTCAGATCGGCTCTTTTGCAGCGGATTTGAGCAGGAGAAGTTCAATCCAAGCTAATCCTTTGTTTAATTTTCTTGATGTACCTTGATTTACATAGTTCTATTAAGATTTGGGTTTGAATTGGTTAGTTTCTAGATTTAGATTAAGATTTGAGTTTTTTTCTTTCAATTTTATTCCCTAATTTATTTTGTCGATTCCTTCTTATGGGGCTTCTTATACCCTAGTTCTGATTTCAGCGGGAGTTCTTTAGGCTGTATTTTTATCTGTTTTATATTTGGGTATAATCTAGTTTTTGGGTTTTTGTTTATCTTCAATAAACTGAAGATTTATCTAAGGTAAAAGAAAATGGATCTTTGTAAAATCACCAGCAGCAACAAGAACAACAACTTAAGCTATGGAGACTAAGACAACAGAAACTAGATCAAGATCATCATCAACAAGTTCATCGATCACTGCAACTGTTAACACATCCCCAAAGCCGAGTCAGCCCGATTCAATCCATTATAGACCTTTACATACCGATTCCCACTACCACTGCTACTTCAGGCACTGCTTCTGTTACGCTACCCCTGCTACTTTGGTTACTACCTTGGTTACTGTTATTACTTGGGTCATTGTCACCTTGATCACAATAGGCAATATGAATTTAAAAATACAGTCCATGTTATACATATGTTCTGAGAAACATTGGGTTGGATCAGATCCATTCATTGGCTTGTTCCTTGAAACATACTAGTTTTGTTGTTTGGCCCTGCATGTTTTGTTCTCTCCTTTGAGAGAGAAAAGAAGGTCTTTTGAAATAATTATTAGATTTAGAAAGATAGATTTGATAGGCAAAAATTCGTGGAGATGCGATTATTTGTATGAACATGTAATGATTTTGAAATATCTTTGTAATAAGGTTTGTGATTTCCTAAATCAGAGTTATCAATATATCTACTGAGGTTTAACCTCTTTTTCGAATAGGGTTATTTGGTTTTTGGTACTCAGTTTTTGTCCAATATTAATGTTTGGTCTAATATTTGTCCAACTTAGTATTTGGTACTTGGAATTAATGTGGACTGGCGTTGACTAACTTTTAACTAATTTTGTATAATAAATTATAGGAGTTTACAAATATATCCTTGATGTGGGCCTTAGATCTCACGACTACGACACAACCATTAAATCGACGGTCCTTATTCAACAAATCCTCTTTACCTAAATTATTTATCCTCCACCTCCGCCTCCACTTTCTCCTCAACGCCTCTGTATATGAGAATTCCGTTGAAGAACACATCAGAGGTAAAATCATTTCTAAGTTAAACAAATCATCTAAAAAAAGATTCGTTCAATCAAAACCCAATCTGACTTATTCAATTAAAACCCAATTAAACCCAATCATACAAATTCAATCATAGCCCAATTAAATCTATTCAAAACCTAATGAAACCGATTAATTTCTTACATACAAATCAAGTTTACAACAGATTGGAATTAACTTATTAACAATTTTAAACTCAGATATTACTCCACGTCCTAGTACTACTAAACCTAACTCGATTTCAAGAAAACCAAACCCTAACTTACGAATCTACAAAGAGTTCTTCGCTGTCATTCAAGGCATAAATCACATCCGCGGAAGTCACATCTTCCTCCTAGCATGTTCAGTGTAAGTAACCGTATAACTAGTACCAATTTGAAGATAGATCTTCCTCCACTGAATATTTTTTTGGAACTTCTTTGTTTGTTAATAAAATTATGTTTTTGGAAATTGCAGTGTTGCCATACAATTAGGATTTTGATCAGTAAAAGGTTTTGGAAATTGAGGTTAAATTAGTATATCTTAGATGGTTCTGCAAATTGCAGTGAATTTAAAGATTGATGAAGACATTTTTCAAAATCATAGTTTAATCTCGGTTGTTGTTTGGTGGTGATGGTAGGGGTTACACGATGGTGAGGGTGATGCCGTGATAGTGAAAAAGATAAATATTTGAGGGTGTAAATATAGTTTAGGTAGTTAAGTAATTGTTGGTAAAGTAAAGGGTATTATAGTTTATCTATTTCAATAATTATTAAACAGAAGTTAAGATTTAACCGAGTCAACGTGGGTCAATGTTATTTTCAAGTACCAAACATTAAGTTGGATAAATGTTAGACCAAACATTGGACAAAAAATGAGTAAAAACTAAATAACCCTTTCAAATAAGAAAAAAAAACAATTGGTGATAAAAAAAACTAAATACCGCAGGTGATCCAACTCCCAGGGTGCATAGCCCTTGGTATTATAATAAACCCATAGCTTCACTAGGTTATATAAAATAAATATTAGACGAGTATCATCTTCCGGGCATTACTTGCTTGTGCATTCAAGTATAAGATGATTTTTCTTAAGATTTTAAAGTGTCCTAGGATTCTAATGCATAATTAATTCCAGGAAAAAGAATTCCAAAGGTAATGTGCCTTGATATCATAACAATCGAAAACCAAAGCATAAAAGAAAAGAAAATTCCAAGTATCTAGTTCTTGCAAGAGTCAAATGAAATCGAGACATCCACAAAGTTGTTCCATTTATTAACAAAAGAGCATTTCAAAAGAACAGAATTGTGATTGAGAACAAAGTTTTAACTTCACCCAAGATGCCTTTGGTTTTTCTCAAGCCCTTAGTTTCCTTTATGCATGGATTCTCTATTTGTCCAAGTAATTGAGTCCATTTGAAACCACCTCTTTTACTTTCTCCTCTTCTTTGTCTTTCGCTTTTGGCTTTAAAGAGAAAAAAAAAGGAGGATGGTTCACTAGCTAGCTCTATGGAACTTGAGCAGTTTAAATCAAGCTTAGTGCCTTACTGTCTTCAGATGTGTTTAAGAGGAAATGCTGGGGCTGTGCTCTTTGGTGACATGCTTAGCTTGACCGGAGTGAGCGGCTGAGCCAACAGCCCCATTCTAATATTATTTTATCTTTGGGTTTTGGTACAAGGAAATGAAACAAAAATAACTAACTTTGACTTGCTTCAGGAATACAAGTAATAAAAACGAAGGAATATGCTCCGAGGTTCATTGTTCTTGGACTTTTTTTGTAATAGCATAGGCTGCTGAGAGTGAGCAACTCCACCTGGAAAATACGTCTAGCAATATAATGTCATCAAAATAGCATAACCCTTTCTAGTTTCTAATTTCAAATTTCGTAAGTTTCTCTAGCTATAAAAGGAAGGAATATAGGTGTTGACTTAGAATGCCGTTGCAAACAGTTATCACAACGTTAGTGTAGAAGAAAAAAACAGTAATTACATGATTTCAGACACTATATATGTTATCTGTGACATGAGCAAAATAAAAGTGAAGTCCACACATATACAAAAACCGTTGGTCTTCTCTTTGGAAAGGAAATATTTTACCGAAATGTCGTGTAGATTATGATTCAAGAGCTATAAATTCAAAATGGACGGATGTATTTTGACGTATCACCGGGCGGAGCTTTCATATACGCCGCCGATATGGTACATAGGGTGCTCCTCAAAGGCATGGTAGTACTTTGGTAAAGGTATAAAGAAGTTTAAATACAGCAATAGAGTGGAGTGGACCACACGTCCTGTTTTTGATCGACCACAACATTTACACTAATGGTTGGGTAGCCTTGTGGTCCTTGTTATTTTTGACCTACAATTTGAATTTAGAAATCGTCCAAGTCCTCTCCTCTCCTCTAGGTATTTTTGTGTGTGTGTGTGTGTGGGGGGGGGGGGGGGGGGGGGGAAGGCTAGGAATTTGAAGTAACCTTTAAGTTAACCCTAGTTAGGTTTGACTCTTTAATAAACGAGTCAAATTAGATGAATCACAGTATACTATACACAACTTGGATGAAATGGAAGAAAAAGAAGTTATACAACACATTACACCAACCATTCTAAACTTAAAGAAGCAACTCAACGAAAGTCAAAACTAACTTCAACTTGAATTTTGTTGTCTACACGTTGTTGATTCCAGATAGCTCATGTCTAGCCAGCAAGCTTCAACTTGACGATCAAATTGACAATTATGCCAATGACAAGAGCTTGAGACTCTTTAAAGCCAAGTTGTCATGCATGCTTGCAGAAAGAATAACAACAAACAAAGCACCGCATCAGTTTTCTATCCCAACTCATCCGCTTATTTTGACTTTGCCTCCATTATTTTATTTCTTTTATTTTCTTCAAGCGTGGTTGTTGTTTTTCGTTCAAAAGTCCTCCCTGCGGCCAAAAGTCCAAACCCCATTCCTTCTCCATCCTTCCCGATTCTAATTCTTTTGAACAGCCCGTTAAACAGCAACCGTAAGGGCGGTAATATAAACAAAACACATAATTAAGTTAGATGAGTAAGATCTAGATGACTCATTTAACTTAACTATATGTTTTGTTTATATTACCTATGAGAGTTCTAGTTCAGAAATATTATTCGGATTCGATCAGTTCAGATACGTTCGTGAATCATTCGTGAGTTGCATATAATCCATGAATTAGGTTCGGAATTCAAATAGTTCGAAAATTTCATTCGGATTCGGTCGGTTCGTATACATTCACGAATCATTCAGGAATGATCCGAGAATTACTAACCAGGGAGTGACTAGACGGTGGACGCTCCCACCCTTCCTAACATTCAAACATCTCAAAATACAAACCAGAAACTACGAAGAGATCAAACCCTGCCGTCCACAAAGTCCAACTTGTTTTCCTCCTCCGCAGCCCCCACCATGCTCTCATCTCATACACTCTCTCGCTATCATTTTTGGTTGTCAAAGTCTTTGGCTCAAATTAGCCGTCACGTTATATGGTCTGTCTGTCAACCGTCCCCTTACACGACATGTTCTCTAACACATTACTTAATTCCATCACTAATTAGCAATTAGTCTACGAAAACAAACAAACAAAGTACATCTAGTTTGGTTTAATTAATGATGATTTATCTTTTTGATTGACTAAACAAATCTGTGATAATAATAATCACCCCGTTTTTAAGAAAGAATAATTCGACCAAATAAATCAAAAACGTATATTTCACAGATCTCTATTCCCATTATTTAGTCAACAATGTTTCTTTCTTTACTTTAATGGAGGTCCTTATCATCATGCTAAAGTAATACAAATAATAACACAACTTGATTCGATTAATCTCTATTTTAATTAGGTTAAGCGAAAAGTATATAGACAACAAGAAAGCAAAATCAAAAATTAGTATTGAAGATGAAGATCATGTAATACGTTCTAGAATACCCACTTTCTCTAGCTTACTTCACCAAATCCACATTCATTTTCCACTTCATTTCTTCACTGAATAACAATATATTAAAATCTAGTAGTAATAAAAAAGGGTTTAATTAACAAATTAAAGAACAGTAAAACACATTGGCTGCAGGAGTCCCGTATTTTACAGGGGATGGATGGATGAAATTGAATTCTGAATTTAGAGCCGAGAGAAGTCTGAAACTAAATTCTCTGAAAACATCTAATAATAAAAACCATTACATTTTTTAAGACTTGCTGCTTCAAACTCCAAATTCTTCTTCTTCCTCTTCATTTCTTGATTTAACGTTTTCTTAAGACGATTCAAGGATTAAACCGGTAGTATCAGTAACTGAATGAGAGTGATTATGTTCGCCTTCATAAGTAACAATCAACATGGTTGGATCATCTAAAGCTCTCTCAACATGTTTTCTTGCTGGACATCCTCTTAAACTACTGCACTTATAATAACCCCTGCAACATATCAAAAACAACCTCGTGGTCAGAATTATTTATCTATAACTGAGTTAACTCGGACTATTCACTGTCCGGATTTATCAAGAAAATTATTGACAAAAAACTAACAGATCATTTAGGTGTATAAATCTAAGGCAAGTGGCAGTCCTGTAATTAATTAATTACATTTGTGGAAATGAACAGTAGATTTTATTGAGTTGACTCGGTGTATATACCTTGGATGTGGAGATCCTTTAATGGGCTTCTGTCCATATTTCCTCCATGAATAATCGTCTGGTGGAATATCAGCCATTTTCAAACTGATTGCAGGAACTCTAACAACTCTTTTCACTCTTGACTTTCTGTGAAATTCAATTAAAAATCGATTAAAATCTATAACAATAAAATGAAAAGCAGAGGAGAAAACAGAGGAGCTAGGATATGAAGGACTGACCTTCTTTTAGAACAATGGCATCGACCATGACTACCACACTTAGCACCACCAGCATCACCAGATGACATACACTTCCTTTTCAATGAAGCAGACGATAAAGGTGGTCTTCCTGAAGATTGAGATATATTTGTAAGTTGAAAAGCAGAGGATGAAGAATGCTGTTGTTTCGTATCTGTATCTCCTGTTAATGACGATAAAAACGAAGTTGCAGCAGACATAGATGGTGATGGAGATGTGAAATTAATCGTAGTAGAAGTTTCTTTTCTCTCACTAATAACACCATTTTTAGACATAACCAGAGACGGATATTTATTGTTTTGATTATGAGGATGTTGATGAGATGATGAGGATGGAAGTGGAGGTAACCGTTGGATCGGTGTAGGACAATAAACCCTCGATGATGAACCAATAAATTGTTGCGACTTATCATCTTTTAGCTGTTGTTGATGATTTTGAAGATGAATCTGATGATTTACAGAAATGGGCTCTTCAACATGCTGTGGCTGTGGAGGTCGAGGAGGGGGAGAAGGATAAGAATTTTGGAGAGGAGCTCTTCTGAATCGGGCATGACCAGTACGAGTTCGACCCAATAAAGACATAACTTTCTTAAATTCATTAACAGCAACATCAGCAACAGCTTTACAATCTAAATCAATATCTTTAGCAGATTTTTGATTCTCTTCTTCTTTTTCTTTCTGTTCTTCATATTTTTGCTGCTGTTGTTGACGTTGATTAAGTAATCTAATCAACTTCTCAAAACTTTCTAAACCAGCTGAAGCAGCTTCTTCAACAGAAGTATTATTGCTTTCTTGAATCTTCTTAGTGATAAAATCTGTATTTCTATAATCCATCATGAGATCAACAGCCATCACTCCACCTACAAATATCAAACTAAAACAAATTCCTCTTCTTGTAAATAACAAGAAGAAAGAAAAAGAAGAAACTTATAGACTTGGGGTCAAACATATGCTTTTGTATTTTATGTTTTTAATTTCATCCTCTGTACTGTAATATACATGGAGAGCACTGACCTGTTTTCCATTTGCATCATCTCCTTTTTCTTTTTCTTCTCTGCTAGTCAAAGGCTTTAACAACTTGGAATCCGACACGTGTACGAATTTTTTGTTTTATACTCGCTTCCAAATGCAAAACGTCAGGTGCATTGACCGCCTCTACGGGCTCTGCCTTTTTGTTATTTCCATACAAGAGAAAAAAAAAAAGTTGTCTAGTCTGGTTTCTTTGTTAGCTTTTACTTTTGGTTTTTGTGACGATGATTATTACCGGCGTAACAGCCTGAAGATACTTTGTTAGAGAATGCGGTGGTATGTTGCTGTATGAATGAATGAAAAATGAATGATTTAAGGTCAGAGGATTAGTTAGTGATGGTTTGAAATTTGGTGAAATCGGACGGTTGTTATATAGTACTTAGTAGATTGGTTAGAGTTGACTTTTAACGTTAGTTTCAGAGAGTACTATATTTGTGATATAGGTGGGACTTGTAGCGACTTGAGTTTACCTCTTTTACCGGTAACCGGACTATCTGTCAACTACAAGTCACATGGAGATTCCTTAACCGGTACAGAGTTGTTGTTGTCGAGTTATCGCATGTATACGTAAGGAAGGAAAGATTAGTCGAAATGATCATCTAATCACACGATATATTGATGAGATTTTGTTTAAGTGTTGTTCTTCAACTCATTTGATTTGTTGTTTTCTCGAGTGCAGTGCTGTTCCCCAGCTAGGGTGTGTGCAAATGAGTTTGGATTAGTCCACCGATGAAAGTCAGAAGTCTTTGCGTAGCATTTTTAACCGTTTGTGATGTTTGCTTGATTTTAATAAACACCAAGGTGTGACCTAGAATTTGAATGCTCAATCCACATGGCTGCTAATAGTGATACTAAATAGAGAAATTGGGTTGATTGTCCAAGTATTTTTAAAACTTTGTTCTAATTGACGAGTAAAAATTAGTATGGGTGAAATGGACACCAAAATAATAGCAAGAATGAATCTGGATTCATCCTGCCTTAAACTTAAAAAATATCGAGGATGAAACTGGATGCATACTGATGTAAATTAAAAGTAACAAAAAGTATTCAAAAATGGGTAGGATGAAACTGTTTACATCCTGACTATTTTTACATTCTCGTCCATTTAAACAGTATCAAATTTTACATGTCTTTTTCACCCAGAAAGTGTCGTTATTGGATTAGTTGACCAATTTTGTGTACTAAATACCAGGGAGATTATTAAAATTCATATAGCGCAGAGTAAAAAGTGGTTTGTTTTATATCGATTCTGGTATCTCTTCGCTAATCTAATACCCTTATTAACAGTATTGCAAATTCACTGGTAAATCACATTTATAATTTAGATTTAAGATTGTTCTAAAATAATTATGCAGAAATACAAAAATTATATCTCGTATTAGCTTGACTCAGGATATTTTCATAGCTTGACTCAGGATATTTTCATAGATTATTTTTATGCAGTTCATGATCTTCGGTGTTATCGACAAACATGATATTTAAGACAAAAAAAATATATTTATTCTTAAAAATAGTGTTGGACATGGTGGAATTATTACAAATGTTCGTTCACTTGATCCATACGAAAATCTTCGATGTTGTCAGCGAAAATAATATGTAAGATAAAAAGAATCTCAGAAGTAGTGCTTGACGTGGTGGAATTGTTACAAATGTTCGTTCACTTGATCCATATGAAAATCTTCGATGTTGTCGACGAAAATAATATGTATGATAAAAAGAATCTCAGAAGTAGTTCTTGACGTGGTGGAATTGTTACAAATGTTCGTTCACTTAATCCATACGAAAATCTCGGTGTAATCAAAGAAAATAATATTTAATATTAAAACTATATATATTTATTCTCAAAAGTGTCATTGGACGTGTTGGAATTGTTACAAATGTTCGTTCACTTAATAATCTTCGGTGTTATCGGCGAAAATAATATTTAAGATGAAAAAAAATATTTATTCTCAAAAGTACCGTTGGACGTGGTGGAATTGTTACAAATGTTCGTTTTTTTGTCTTTGTTTAGGAAGAAAGTAAAAAAGCAAGGAGTACGATTAAGAGTTGAATCGAACGTGCATGAAATAGTCCTACCAACTACCTCATGTGTTACCTGGGTTGCTTACCTAGATTAACTAATCCAGACAGAATTAAATTTAAGATAAAAACAAAAATCTCAAACGTACTGTTGAACGTGGTGGAACTGTTACAAATGTTCATTCACTTAAACCATACAAAAATATATAGTATGCCCAACCAAAAATTAAGAAGGTAATAAATATTGAGGTTTTTGTCTTTGTTTAGAAGGAAAGTAAGAAGCTAGGGGTACGACTAAAAGTTACATCGAACGTGTATGAAATATTCTTACAAACTACCTCATGTGCTACTTGGGTTGCTTCCTTAGATCAACTGATCCATGCAAAATAAAATATAAGATAAATTTATTTATTTATTCTCAAAAGTACTGTTGGACGTGGTGGAATTGTTACAAATGTTCGTTCACTTAATCCGTGCAAAAATCTTTGGTGTTATCGGCAAAAATAATATTTAAGATAAATAAAATATATTTATTCTCAAAAGTACCGATGGACGTTGTACCAACCAAAAACTAAGAAGTAATAAGTATTATCGTTTTTGTCTTTGTTTAGGAAAAAAGTAAAAAGCTAAGAGTACGACTAAGAGTTAAATCAAACGTGCATGAAATAGTCCTACGAACTACCTCATGTGCTACTTGGGTTGCTTCCCAAAATGAAAAATCAAACGACCTGTATGAAATTCAGGAATGTTTCAATTCATAATCTTCGATGTTATCGGCGAAGATAGTATCTGACTCAAATAAACAAAACTTATTTTCAACAGTTCTGTTGGACGCAGTGGAATTGCTACAAACGTTCATTCACTTAATCCATATAAAAATACACAGTAGGTACCAACTAAAAATTAATAAGGTAATAAATATTACGATTTTTGTCTTTGTTTAGGAAGAAAGTAAGAAGCTAGGGGTACGTCTAAGAGTTACATCGAACATGCATGAAATAGTCTTACAAACTACCTCATGTGCTACTTCGGTTGCTTCCTTAGATCAACTGATCCATACAGAATAAAATATAAGATAAATTTATTTATTTATTCTCAAAAATACTGTTGGACGTGGTGGAATTTTTACAAATGTTCGTTCACTTAATCCGTGCAAAAATCTTTGGTGTTATCTGCAAAAATAATATTTAAGATAAATAAAATATATTTATTCTCAAAAGTACTGCTGGACGTTGTAGAATTGTCACAAATGTTCGTTCACTTAATCCATACGGAATACACAGTAGGTGCAGTTTTTGTTTTTGTTCAGGAATAAAATAAAAAACTAGGATTACGGTTAGGAGTTGAATCGAACGTGCAAGAAACAAACTTTAGAATTATTTCATGTGCTACTTGAGTTGCTTCCCTGAATGCAAAATCGAACAACATGGACGGAATTCAGGAACGTCTCAATTCATAATCTATGGTGTTATCGGCACAAATAATATCTAACTAAGATAAAAAAAATATTTACTTTCAATAGTTTCGTTTGACGTGATGGAATTTTTACAGATGTTCATTCACTTAATCCATGGAAAAAAAATATAATAGGCACCAACAAAAAAGTAAGAAAGTTATAAATGTTACGATTTTTGTCTTCGTTCAGGAATAAAATAAAATGGTAGGAATATGGTTAAGAGTTAAATCGAATGTGCAAGATTTAGTTTCAAGAATTCATGGGCTACTTGGGTTGTTTCCCTGGATGAATCAAAATCAAATATCATGTACGAAATTCAAGATTCAGAACTTAGGTTCAAGATTGTCCTAAAAGAGTTCTCATTAGAAAAGTATGTGAACTTTATTAAGTATTTGGATGTGACTCGTATTTTCGGCGTTCATCTTTGTCAATTCATAATCATCAGTGTTATAAGCAAAGATAATATCTGACTAAGATAAATAAAACATACCTCCTTTTCTAGAAAAGTGTTACTTTCACTTTTTCATTTTACCCTAAAAATAGGCCAAATTGAAAAAGTGAAAGTAACACTTTTCCAGAAACAGAGGGAGTATATTCGTAACAATTCTATTGGAATTAGTGAGATTGTTATAAATGTTTATTTATTTAATCCGTATAAAATTATACCTTCTGGTACAACCAAAATTTAAGAAGATTATAGATGTTGTGATTTTTGTCTTTGTTTAAGAATAAAGTAAAAAGCTAGAAGTACGGTTAAAATTCCAACCAATCGTGCATGAAATAGTCTTAAGAATTATATCATGTGTTATTTAGATTGTTTCCTGAATGCAAAATTGGACGACGTGGACGAAATTTTTGAACATTTCAACTCATAAAGTTCGGTTTATAAGCAAACATAATATCTAACTTAGATAAAGAAAACACTTATTTTCAGTGATTTTGTTGGACGTGGTGTAATTGTTATAAATGTTCATTCATTTAATCCGTACAAAAATATACAGCGTATACCATCCCAAAAAAAAGTAAGAAGCTTATTAATTGTAGTGGTTTTTGTCTTTGTTTGGGAATAAGGTAAAATGCTAGGAGTATGGTTAGATGTTAAATCAAATGTCCGTGATTTAGTCTTAAGAACTATTTCATGTGCTACTTGGGTTGTTCCAATTGATGAATGCAAAATCAAATGAGATGGACGAAATTCAAGATTCATAACTTAGATTTAAGATTGTCCTAAAAGAGTTCTCATTAGAGAAGTATGTGGACTTTATTCAGCATTAACATGACTAATATTTTCAGTGATCATCTTGCGGATTCATAATCTCAGTGTTATTGGCGAAGATAATATAGGACTAAGATGAAGATAACATTTATTTTTATTAATAGTTCTATTGGACGTGGTTGAATTCTTACAAATGTTCATTCATTCAATCGATACAAACTTATACGGTAGGTACAACTAGAAATTAAGAAGGTTATAAATGGTGTGGTATTTGTATTCGTTTATGAATAAAATAAAAGGCTAGAAGTACGGTTAAAATTTGAATCGAGTGCGCACGATCTCTTTTTATTTTTTAAGAAATTCTTTGAAAGAACAAAGAGTTACAAAATAAAGGATCAAATAGGTGAACAACAAGCCCATAGAGATCCTTCATAGAATAAAGCTAAACACAAACGAAATACAAAATCTCAAAAAAAAAAATCAATAAAATCTTAGACAAGTTGTGTCAAGGAACTTCAGGCGTTGAAGGAAAGAAGGTTTGATGTTGTACTGCACAATCTGACCCCTTTTCAGATTCTATTTTTTGCCAAGATATCCCTGAGAAAATAAATCTCATGATAGGCATGTCTAAAACGAATAGAATGTAAACAAGAAAAAATCTTGTGCCATATAGAAGAAAAAAAAACAAGGAAGTTTTCCCATATCAAAAACATTGAAAAACACAGACACCATCTCCCCTTTTCTTTCTTTTTTTTCAAATCTGTTTTTTGGTTGTGGATTAAGCTTTTGGGAAAACAACATTAACCTATGGAACATGTTGAATACATGAAACTTTGACTCAAGAATCTCAAGGAGGAGCACATGACTTGTATTCATCGTCAGCGTGGCATTCACCATTATATGGAAGAAAAAAAAAAGACCAAATCTACCCAGCTAAGGGAAACAAAATTGAGGTTGCTGCAATCATTGCTGAAGTAGCCGGAAGGTTTCATCTTGTCATCAATAGGGTAAACATTGATTAATTATTTATTTTTTTGAGTTTGATAGAGCTCTTTGCAAACCGTGATGCAGAAATAATAGTCCCGACTTGGTGTATGCATACTTAAGCCCTATCCTCAACCTCTACTATGATGTTTTTCATCCCGAGAGAAACAACCTCAAAGTTATCCTTGGTTAATAAGAGTTGTGCTTGTTACCTAGAGTGGCAGCATATCTTTTAGGGAACATACTTTTCAGTTAGTTTTGTTATGTGAATTTCAATTAATAGACATTTGTTTCATCATGTTAGCTTTTATTTTGTGTTATTTAAGTTTTGTGGGAAAATTTTATAGAACAAGAGTTGATGGTGGATTTTTAATGAAGGTTAGATTCGTAAAATCACATCGGGAAATATGTATCTCTGACAACATCAAAAGCATAAAAGACTATATGTCTTCACGTTCCACAACAGAAGTGAATTACAGTTCTGTAAACTCATCAAAGCAATAATACATGACTATAATGTTAGAGCCTCTGAGGCAAGAGCTTTCAATATTCCATTTATTTATCATGTATGCTGAGAGGTTCAGTATTAATAAGTGCTTAATTCATATGTTTATAGAGTGAAATCCATTCTTGTTTTAGATATTTTCTTGCATTTTACCTTGTATTAATCTTCTTTCCTATTTTATTTGTTTCTTTAGGCGAATCATCCGAAAATCAATAACAATCTTGTTAAAAGGAGATAAGAAGAGGAAATGAGTTCATTCGGGAATGAAAAACAAAAGCTGGAAGGTGCAAACACAACTCTTGGATACAAGTTACAGGGTAATTTACAGTGGGAAAAGCATCCCAAAACCTGACCGTAAAAGAGATGAATTTCCAACATAATTTTCAGAAAGAGTTACAGCTAGGTCCAACCTAACCGTAAAATTAAGTGAAGAAATATGAAGATTTGGTCATTTCTATCATGCAGAGGACGATGATATGAATGCAAGCCCAAAAAGAATGAGATCAATTGGACATCGTATGAGAAAGTTGTGAAAAAAATGGTGAAGAACAAAAAGTTACAGGAATATTTACGGCCGAGTCTAAGAGACTCGAACCTAGCCGTAATTCTTAGATTTTCAACGTGATTTTCTGTTAGAGTTTTGGATGGGTTAAACCCAATCGTAAATCTGGGGATTTTTGACGAATTTTTCTTGTAAGACTTACGGTTGCCTTGAGGTTAACGATACCAACCGTAACTAAGGGTATTTGGAACGTGTGTGAGACTATGAATTGAATAAAACACGAACAAGGAGAGATTTTGATGACCTAATTCGTAAGAACTATATAAAGATACCCCTTAAACATTAAGGATAACATCTTTTATATAACTTTGGAAGTCTTGCATAGGAGGAACAACAACAAAGCAAAAAGTTTGGGTTTCAGAGCGGTTCTCATCAATCGTAACGATATCTTCTTTGGTTTATCATATGTCTATCATGGATGCTGCTACATCCATGAGTAGATAAACACTTATTGATTGAGGATGAATTTTAAGTTCTATATATAATTTGATTTAGTGTGTGAATCTGTTTTGATTTCTTTATATGATCACCGTTTTAGTTTACTATATATTAAGAATGTTTATAATTGATTAATAGATTGTTTAGGTGCCCAACTAAATATATTTGTTGATTCAATCTATTTCTAGTAGGGATTAGGATATTCGTAATTGTTGAATAATTCCTTACACAAGTAGATGAAAAAGGATATGGAAGTTTAGTCAAATAAGAAAAAGGAAGAGAGAAAATAATAAAATAATATAACCTCACAGGTGGGGCCCACATGGCCGTCCAGCCAACCATATCGGTCCCTACCCTCTTTTCCTTTTTAGTTTTATTATTCTTAAGGTTTCATGTTTCTAGAACTTCCTCTTTTGATCAAAACTCATTATTTCCATATTTTTTCGAATCTTACTCCATGGACTGTATGATTTTCAAGGCAAGTGTTCCCGCAACCATTATGATTTTCTACCATAAAAATATTTAAAAAATATTATTTCAATATTTCAAACTCAAATTCTTATGGAAAGACAAAATAATGTTCGATGGACCATCATAAAATATCAGAATTCTCATGAATGATACGGGAAGAGCTTGGCGATATGGGTACACCACCATGATCGGCCATGGCCAGTCCTTTGTCTACCAATAGTCGACTCCATCTTATTCATTCATTAATGACATAATTAATCATTTTTAGCCCATATTTGATTCAAACGCTTTCCATCCGTTTGGACTATCATCCATGCACCATCAGTTGGTCCAGTAACCACCAGCAGCCGGTTCCAACACCCTTTGATCGGTCATCCTTTTACCACAATTAAGTACTACTACCTAATGCTCTGTAGAGCATTATTTTGGTTATTATGAAACACTAATTAATGATCCACACACCAAATGCTCTGCAACTGAGTTTGGTGAATGCTCTGAAAAGCGGCGCCACATGGTCGGTTCATCACCACCAATGGCCAGTCCCTCTTGTCCATTGGTTGATCAGTATTCAGTCATTGGTAGGTCATCCATCTATCAAAATTAGGGTTTTGAACCTAATGCTCTGCAGAGCATAATTCAAAATAGCTTCAAACACCAATAAATTTATATTGATTCAACAATCAATATTTTACTTAATAATTTAATATTATGGTCAGCCACCAATATTATATTAATATTTTACTGATTCAACTATCAATATTTGAATATTAATCCGTTATCAGTATTTTATTGGTTCATCAACCAATACTCAGTTGGTCCATCAATCTGGTTCGTCAATCGACCATTATATTGATATTATGTCATTCGACTTACACATGACATGTGGATCGAGGAAGAACCTTCTATGGTCATTCAATAATGATCATCTTCATATGAATTCCTATCAAATTCTTGACATATCAACACAATGGTTTATGATCGATCCAACAATCTCATTAAACCTATGCTTATCAATCCAAGTCATTCGACTATCATTTATACTTCATCCAGCACAATGATATGTCACAACTATCAGTGATCCACCAGACTCACTCAACGTCTATGGTCCACAAAGCATGTTGTTGTTCTAAGAGACACTTCATGCTTTTCTTAGTTATTGTTTGAATATCAATTCTGTACGCTTTTCTTAGTTATTTCTCTTGTATTTTTGTATATTACACTTTGTTTTGCTTTTATAGGTGTTTTGGAGTCATGCGATGCAAAACAAGAAAAATGTGAGTTTAATTCATTGCTTGGAGACATTGGTCGTTTGCGGAGTTGAAGTACAGAAGCACCATGGCTTTAAAGTGTCAAAACAGAGGTTATTGGAGCACCAGGCACTTGTTTCTCATGGCAACCGGCTGAATCTAAATGGAGATTTCTACAGATAGACTGTAGTTCGTTAAGGGGACACCTCTTCCTTGATGACCTAGAAACTCGGAGTAAACGCCCAAGTTCAGTTCTCTTCTCAATGAACCAAGAGCCAAGAGCTGCTGCCAAGAGTTAACCACAAGTTCAACCAAAGTTCTCCTCGCTGCCAAGAGTCTCAACGCCGGCAACCAAAGTTCTCTTCTCAATGAAGATTACAACCAAGACTCTCGGATACAAATCGGATTGGCATTTGGGATGAAGTTCAAGCCGATATTGCAGTGAAAAGAAGAACGTGTCAATACCGCTCATTTGAGAATGGCCGCTGAAGATTGAAGTATATTCAATGATGGGTATGTGCTGGATTCAAGCTACAGTGAGAGTAATTCGAGAGTTTACTCACTGTTATAAACAGGGAAGAACAAGCTTATTGCCATTGATATTTGGTGATGACTGATAGAAAATTGAGTTGGCTTTGCAATTGAATGAATGTTTTAGAGATTTGAATGAATGGGTTTATGCAGATTCGTTATTTGCAGGGAATGAAGGTCTAGATCCTAGTTAGCAATTCGGAGTTCGGCATACGTTCGGAACGGCAATCGTACGAGTATTATTCGGATTTATAAAAATTAAATTCGATCTAAAATTCGGTCAACGGTTCGCGGGTCGGGAGTAATTCGGAACGCCATACGTACGTGTATAATTCGTTTTACTAATTTGTGTTCGGTATTGAAAATTCGGTATGTATTAATTAATAAATAAATATATTTCTGGTGTGGGGGAGTATCATTTGGGATTTAAAAGAGTATATACGTAATATATTTAGAATTGACACAAACAAACACCCAGTGCAGTGGCTTGAGGTGTAGTATTGGAAGCAAGAGAACGAAGTTCGAATCCCATCCTTCACATTTTTGAAAAAAAAAACATTAATATCTTGAAATCAGTGGGTTATAGAGTAGATATGGGCTTTGAATAGTATTGGATCGGGTGGGCTGTCCGTAACAACAGCTGCCGAATCAAACGGACGAATGATTCGGAAATTCGTAAAATTCACGAATTATTCGCCAAGGCCACAAAACACGCGTACCTGGTTCGGACTTATGGTAGTTCGGGCGTATTATTCGGGAACGACCGATACGAAAAAAATTCGTGAATCATTCGCGAATGATACGCCGAATTGCTAACTAGGGTCTAGATAGAACTAATGCAACATCAGATTAGATTCTCCATCACCAACTCAGGAATGCACACAACATGTTTGACAAAACGACTAAAAGGAGATCATTCACCAATTTGCCGGCCATGGGTGTTTACACAAGGGGTTACTAGTGCTTGTTCTCGACAGTGAAATAAGGTTATTATAAAGCCATGAATTAAGTGAAGCGGGTGGGTCTTTCTAATGGGTTTTTAGAGATAATTGAAGTCTGGAAGAACACGACAGATGGCTTAAATTGATGGAAGTATGGGTCCGTGATGGATATGAGTCTCTCTGCCGGTGTTGTTGCTGTCGACCAAGCAGTGGCTGGAAACTCAATTGAGAAGGCTACAGGTAGTTCAAGTTGAGGGTTAAATCTGTGTGGGTTAGCCATGGTTCAATGGATTTGTATGAAGAGTAACCAGCACTGGCTAGGTGGTATCAATTGGTTCAGATTTGGAAAGAGTTTTCTAATCGACAAAACAGGGAAGACTTGGAAGTTGCCATGGTTGGATTTATGAATGAACGAAGTAGATTGAGACCTATTTCAGAAGTGCAGATAAACAAGGAAAGAAGGAAAGTTGGGTTGTTAATCTTATACGAAATTGCAGGAGAAGAAGACTATAAAAAACGACCTACAGACTACACAAAATCATCATCTCATACCCCTCATTCACTCCTGTTTTGCATCTTCAACAGAGAGGAGCTCTCCGCTCCTCTCCAATCCATTACCATCTGCATCTCCACCTGCATTATCATATGCATCACCTGCATACCATCTCATCATCACATGCATACCACTCATCATCACCTGCCTACTGGAACAACATCATCTTTTGCATCAAGACGAGTCGCAGTTCATCATACGGCCATAGAAATAATACAGCCATCACCAGAGCACTGTGCAGGCCTGAGATCGCAGTCAACACCAGCAGCAATAGCAACTCCACAGTTCACCTCGCCTTACGACGTCACTACCAGGCCATACATCATCAATTCCACCTGCTGCTGCGTTGGTTTGGTAGATCGTTTTGCCTGTCTGATATTATATTTTGTTGTGTTTATTATGAACTCCAGTAGCTAATTGCATCCTGATTAGGGGCGATTTCGACGTCTGAACATGAACTCAAATTGATATTTAAACTTCCTGTCTTCTTGCAATTTGTCTCGTTATTGCTCAATTTCTGCCGCGCTAGTATTGCTTATGAATTACGTGTTAATTGTTTAAGTTCGAAATTCAATGATTGATTCATATTTCTATTGCTAGTTCAGATTTTCTTCGACCTGTAATTGTCTAGAGAAGATAAACGCAAGTAGCGATATGTGAGTATTGATGATGGGACTTTATTAAGTACTCATATGTAGAAATTGACACTAGTAGGTGATTCATGCTTTTGAGTTCATCACTTGGAGCAACCTTATCTCACAAAACTTAAAGAATTTGTTTAAGTCACACCTAGAGAGCATACTTTTAGGAAACTTGGCAAGTAGAATCCGGTAGTCGCGCTTCCGTATCCGGTGAACTTAGGAGATAATAACGGAATAGTTGAGTGTACTAATTATTCTAGGGTTGTTAGTAATATGTACTTTGCAGAAACATAGCTATATTGATAAGATTCACGTTTTGTGATTGAGAAAGAGTCATTGATCATTCTCATCCTCATATTTGCATTAATATTCAGAAATTGAATTAACAACTTTAGACTCAACTCTCCCTTAGGAACGAACCTGCTTGTCATTGTACTACTAGTTAGTGTAAGAGAAGTAAGGAATTTATTTTTGCGAGTTCGACACTTCGTCAAAATTGGTGCCGATGCCGGGGAGGTAGTGACAAGTTTAGTTGTTATTTTTATTCTTAGTTGTTACTTTTGCTTTTATTTTCAACTTCAGTTTACTCATCCAATCTATAAGAAATCTATTTTTCAGGTACCATTTCTTTGGTGAATGCGTGGAGAGGGCAGACCAAGTCCAATTGGTATACGTCTTCGTTCGGGCACTTTACTAAAAGACTTGATTTGAGCAGTGAATACTCCACTTCCTCCTAGTTCTTCACCAAGTCAATTCTCGGACTCGGACAAAGAGGAAGACAACACAATGGGAGGTCGGCCACCTACTCCGAGAAAACTCAAAGATGTCACTTCTCCAAACCTTGATCAGCAGCCTTTATGTATTCAGCTGAACGAAACCATTGAGTTGAAGCCGCAATTGATTCACTTGCTGCCCAAATTCATAGGTTTAGCGGGAGAGGATCCTAATCGTCACTTGCAACAATTTCATCATGTTGTGACTAGTTTAAAGCAAGCAACCGCAGACGCCGATATGGCTATGATGACAGCATTTCCTTTCTCCCTTATAGATGTTGTGGGAGAATGATTCTTTTGTTTACCTCCTGGGAGTATAACCATATGGAACGGGATGAAGAAATTGTTCCTTGAGAAGTATTTTCCGGCATCAAAAGCAGCAGTGATTCGCAAGGAAATTTGTGGTATTGTGCAAATATCGAGAGAGACTCTCTATGAATATTGGGAGCGGTACAAGAAGCTTTTAGCTAGCTGTCCACACCATCAAATTAGCGATCAACTCATTATTAAATATTTCTATGAGGGGTTGCTTTTTAATGATAGAAATTTGATCGATGCCGCAAGTGGTGGTGCACTCACCAACAAGACCATTGCTGAAGCTACAAGCCTGTTAGAGAACATGGTTGCAAACACTCAACAATTCTACACTCGAGATGAACCAATTGTAAGGAAAGTGAATGAAGTTGTTGATTCTTCACATTTGGAATATAGGATGGGTAACATGGAGAGGATGATGCAACAAATAACATCGTATGTAATACCATCATACACCGAAGAAGTTGAGCAAGCTAGTGCAATATACCAAAATCAGTAACGGCGAAGATATGACCCTTACTCTAGCACATACAATCCGGGTTGGCTTGATCACCCCAATTTCATCTACGCCAACAAGCAAGTTGCAGCAAATCCTACTTTCAATCAACAAGGTGGGTACCAATTCTTGCAAAGTCCGCAACAAGAAGCTCAAGGCATGAATATAGATGACAAGTTGAATCTCATTTTTAACACAATGGCGCAAGATAAGCAAAATACGGAGATGGCTATGAAGGACATGCAAACACAAATGGGTCAACTAGCTAATACCGTGAGAAAATTGGAAGCACAAGCAGCTGGAAAACTTCCCTCGCAACCATTGAATCCTGGGGAGACTGTTAATGCTATTGAGTGGTGAAGTGGAAAGCAAGTAGAGAAACCGACAACATCACCGGAGTCCCATGAACGTGATTTAGAGAAAGAAGTGGACGAATCAGTTCCTAAAAGGATGATTCGGTAATAAATTCTAACTCTAAATCTCTTATTTCTACTTATGCTACTCCTCCGCCTTTTCCTAGCAGGTTTGCAAAGTCGAACAAGGAGACGTTGGACAAAGAGATTTGGGAAATCTTCGAGAAGATCGAAGTGAACATTCCATTAATTGAGGCGATAAGGCAGGTTCCTCGTTATGCAAAGTTCTTGAAGGAATTGTGCACTAACAAGCACAAATTGGTCGGTAATGAGGTAATGAGTGTAGGGGAGAGTGCTTCGGCATATCTTCAAAAGAAACTCCCACCTAAATAGAAAGACCCCGACAATTTTACTATACCTTGCACAATTGGTAAAACAAGGTTTACAAAAGATTTGCTAGATTTAGGAGCATATATTAGTGTTATGCCTGCTTCAATTTATGAATCTTTAAATCTTGGTCCTCTCAAAAGTACCAGCATAGTTATTCAACTTGCCGATAGATTTAATGTCTACCCGAAAGGGGTTGTTGAAAATGTTTTGGTGCAGGTTAATGAGCTTATATTTCCCGTGGACTTCTATTTTCTTGATATGAGTGATGAAAACTCATCCTTGTCTACACCTTTGTTGTTGGGTAGACCGTTTATGAGAACCGCTAGAACAAAGATAGGTGTATTTGAAGGTACCTTGACAATGGAATTTGATGGAAAGGTCGTTCGCTTCAACATCTTTGAGGTGATGAGATACCCGAATGATGTGCACTCATGTTTTCCTGTGGAGGAAACTGATGCTGGCTAAGAATGCAAGTGAGATGAAAGTCGGGTTGACGACTTTAAACCAAGCGCTAAGTGGGAGGTAACCCAATGGTTTTGTATCTTTATCTTTATCTTTTTATTTTTAAGCATTTTATCTTTGTTTTTTCATCTCATTTGCGGAATTTCCCACCTTGAACTTTACTTTGAATGACTAAATTTTACATTGAGGACAATGTAAAGTTTAAGTGTGGGGGAACATTTATATGTTTTTAGTGTTTGTTGCCTTTAGTTAAAAAAAATAAAAAAAATAAAAAAATTGCTTTATAAACTCTGAAATCTAGAAATTTGTGCCTTTAGGATGACACTACCAATATAAGTGGATGAAACCATCTTAGTTACAGGAGTTGAGGAACCCATTAACAAAAAGGAAGGACAGAGCTCATGTGTTAGAAATAACATGATAGTTGTTACCATATCTCGGAATGTCACCATATCACCTTATGTTTTTATTTTTGCAATATTTTTTTGTTTCTCTAAGTAATTTGGTGGGTCACTAACATCGAATTGTTATTACTGCTAGGATGAAATAAAGTGATTGAGTTACTAAAAAAAAAGACCAGACCAATTAGACCAACCGGTGTATATAAAAAAAATGACACTTGGATAGCAATATGTGTGTGTTCTTCCTGTCTCCGTCGCCTAAGCAAGCGTGGAACGCAGGATCCACGGGAATTACCATGTAATCTGCTGACAAGAAGCATGCGCTTGGATCCAAAAGATCTAATCATGTTGTCAAATCGAAAAAAGAAAGAAAAAAAGTGAATAAAAATACTTATTATCATTGTTCAATAAAATCGACTGTTGGTTCCCTTGTATATGCCAGCTGAGTTGTGGTGGCTCTCTAAAAGAGTCACAAACTAATACCGCAAGTGCACGGCGTCGATGTAGCTAATGTGCAAGTGCGAGTCGATCCACAGGGACAAGGTGTGTGTAGTTGAAGCTTAAGGTTTCACTAAAACTGAGTTGTAACAAAGAGTCTTGGTTGTGTTAAAACACACATGAGATGATGGCAGTGATTGAACTGAAAAACAGTAGAATGTAAAGCAAGTAAACAGGAACATGCTAGGGCTTTTGAATCCAACTCTAACTCACACTGATTATTCATCACTGACAGTAACATTGTTTTTCTATAACCACCAGCAAGAGGGATGTCAATCCTCTATATAGAAAGGGTCATTTTGATATGAAATCTCCTATCACAACTAAGGTATCTTCCCTAAGTATTAATTGTCTGTTTAAAGCACAATTAATCAAAAGAACAATATATAAAATTAAGCATGAGTTGCAGTTCAGCAACACTAGATGATTCTAACTACAATGGATGTCTGACATCCAATGTGAAAGACTAGTGTTGAATCCCTAAGATGGAGTTTCACTTTGAGCATTTACACACATCATGGCTACTGACAAGAGCATGAATAACAAGCAATAAGCTAGGGCTTCATCTCAACCCTAGCAGAACAGGTTAGAACATAATTGACAGTGCAAAACAATTGAAAATAACACAAAACAGTTGAACTAAAAACAGGAAAGTTGAGGAACTGGCTAGTACAGTCCTCTTGGGTGAAGCTCTGGCTAGCCTAGGCATAAGTTCTAATCCTCCCACACATCCCCTATTTATAGTTACAAGCTTCAATTAGGGTTCTACACAAGTTTTCCCCAAATCCCCAAAAACAGTAAATTAGGGTTTGTTGAATCTTACCCATACTTCTCTGATTTGCTTCATAGCCTTCGACCCATTCTTCTTCTGACTCTCCTGCTCCTCTCCATGCCTTCCAATTGCTTTTCTAACTCGACCTATTCTATTGATTTCTTACCTAGGGTTTCAGAGAGAAATCAGGGAAGAAATCGAGAGAATAGATGGCTAGAAGTTTAGGGGAATGATGGGTTTCGGTGAGGGATAACCATGATGGCTTTTGGTGGTTGATTGTGGTGGTTGAGGCAGTGGAGTTGGCGGAGTTGGTGGTGAAGGTGAGGCTGTTGCAGACGGAGGTGAGGGAGGTGAAGTCGATGGAGAAGAAGGAGGGGAGTGTTTGGTTGATGGGTATAGGTATTAGGTGCTTGGGTGTTGAGCGGTTGCATCAAGACTCATAGTCTAACTAGTTAAAAAAAATTAAAAAAATAAAAAATTGCTTTATAAACTCTGAAATCTAGAAATTTGTGCCTTTAGGATGACACTACCAATATAAGTGGATGAAACCATCTTAGTTACAGGAGTTGAGGAACCCATTAACAAAAAGGAAGGACAGAGCTCATGTGTTAGAAATAACATGATAGTTGTTACCATATCTCGGAATGGCACCATATCACCTTATGTTTTTATTTTTGCAATATTTTCTTGTTTCTCTAAGTAATTTGGTGGGTCACTAACATCGAATTGTTATTACTGCTAGGATGAAATAAAGTGATTGAGTTACTAAAAAAAAAGACCAGACCAATTAGACCAACCGGTGTATATAAAAAAAATGACACTTGGATAGCAATATGTGTGTGTTCTTCCTGTCTCCGTCTCCTAAGCAAGCGTGGAACGCAGGATCCACGGGAATTACCATGTAATCTGCTGACAAGAAGCATGCGCTTGGATCCAAAAGATCTAATCATGTTGTCAAATCGAAAAAAGAAAGAAAAAAAGTGAATAAAAATACTTATTATCATTGTTCAATAAAATCGACTGTTGGTTCCCTTGTATATGCCAGCTGAGTTGATCTAGAATTAAGATTGTCGATTGCTGGTTCCCTTGTATATGCCAGCTGAGTTGATATTAGAATTCAGACCAGTGTCTCAATCCATTAGGTCATACGTTCATCTTGGCGGTGACCTTCAGACAGATATGGGAAACACTGTTCACTTTAGTCACATTCGCAAACATCTATCTCTATATCCATCTTCTTAATCTATTCATGTGTGATTGTGGTTAGTTAGATTCCGAGTATTGTGGTTTGTTCGACTTTCTGAGTGAGATTTCTTATATATGAATTGGATTTGCATCAGAGTACTTCCTCCTGTAGCTATTTTGGATTCTTTCATAGACTTGTCACAAGTAAACGGAGTTGGAAATATAGGTTTTGTAGGCACACCTCTTGTAAACCTTGACGAGACTAAAACTCGTTCACTAGGGACACCTAGGGGTTCAAAGGCTTGTTATTTATGCCAAAAGTAATCGTAACCTCGACGACATGGAGTTGTTGTATTTTAATTTTATTTTGTTTGCTCGAGGACTAGCAAAGATTAAGTGCGGGGGAATTTGATAGGAGCCTAAATTACATTGTTTGAATATCAATTCCATATGCTTTTCTTAGTTATTTCTCTTATATTTTTGTATATTACGCTTTGTTTTGCTTTCATAGGTGTTTTGGAGTCATGCGATGCAAAACAAGAAAATATGAGTTTAATTCATTGCTTGGAGACATTGGCCGTTTGGGGAGTTGAAGTACACAAGCACCATGACTTTAAAGTGTCAAAAAAGAGGTTACTGGAGCACCAGGCACTTGTTTCTCAGGGCAACCGGCTGAATCTAAATGGAGATTGCTACAGAGAGACTGCAGTTCGTTAAAGGGACACCTCTTCCTTGATGACCTAGAAACTCGGAGTAAGCACCCAAGTTCAGTTCTCTTCTCAATCAACCAAGAGCCAAGAGCTGCTGACAAGAGTTCACCACCAGTTCAACCAAAGTTCTCCTCGCTGCCAAGAGTCTCAACGCCGGAAACACACGGAGATCGTATGGGTTCTCAATGAAGATTACAACCAGGACTCTCGGATACAAATCGGATTGGCATTTTGGATGAAGTTCAAGCCGAGATTGCAGTGAAAAGAAGAACATGTCAATACCGCTCATTTGAGAATGGCTGCTGAAGATTGAAGTATATTCAATGATGGGTATGTGCTGGATTCAAGCTATAGTGAGAGTAATTCGAGAGTTTACTCACCGGAATAAACAGGGAAGAAAAAGCTTACTGCCATTGATATTTGGTGATGACTGATAGAAAATTGAGTTGGCTTTGCAATTGAATGAATGTTTTAGAACTTTGAATGAATGGGTTTGTGCAGTTTCGTTATTTGCAGGGAATGAAGGTCCAGAGAGAACTAATGCAACATCAGATTAGATTCTCCATTACCAACTCAGGAATGCACACTACATGTTTGACAAAACGACTGAAATGAGATCATTCACCAATTTGCCGGCCATGGGTGTTTACACAAGGGGTTACTAGTGCTTGTTCTCGACAGTGAAAGATGGTTATTATAAAGCCATGAATTCAGTGAAGCAGGTGGGTCTTTGTAATGGGTTTTTAGAAATAATTGAAGTCTGGAAGAACACGGTAGATGGCTTAAATTGGTGGAAGTATGGGTCTGTGATGGATATGAGTCTCTTTGCCGGTGTTGTTGCTGTCGACCAAGCAGTGGCTGGAAACTCAATTGAGAAGGCTACAGGTAGTTCAAGTTGAGGGTTAAATCTTTGTGGGTTAGCCATGGTTCGATGGCTGTGTATGAAGAGTAACCGGCACTGGCTAGGTGGTATCAATTGGTTCATATTTGGAAAGAGTTTCCTGATCGACAAAACAGGGAAGACTTGGAAGTTGCCATGGTTGGATTTATGAATGAACGGAGTAGATTGAGACCTATTTCAGAAGTGCAAATAAACAAGGAAAGAAGGAAAGTTGGTTTGTTAATCTTATACGAAATTGCAGGAGAAGAAGACTATAAAAGACGACCTACAGACTACACAAAATCATCATCTCATACCTTTCCTTCATGCCTGTTTTGCATCTTCAACAAAGAGGAGCTCTCTGCTCCTCTCCAATCCATTACCATCTGCATCTCCACCCGCATTATCATCTGCATCACCTGCATACCATCTCATCATCACCTGCATACCATCTCATCATCACCTGCCTATTGGAACAGCATCATCTTTTGCATCAAGATGAGTCGCAGTTCATCAGACGGCCATAGCAGCAATACAGCCATCACCAGAGCACTGTATTGGCCTGAGATCGCAGTCAACACCAGCAGCAATAACAACTCCACGGTTCACCTCGCCTTACGACGTCACTACCAGGCCATACATCATCCGTTCCACCTGTTGCTGCGTTGGTTTGCTAGATCGTTTTGCTTATATTTTTCTGTGTTTATTATGAACTCCAGTAGCTAATTGCATCCTGATTAGGGACGATTTCGACGTCCGAGCATGAACTCAAATTGATATTTAAACTGCATGTCTTCTTGCAATTTGTCTCGTTACTGCTCAATTTCTACCGCGCTAGGATTGCTTATGAATTATGTATTAATTGTTTAAGTTCGAAATTGAATGATTGATTCATATTTCTATTGCTAGTTTAGATTTTCTTCGACCCGTAATTGTCTAGAGAAGATAAGCGCAAGTAGCGATATGTGAGTATTGATGATGGGACTTTGTTATATGTAGAAATTGACACTAGTAGGTGATTCATGCTTTTGAGTTCATCACTAGGAGCAACCTTATCTCGCAAAACTTAAAGAATTTGTTTAAGTCACACCTAGAGAGCATACTTCTAGGAAACTTGGCAAGTAGAATCCGGTAGTCGCGCTTCCGTATCCGGTGAACTTAGGAGATAATAACGGAATAGTTGAGCGTACTAATTATTCTAGGGTTGTTAATAATAGGTACTTTGCAGAAACATAGCTATATTGATAAGATTCACGTTTTGTGATTGAGAAAGAGTCATTGATCATTCTCATCCTCATATTTGCATTAATATTCAGAAATTGAATTAACAACTTTAGACTCAACTCTCCCTTAGGAACGAACCTGCTTGTCATTGTACTACTAGTTAGTGTGAGATAAGTAAGGAATATGTTTTTGCGATTTCGACACCTCGTCACAAGTCATTCGACTATCATTTCTGCTTCATCCAGCACAATGATATGTCACAACTATCAGTGACCCATCAGACTCACTCAATGTCTATGGTCCACAAAGCATGTTGTTGTTCCAAGAGACACTTCATGCTTCATCCATCATAACCATGAATTTTGAACTATGTTAAATTCATCAGTTAAGACTCATAGTCTAACTAGGTCAATGGTTGACCACATAAAATATGTCTCCAAGGCATACTTTTACATGAGACATCAATTCATATCACATGGGGGATATTCACTAGGGTTTTGGTCTGGCGATCTACATCATGTGCGATGTGAAATACATCCACGATGAGAAAAGTGAGTAAGTTGTGCTGGTAGTTGAAAGAGTAAATGAGATAGTGGATGGTCAATCAACCAAGTCTCCCATGCAAAGTGAAACTGGTTTACATAAGATTTTCCTCTTCCCCATTCTTCTACTCCTCTTCAACCGTCACCATTTACAGGAGATCGATGTGCTAACTACCTTTGAAATAAATAGGTTCCTCAACATATGACTTGATAAGACGAACAAGACTCAACGTAAGCAAACCTACGAAAGTCAATTATCAAGCATACAGAGAATTTCTCTCGTCTTACATAGAGAAATCATCTTCAAAGTATTTTAACACAATCGATGAATCTTCATTGATTTCTACACAATCTCATATTCCCTCTCTATAGACTGACACTTCTCCTTCCTTGTGACCAAACTGAATCTGGAACGACTAATATCTTGGTTTAGGCGAGAGTCCTATAGATTAGTCTCTCAAACTCAAAGTATTCTCGTGCAGTATATTTTTTAAAGGTTTAGACGATTTTCTTCGTTGAGCATTTGATTCATCGAGCACTTGCCTATTCCACCACTTTTACCCCAAAAAAATAGTAAACCGTTTTTACCCAAATAGGTTTTTAAAAGGTTGAAATAATTGACAGGGGTATTTTAATTTAGGTGTTTTAATTTATTTATTTTTAAAAGGTACATGATTTAGTCTTAAGAACTATTTATCGTGCTACTTGAGTTGTTTCCCTAGATAAATGAAATGCCAAAATAACCTGGACGAAATTCTGGAATCTTTCAATTTATAATCTTCAGTGTTATTCGCGAAGATAATATCTGACTAAGATAAAGAAAACATTTACTTTTAATAGTTTTGTTGGACGTGGTGGAATTTTTACAAATGTTAATTGATTTAATCCATGCAAAAATGTTTTCAAATGAAGAGCAAGCTTTTTGTAGGAGGAGTAACTGAAGCCAGGAATACCAAATTGCTAATGAGCTTCAAATGAATATTTCTTCATTCCCAGACAAGTATTTGGGAGTAAATTTGAAACCAGGATCTGTGAAGTCAAGTACAGTTTGGTGTGTGGTGGAAATGATACAAAACAAACTAACTGGTTGGATTGGGAAGATGTTATCTTTCAAGGACAGACTAACCCTTATCAAATCAATTTTGTGCAACATTCCCATTTATAACATGCCAGTCTATAAGTGGCCTACAAGTGTAGTGAAAAATTGTGAGAAACTTATAAGAAACTTTCTATGGACAGGGGATCCATATGAGAGAAAATGCATAACTTTAAAGTGGAATGAAACATGTTCACCAATGGAGGAGGGTGGTTTGGGCATAAGGAGAATGGAAGTAATAAACAAGGCTTTACTGATGAAACTAGTATGGAAAATACAAAACTCTGAATTTGAATGGGCAAGATTTATGAGAGCAAAGTATATAAAGGCAGATGGTGAATGGATTTCAGGTTACAAGAAGTCTTCAGTATGGCCAGGTTTGAAATGGGTACTAGATGAAGTAAAGTTACATACTAGATGGATCACTGGTTCAGGTGAGCAAATATCAGTATGGAGTGATGCTTGGATAAAAGATAAACCACTTAATGAGATATATGAAGAGGATGAATATATTAGGCAGAACAAAAACATGAAAGTTGCAGAGTTGATTGTTGCTGGTGAGTGGCTGATTCCTTCTAGAATGCTTCAATATTTTCAAGTAGAAGAATTACCTGTTTTATCAAAAACAAAAGATACTAGGATTTGGACTGGAACTATGTCAGGTGATTTCACAGTACACTCAGTTGTTGAATGTATTAGAGAGCATTATCAAAAAGTGACATGGGAAAGACATGTTTGGCATCCTGTCCTTCATCCATCAACAACAAGCAATGTTTGGAAGATAGTGAGGGGTATCTGCTCAACTGATGAAAAAACAAAAAGCAAGGGTTTCAGTTTAGCATCAAAGTGCTATATGTGTGGTGTTGATTCTGATAATCTTGAACATATATTATGGTTTTGTAACTTCAGTCAGATAATATGGAAATGGCTAGGTGGAATCTTCTTGTTCTGCAACCATGAATCATATGAAGATGTTATGAACTTTGCAAAGAATAAAAGTGGAGCTGTAAGGGATATATGGTTACTGGTTGCTTCCATTACAATGATGGAGATATGGTTCTTAAGGAATATAATTTTCTTTGAAGAAGAGAAAGTAAATTTGGGTAATCTCAAGAGAAGAATAAAACAGTATACAAAAGACTGTGCAGTGAGAATAAAAAGCTATATGTGGGAGTGTAGCTATGATTACATGGTCTTTAAGAATTTTGATCTTAAACATCAACCAATAAAGCATCAAAGAATTATTGAAGTGAGTTTCTTCTTACCTGCAAGAGATCAGATACTTATATGTTGTGATGGGTCATCTAGGGGCAATCCAGGTGCAGCAGGATATGGTTTTGTGTGCAGAGATGAAATGGGAGGTTGTATATATGTTGAAGCTACTGGCCTGGGAATTGCAACTAATTACATTGCAGAACTAATGGCTATTACAGGTGCAGCTGAATGGGCTATACAGAACAACAAACTTAATGTATGTTTTAACTCTGATTCTAAAGCAGCAGTGAGTGCATACATATCAAGAAGGCTGCCTTGGTTCATGCAGGTAAGATGGAAGAGATTAAAGGAACTATTGCATAATATCAAATTTGTACATAGCTTGAGAGAAGTTAATTTCTCTGCTGACTCCATGGCAAAGAAGGGTGCAGGATTGGTGAGAGGGGGGAAGATCATTTTCAACTCAAAACCAAGTTTCATCCCAGCTTTGGAATCACCTGAGCAAATCTACTATAGGTTTTGCTAGAAAATTTTCTTATGTTTTTTACAGTTGGGCTTCAGTTTTGAGTTTGCCTTATTTTTTTTCTTTGAGTTTTTTCATTTTATTGGGCCTTGGTGGCTCTTTTTGATGTAAACTCTTTAGTTGGTTGTATTGGGCCATAATGAGTAATAAAATGGTTTTGATTGAGAAAAAAAAATCCATGCAAAAATATACGGTAGGTACTAACCAAAAATTAGAAAGGTTATAAATATTGTGGGTTTTTTTCTTTATTTAGGAATAAGTAAACGCTATGAGTATGGTTAAAATTAATAGTTATGTGCATAAAATATTCAAATAACTATTTCATGTGCTACTTAGATTGGTTTCCTCAATGCAAAATTAGACGTTATGGACGAAATTATATAAATTTTCAATTCATAGTTTTTGGTGTTATTGACAAAGATAATATCTGACTAAGATATAAAAAACATTTATTTTCAACAATTTTGTTGAATGTGGTGGAATCGTTACAAATTTCCATTCATTAATCCATACAAAAATATATAGTAGGTGCCAACAAAAAAGTAAAAAGATTATAAGTGATGCGGATTTTGTCTATTTCAAGAATAAAGTAATAAAATACTAGGAGTATGGTTAAGAGTTAAATCGGATGTGCATAATTTATTCCCAAGAATTATTTCATGTGCTACTTTGGTTGCTTCCTTAAACGCAAAATCAAACGACCTAGAAAAAATTCTGGAAAGTTTCAATTCATAATCTCTAGCGTTATCGACGAATATAACACCCAACTAAGATAATGACTTTTTTTTTACTTCCAATAGTTTTTTTTTACATGGTGGAATTGTTCCAAATATTCATTCATTTAACCCATATAAGAATATACGACAATTAGCAACCGAAAACTAAGAAGTTATAAATGTTGTGGTTTTTGTCTTTGTTTATGAATAAAGTAGGAATTTGGTTAAAACCTAAATTGGACATGCATGAATTATTCTTCAAAACTTTTTCATTTTGTAGATACCTAAATTTGGATGACTGGACAAACCGAGATTTAGGGTTTTGGGTGTCAATTGTGAGAGGTTGAGTATGAACATTCCTCACCTAAATAAAGAAAAATGATTGTTCGAAAGATGCGTCAGTCACATGAGAGAAAGATTAGGGATGGTGTTAGAGGGAAGTAGATAGAAGAGAGGTGTCAGGAGAATGCTATGATATATGTGTTTACCTGAGTCGATTATCAACCAATTTATAGATAAAACTTCTCATTTGAATTCAGTGACATAACAGTTGTTTACCATGAGGAGCACTCCTTATTTGGTTAAAGGATAACTAAAGATAAGCTGGAATAAGATTCATTTATAAACTCCTATAATTTCTCGACCGAGTGTTCTTTTAACGATGAGAAATACAACTGGTTATTTCCGACACGTACCATAAACCTCCACCGGCCATTGTGTGACTGAGTTAGTATTTGTGTTATTATATTGGTAGGGTAGCAGTACTCTCTGTAGCCTATTTTGACTGAGATAGAGGGATACTCCAATATTTAAAATATACACGAAATTGAGAAGAAAAAAAAGTGACGTAAGATCTAATGTTTTAGAAGGTTGTTATGATTTTAACTGACAAAAGCTAAAAAGGTAGACAGAATCCAAAATTGGTATACGTTCGTTCCGAAAAAACCTCACAACTTCAATCTAGTGAAAAAACTTAGTACAACTTAAATCCAATGAAAAAACTTAATACCACTTTCCTAATTTTGTCGATATAATAATGCCATGAAATTTATATGCTTATACTTCAACAAAATAACTAATAACTATAGTAACAAATCACAAATATCAACATCGTGACACAAGATGTACATAACGACAAAAATTAACTATTAACTTAACGAGTTTGTGTGCTCAATGAATTTTAAATCTTGCATCCGCATCCAATCAAATATTTATTGAATTTAACAGAATGGGATTGCTTCGGGTGGCCCGGATCGAGTTGGCGGATTGGTGATAAATGCCCACCCTAATTTTTCTCAAGAACTGTCCATGGATGGGTGGGGTAGTGGTGATTATCATTATGGTTTGGGTTTCCAACCTTGGTAAAAACAAGTAATGCACCCAAAATTGATATCATGTCGATGGATATCAATCTTATTTACCGAAGTAGATAGTCTTCTTCTTAGCGTGCTCGATAACAATGAAGTTCCACTAAAAAAATCATATTAAAACCATTATATAATTATTTTAATAAAGCAAAATATATATTAAAAATTAGGAAAAGTTATACAGACAGATCACAGCCTTGAACCAGAGCAACTATTACATTATATTTCAGGATGTTTTGAATAGAGTTATTGGACCAAAAAAAAACCTTTTTACCTCTTTCCCATTTAGGTAGGTTATCAGCTTCCTTATTTAAACTTCTATTACATAAACTAATTTACTATTTACCATAGTCCCAAAAGAACCTTCACATCAGATAGGATAACTCTGTCTCTCCGTTCACAACTTGCAGGTTTGTTGTACAAAAAATCTGTTACATTCTTGCAGTCACTTTACACTCAAATACCATGTAGTTGTAGCTCCCCTTCCCATTGCAACACTCCTTTTACTACGAGCGCTTCTCCACATTCTGCGCTGGTAGTGAATCCTGCAAAGACTTTAATCAAAAATGCGAACATAATTCCACCAAATCAAACCAATGAAAAATTCGCTAGTATCCTCATCAAAAGATACATCCACATTAATACTATATTATGTATTCCTGGTTGCTACTACCCTTTGTTTAGTCTCAGCTGAAATGTCACAATATCTATTAACTGGTTATAATTTATCTTTTCTCGTATATCAGAGCAATACAATCAATTGGATTTGGTTGTACTCCTTGAAACACAACAGAGTTTCTGCAATTCCATAGCTTCCAACAAACTATACATAAATTTCCCTCCACTCATCAAAAGTAGATGTGAACCAAAACTTAACCCAATCAAGAAAACCACCATTATTATTTCGAATTCCTAACCCAAATCATACAACTTTTGTAAAACTGCATTCCATGAATAAATGCTTTGAAGTTTCTCTAAAATCAGCATTACATAACATACAATATGGGTCAGAATGACCTAAAACATCATGCAATTTCGACCTGAGAATTAACACATCAACCACCATTTTACATCCAAACAGAATCACTCTAGGAATTAAATTCAAAGGCCAAATTTTCATCCAAAACTTATTTGTAACCATAGATTGATCCTGTGACAATATTTTATATGTCGACTTTGTAGTAAATTCACCATCTTTATTACCAACCCATCTAAGTAACTATTTTGAGATGACATTAATGTAAATATATTTTATTTTATTAGCTACTTCAACCGGAAAAACAGAATCTATCAAATTTTTATCCAACAACCACCCATACCAATGAGATCAGAAACATATTTTAGTTCATCGTGATTCCAATTTGTTAATTTTCCTCTTCCAGGGATGCAATTATCTAAAGATATGTTGATGTTTCTACCATCCTCAACTTGCCAAATGCTATTCGATTTAATCACTTGTAACCTATTCTAATACTATGCCAGATCCAAGAAATATTGTAATCCCTGTTTTTGTGAAAAGGATGAGATCTTGGAAAATATTTTCCTTTAAGAATCCTAACCCATAAGTCATTTGGATTATTTAAAAGTCTTCAAGCCAACTTTGTAAGAAACAATACATTAGCCTTACGTAGATTTCTAATTCCAATACCTCCATTTTCTTTAGAGATTCTAATGCTACTCTAGGCTTTAGGGAGGAAAGTTTTTTTTTGGATTATCTTTATCCCACCAAAAGTCTTTTTGAAGTTTATCAAAACCATCTAAAACTGCTTTAGGAAATTCAAAACACTACACTTGATAATAGGGATATGCAGACAACGTAGAATTAATTAGCACAGTTCTACCCGCTTGTGATGGTAACTTTGCTTTCCAACCACTTAGAGCTTTATAGGCTCTATCTAAAAGAGGTTCAAAATTCAAAGCTTTTTTCCAGCTGAAAAACAAAGGAGTTCCTAAATATTTCTCATGCTTAGAAATCCTTTGAATACTGAGCATTCTAGCAATAACTTTTTGATGTTTACTATGAACCTTCTTACTAATATAAACCATTGATTTATAATAGTTAATAGTTTGACCAAAAGAAGAAGTAAATATGTCCAATATATTCATCAAGTTTTTGACCTCAACAAGATCCGCTCTACCAAAACTGAAGCAATCATCCGCAAAAAGAAGATGTGAAATAGTAGGACAATTATTGTTTAGTCTATTAATACCTCTAAATTTATTTTCAGATTCAGCCTTCATAAATAGTCTTGAAATACCTTCTAAAGTTGTAATAAAAAAATACGGAGATAATGGATCCCCTGCCGGAGACTCCTAGTCGGACATAATTGAATTCGCGGAATTTCATTTAAAAGAACTGTCGACTTAACTGTTGAAATACATTCATAAATTAAATCACACCATGTCTGCGAAAAAACCAAACTTTTTTATAAATATGAATGATACAATTCCATTCCATTTTGTTGAAAGCTTTTGAGAAATCTAAGTTTAAGGCAAAAAGAATCTTTTTTAGATTTACTGGTTCTCATACTATGAAGCATTTCATGATCTATTACTATGTTATCAGACCGATTTGGAGAAATAATTTTCTCCAACATCGATTTTAACCTTGTAGCTAAGATCTTTGAGATTAACCTATATAACACATTACTCAAACTTATTGACGCGAAGTCTACCTGTGTAATTGGTTCTTCTACTTTAGGAATAAGAGAAAATAAATGATTCAATATAAGAATCCTTCAACTTTCCTGTTTTGAAAAAATTTCTAACGAAATCTACTACATCAGTTTCAACCAGATTCCAATGAGTTTGGAAAAAATCTGAAGGGTATCCATCTG
Source organism: Papaver somniferum (assembly GCF_003573695.1). NCBI lineage: Eukaryota > Viridiplantae > Streptophyta > Magnoliopsida > Ranunculales > Papaveraceae > Papaver > Papaver somniferum. The sequence goes on from NC_039359.1 coordinate 3,617,187, forward strand.
GACCTGGAAATCCCCAACCATTCATATTAAACAACACCCTTTTAATTTCATCAACTTATGGCATTCTAACAAGATACTCATTCTCTTTTTCCGAAATAACACTTCCAATAATATTATCAAAAATGTTATTTACTTGATTACCAGAAGAAGTGCTGATAGCTGGAAAATGATTTTTAAGTAGCAAATCTAGTTGATCTTTTTCCTCAATCTATAATCCAGATTCTTCCCTTAATGACAGTATTGTATTATGTCTCTTCCTATCAGAAACTACAACATGGAAATATCTGGTACACCTATCATGTTCTTTGAAAAATTTATCCTTACTGTTTTCCAACTGATAATATGTTTTATTTTATTTCAGTTTTCTAGTTCATTCTCCAGCACCTTTAAAACTTTTGTCGATATCAAATATCTCGGCTTGGCATTTTCTTTACCAATTTTCTTTAAAATTATTTCCTTGTTCTTTAAAATATTCTTAAAAACATCCCTATTCCATTTTTTGAAATCCTCGGATAGACTCCTCAAAATATGAGTAAAATCATTCTATGAAATGAGTTTATTTTCCATCCAAGCATTTTCAATGAACATATTATATTCCTTACGCTCTCTTCACCCTCTAAAATCCTGTAAGGTTTATTGTAGTTCATGCTTACCGGCTCAAGATCAACCAGCAAAGGATTATGATCTGAAGCAACCCTCGTAAGATGATGAACAATAGCATCCGGAATTAGCTCAAACTACTGAACATTTACAAGACTCATGTCTATTTTTTCTCTTATATCTTCAGAGCCTTGTCTTTGATTAAACCAAGTAAAAAGATCATCATGAAATCTCAAATTAATGAAATCTATTTGTTGTACAGCATTTTCTGAATTACATTAAAAACACTAGTGGACGCCTCAAGACCATGATATAACAAGTCTAGAAAATACAAAGAAATCATTATACGATAAGAAAATAGAAAAAAATATCCTAAAGTTTCAGCCGAGATTATGAAAATAATACCACTATAGTTTACCCGAAAGATCAAACCAATTTGGGATAAATCAAGGAACTAAACAGTGAAGAAAGTAGCCTTTTGTTCTTTCATTTTCGGTTCAAGGAATTGAGGACATTGGCATGGGGGAAAAGCCAAAATAAAACCATGCTTTTAGGTTGTCACTGTGAAATGGCTATGGCCCAAAATGGATGCTTTGGTCTGACCAAGTGAAACAAAACAAATGGTCAAATGCAACCTAGAATGAGAGAATACAAAAACTTTGGAATTATAAAATACACAACAATCATTTCCGTTCAAAGCACAAGATATTGAAAGAATAAATCACACGTTCAGACTAACAATATATTGGTATTTTATGTGTTGTTCACTGGAACCTTCAAAAGAAATTTGAGTCGAATCATGCATCCGTATAAAATAGAGATAAATTATTGTGAGTACAAAACATATGTCGATCATATAGACATAATATCCAATAGGAAATTGCGTTATTAATTCATGTACCTAGACCAATAGTAAGAAAAGATCACAGCATTTTGATATTATTAGATCAAACAAGATAGTGTCCTTATCATTTGACCTGGAGTTAAAATAGATGAACCTCTTAAATACAAGCTTGAGATAACACCTCCAAAAATGTGTTGTATTTGACAAAAGAAAAATAGACACCAAAATAAATACAACCACCAATAATTGATCGATATCCATCAAATACATTCATTAGTTTGCGAAGCATATAGGTCGTACCAACAACAAAAAAATGCAACCATGAGTGAATAGTTTAGATGGTTGCAAGTCAAACTCAATCAAGTTGAACACGATGCATCGAATTTCGTCCGCACGTTTATTTTTCCATTCACGTTCTCTTGTCCTCTGAACTCCTCCAAAGTCCGTGGTCCAGATCCGTTAGATCGTGGTTATGCATGTAACTTTCCTGTCCATAGCTTTTTTTTTTTTTTTTTTTTTCAATAAGAAAACCTAGGCTTGATGGTGCTTCTGCCGCTAGTCCGGCCAACATTTTTCTTACGAGATAATACAATATCCAAATTTTGAAGTCTATACATAATTTTGAGACTAATCTTAGTGTATAATAAAGAAAAGCTCTCCTAATTGACAAAACTGTCTACTCCTTTCATAAATTTCTAGCTCAAAGCTGCCTATTTGTGTTAACTAAAATAGTTTTCTGTTGGTTTTTCACAAAATAAAGAGTCGTAAAATTGAAAAAAAGGAAGCAACATTTAAAATATTAGCATTGCAGAAAAATTGAAAAATATGCAGCAATGCAGGGCAATAAGCTATCCAATCTAAGTCACCACGTCCAATGCCGATGTCCTAAATGTGTTACTGATTGAATTGGTTATACTAAGGATTTTATATTGCGGAAAATGAGTCATTTGTCCAAATATTTTTAAATCACAGTTCAAATGGACGAGTAAAAAATAGCTTGGGTGAAATGGCCAAAAATAATAATAATAAGGATGAAACTGGTTTCATCCTTGCTTAAATTTAAAAAATAGCAAGGATGAAACTGGATATATCCTGTGTAAATTAAAAATAAGAAAAAATATTTGAAAATGGGCACGATGAAACTGGTTACATCCTGCCTATTTTTACATTTTTGTCCATTTAAACAGTATCAAAATCTAACTGTGCATTTCACCCAGAAATTGTTGATTTTGATCTTTTTAATCAATTTTGTGTTTATATTGTTAGTAGTGGTGTTTCCGTAAGAGGCAGAAAGCTAGGAATGTGATGCGTAAGGTTGCAATAGCAACTATAATGGGTCTGTGCGTATCACATTTGGGGTTGTAAACGTCATGATTCCTTAAAGCTGCCTACTTGAGTGAAAAAGGCTTTCATTTGTTCTGAGTTGGTTGCATTTGTAGTGATATGTATTAAAGGTTCCCACTTCCAGGTAGCCCCGACCTTGGTTATGCAAGGAGCGCTCCCACAATTGTCACTACGGCTGTCATATTATGCTAAACAATTTTAAAATGATGTGATTTCTTTTTCTTTCACTGAATTTATGTTCTCCATCTTTATCAGTGATCTTGGTTTTAGATGTGTTTGGTTCGGCTTTATGAACTAAGCATAAGCTTCCGATTCATGTTCTCTCCGTCAGGCTGACTGATTTTATCCTCACTTTGTCAGCAACACTAATATAAAGATTACCCGGTGGGCGGGCCCGTAAAAGGTTAACCATAACATGGATGAGCTAGCATGGAGTTGAGCAAACACCTATGGGCGTTTCTGTTTCATCATCATACGTCAAAAAAACATGTATGTCCGTCTTCTGCACCATTATACCTGTGCTCTTGCATTTCAAGCCTAATTTAATCATCAGAAACCTATTATCTTAATCGGCAGTGCTATTCGGCTCTTTCTTTTCCACCTCCCTACAATCTAAACCCCACATCGGGGGAATGGTGAGCCCTACCAGTACCTGAATGTGAATCTAAATCTGGATGTGTGGTTTAGATTATAGGGAGGTGAATAGGGAGGTGGAAAATAGGGAGTTAAATAGCATTTCCGTATCTTAAGCATGCTTTAGTCTTCCAGTCCCCGTCATATACGAAATAAGAGTTACTTCTGAATAATTAGAGTCCTCGACATATTTCAATACTAGAAAGACATATACCGGTTTCTATTTCACTTTGTTACAAAAATCCAAACCAAAATCAAATTAAGAATCCTTTGTTGTCTACTACTATTGTTATTTTCAATCTATACAGGTGCCACAAATCTTTGCTTCATTTTCACTACTGCTACTGATGCAATTTTTGATCATAGTTTTTTATATTTTAATCAGATAACACAATGCTTTACTCGATCCTCCATTGAGGTTCTAATGGGCATTCAAATAAATTATAAAACAATATGGATTGATCCTGGAAATTGGTCACACATCATACACGGCCCAAGCTTGGCATTCAATCCATAGTTGCTCTAGACAAGAACAAATTGGTGCAAGTGGTTTTCATTTTTCAGTCATTCAATTGGCTTGAGCAGCGCAGATTTGGGGTAGTAAAAACTTTTGTAGTCCAACGATGTGTTTTGACGGGTCAAAGGTCAAGGGCAAGGTTGTAAAGGTTTAAAAAAAATATTGGTTCTACATTTTAATTTTGTTCTCCCTGTTTATGTTTGTTTTACTTTCATGGCAAGCCGTACCATAGGTTTACAAGAACTATACTTATAGACTTTGTAAGTATTGTTTGGATAAGTGCTGACCAAATCACAGCAGGAAATGCTATTCGTATAGTTGTCATGGTGTAAAATAATTGTTACTTTACTCTTTTTTTCTTCTTTTTTTGAAATGCGAAGAATTTATTGAAAATTGTTTTATTACTTCTGCTTATTTATTTGTCTATGAGCATATAATTTACAGTAATGATTAATTTCTTTCAAATCATTATTAAGTGTTTTCTGGACTCGGAAATGGGTTTGGAAGGGATTGATGCTGTGATTTTCATTCAAAGTGGATTTGCGGTTGGTATTGGTCAGTAGGCAAGGGTATCACTATCGAGTATCAAGTGAATGGAGTTCGACAACTTAGGCATATGTCCAACAAAGGAAAGGGAAATACATTCACATGATTGAAAGACGAACTACATATATCCGTCATCGTCAAGTGCATCGCGCAAGCGTCTTTACTAGTTAAAATAAAAGTAACTGGATTGATTCTGGTGGCATTGTATTCTTCTTCAGAGTTTATGTTTTCATGATAGCTCAGATGAAATCTTCCTTTGACAGTTTTGTGATACAGTAACTTAAAACGGACCAGGATTTTCATGGATTCAGCATGTATTTCTACATTGGTGTGTTGCATGTCTTTGACCCATTTAAAAGCTAAATCTGCTCCTCTTGTTGCTCCCAAGCTCCAGAGTGTCCTGGATGTCCTGTGGTACCAATGGGGTTTCCTGTAAAATCCATGATAGTTAGAGCAGAAAAGTATATTAAGCTCTTGGGATCCTGGAGGGTGCATATCTTTATGATTATGCCATAGTCCACTCTAGGATACTGGTTCAGAGAGTAAGGACCAATATTATTTTCCATGGTTGTTTCAGGCTCTCCAGTAGTTAGAAAGTATTCATAATATGGTTTGGTAAATAATGAATTTCGTTATGATTGCATAACTGCTGTCTGATGTAGTTCGAGGTTTGTCTGACATTTGGCTGAATATGCCTGAAAACCAGGTCACACCTAGCCTTCCAGATGAACCAGCGTACAATAGCATAAGTATTGCAGTTTTTACCCAGGTAGACACCAGAAGTTCAACCAATCCATGAAGCTTGTAATATTATCAAATTGATCATGAGAGGGACCAATGATTTCCTGCCATACAGAAGTGGCAGCAGGACAGTTTAGGAACATGTGTGTCATTGTTTCCTCCCCATTTTTGCATATTTGGTATAAATGATCAATGTAGTGCAGAATGCTAGCTGTTTTTGCATTGGTGGGTAGGATTTCATGAGCACATTTCCAAATAAAAATCTTAATAACTGGAACAATGTCCATATTCCAAATTGCTCCCCAATTTCTTGTCGTAGTATCATTTCTGTAGAGATTATCCATAGAGGGATTTGACAGAGAACTTTCCTATGTCATATAGGTTCCACTGAATCTTGTCTTCCTCCCCTGGATGAGTACCCTGGGCTATAATGGCCTAAGCAGTATGGGACAGAATGGCCTGTCCAATGGTTTGAGTTCCTACAAACTTGCTCTGTCCCAGGAGAATTGAAAGAATCACTTTCTTTTTGGAACATAAGTGGTTTTTCTGTCGACTCTGAGAATCCGTTTGGCATCACAAATATTAGCAATACAAGGCTGGATAAAAAAATAAATAATACGAAGTATTATCAATTACATGTCGTAGTACTAACATCAATGTTTAAATTACATGTAGTGTAGTGTGATATGTATTTTAAAATAGATGTAATATAAAGATGGGATTTCAACTTTAAAATCCGAATGCAAATAATCCAATTATAAAAGAACTATATTCTTTTAATAATAAGAAAAAATAAAATAAAATATAAGTGTTACTCGTCAACAAAAATGATACTGCCTCCATTTCTAAAAAAAGAGATATTATCACTTTTTCAACTTGGTCTATTTTTAAGCTAAAATGAAAAAGTAAAAATATCTCTTTTTTAGAAACGAACGGAGTATTAAAAATGAATACCGTGGAAACGAAAATTATTCTGTAAATAAAATAAGCGGTCGTTGTTGGTCAGCAATGTAGTTCAAGAGTGTAATACAAGGTCATATTTGATGCACTCCTCTAAAGGTGAGTAATCAAAGTGGATGTAGCAGGAATTACTCAATTACATGTAGTTGATACGTTGTGTAGTAAAGCCCATGCATAACACCCAATTTTTGGATGCAGCCCTCAAATAGCTCCCTTGACTGTAATACCCCTTTTGATCTGATAACTCATAATGGTGAATGGAATACTAAGATAATATTATGAACTTTAACTATGTTACCTGCAGTAAAATTATTATTAGGCACAAAATATTGAATATGACGAATTGAATGGTTGCATACTAAAAATGGCATACTAATTGTTAAGTTACTTCATAGGTTTTAACAGCTAACATTAGGGCAATGTTATCTGGTAAAAAAAAGAGGCTTTCAAGGCATACCTAGAATTCGATTATTTTTTTTAGAAATTTTATACAAGTGTTTTATCTTTTAATGGTAAGCTTGCTAAATTGACTTGAAAAACTTCTTTTACCCAGTGGTATCTGTAATAAGCAAGTTGAAAACTCTCTACATTTGTTCTTGTAATGCGCTTTTTCTCTTTGGTTACTTGGTTTGGTCTTGGTTTGAACAATACGAATGCTTGTCGATTTGATGTTTCATTACAAAATTTGATTCAAAAAAAGTCCAATTATAATGCCAAAGATCAAACAAAAAAAGTTATTGTTGTTGTGTGGTTTATATGGAAACACATATGTAATGTTCATGTTCCAGCACTACTTTGTTGAACCCACCAAGTGTTAGCATGTCAAGTTTAGTTGTCAAGTTTAATTCCAAAACTCGGTCGCTTGGATAACTTATTTAAGTCAAGTTCGTTAGGTTAGTGTTGATGGGGGAAAACAGTTCGCTGGTTTTTTAGGGAATGGAGAGACGACCGTGTGACGGAGACTCCTCAACCAAACGAACTTCCTAACCTCAAACAGATGCACTGCACGGGAGTGCTTTAAGTTCGAGAAATAAATCTGTAGGACTCCGGCCTAAACCAAGATAATGGCCGTTCCATAGTCAATTTGGTCACAAAGTGGGAAGAGGGTTGATCTGTAGGAGGGAAGCTGAGAAGTGTGTGATATCAATGATGATCAAGGATTGTGAATGTGTTTAAGGTTTCTGCAAGTTTTCTGTGAACTGCTGAGTTCGAATAAGTTCTGGTCGATTGATTGAATTCTTGAGAGTGATTGCTCGGATCAGAATTCTTCTGTTTTTTTTCGACGAAAGTTGTCCGTCTTCAATCGTGGATTCAGAGACTTGTATATATTGTCAGAATAGTAGACACATTGATCTCCAATAAGTGTGACGGTTGCTCGAGTGAAAGAGTGGAAAAGTGGAAAATCGTGGTTTCACCAGCTCCAGGTCGTGCAGAGACTTTGTTGATTGTCCACCCACTATTTTGCTAACTCCCTCAACTGCTTGCATGACTTACTCACATTTCTCATCGTGGGTGAACACACGTGTTGTAGGCCGCCATACCAAAACCATAACTAATATTCCCCATTTGACGTGATTGATGTCTCACGAATGTGGAGTCTGCAAAGCAGACGTGTATTTGATCAGTCAGTCGTTGACTTGATTAGACGATGAGTCTAAGTATTGTTCAGTTGAGCATGATTGTCGAATGCTCTAGAATTCATGGATTGAACATGTCTTCTAGGACGTATAGTTATCGAATGAATATGTTGATATTGCTCGTCTGAGAAAATAATGTCCGATCAATTGTTGAATATTGATAGTTGAATCAATGTTCGAGCATTGTTAAATTACTGAATATTGGTAGTTGGATCAATATTCGAGCATTTAAGCAAGTATCGCTCATTCGATAAATTACTGAATATTGATAGTTGAACCAATATTCCAGCATCTGAGCAAGTATTGCTCATTCGATAAATTACTGAATATTGATAGTGGATCAATATTCGAGCAATTGCCCATTCGATAAATTACTGAGTATTGATAGTTGGATCAATATTCGAGCAACTGAGCAAGTATAGCTCATTCGATGAATTATTGGTAAGGTGACCAAACAAAATATTAATTAAAATATCGGTATCCAGACCGAATATTGTATAATTAACCCATATGTTGATTGTTGGATCAACATAAATTATTAGTGTTTGAACTTGCTCAGAATTATGATTTTCAGAGCATTTGTTCGAAATCCTAATTTTGATCAATTGTCGATCAATTGATGATTTACTGAAAATAAGTAATTGAGTGCAGGAGGGACCGGCTACATGGGATGATGATCGACCATGTAGAGCCCAGGTGCTAAGTGAGCATGCACCAAAGCCCTTTGTTGACCAGTTGGTGAAAGGATGATCAAACGCTGGTTTAATCATTTATTGAAATAGTGCTTGTATGAGCGTTAGGTAGTAAAACCTAGTTATGGAGAGATAGGGGACTGACCAAGGGGTCATGGGACTGGCCTTTGGTGGTCGTGGTACCAACTGTCGGACGATTGAGCGAGTCCCAAGTTAGTTGGAGAGAGTTTGGACCCAATACTAACAATTGATAGCAAATTAGGTCAAAATTATAAAGATGTGTGGGACCGGCTCATTGAAAGCCTTAGGGACAGACTTGGTCGGTCAAGGTAGCGTTCCTGTGTCACCACAGTGTCCGTGTCTCAGTCCTGAGAGTTTTAGTATTTTCCGATGCGCGTTTGAGCAATACTTTGGATTTTCAGAAGAGTTTGATCTTGATTGAAACTCTCAATTTTGCTCGAATGAGCAAGTAGAACTTTGCTCATGCGACCAATATTTTGAAAATATTAAAATAATAATATATTAATACTTGACGTGAGTAGCCTATTCAGTCATGTGACCATTTGACGTTTTGGCTTTTTCATGGCTTGAGCAATATTTGAGAAAATATTGAAAAACTAGGATTTTCGCTCAAACGATGGAGTTCCATGAGATGATGGAAATAATAATATGAGAAAATATGGGATTGTAAGGTGTGGGACCGGCCACGGCTAGGGCATGGACGGCCGTCTAGGTGGCCCGATCCCGTGACACCTTTCCCTATTTTTGTTCGATGAAAGTATGGAAAAAAATTAAGAGTTTCGCTCAAACGAGGGAGTTTTCTCAAATGAAGGAGTTTCCATGAGATGAGGGAAACATATTAAAATATAATAAAATAATGGGAGAGGGGGACCGGCCAGCCGGTGGGCGTTCATGCGTTCGTTTATTTAATATTATTTTTTTCATAAGTTCCTCGTTTGTCCATATTTTCGACTATTGTCAAGTACACTTGCACCATTTTCTCGGGGCTTACTCGGTGGTGGCCCAGATGCCTGTTTGTTAAATAATTATTACTAATTCATGAAATTCGGCTGAGAATGGTTCATGAAACAGAGTAATAAAATGAGTTGAGTATCTATTACTAATCCATGAATCCAGCCGGGGGATTCAAGGAACAGAGTAATGAGATAAAGTGGTTATCTATTACTAAACCATGGAATCTAGCTGGGGATCAGCCATGGAACGGAGTAATGAGATATAATAGATTATTTTCTAGGAATTCAGTTGATGAATAACACGCTAGAATTAATCTATTTGCATAATCGAGATATGAGATAATTGAAGCATCATATTTGTTCTGAGGGGTGTATAGTCAGGGAACAACGAGCAGCGTGACGTCCTGAAGGCGTTAAGCTCTCTAACAAACATTATGTCTAGAGAACCGCCCAATCATTAAGAGATTCTATACACGGTATCTCTACGTAGTCAGGGAACAACAAGCAGAGTGACGTCCTGAAGGCGTTAAGCTCTCTAACAATCATTATGTCTAGGGAGCCTCCCAATCATTTTGATTCTATGTAGAGGTGATGATGAAATGTGTGAAGCATCGAACGCTCAGCCGGGGAGGCCTTTCGAGAAACATATTCATCATAGCTCTAAGAGGAATTTTCGCTCAGTCAGAAATCCTGAAACGGTCCACAGATCGTAAAATATGAATCGTCACATACATTGCTGAAGCCGGGTCAGAAACATGCAGTATCATGATTTTAGCCCTTGTCAAAAATCCACCATCAAAACTAAGTCAACTGCTTAGTGAGGGACAGTCATGTTCCGTAGTAAGCAATAGTTGGTGATTTTCCAATAGACGGGATAAGTAGTCGAACTTAGTCGTACAAAGGCATTTTCAGAATCCCCGATTTTCTCCAATGATGTCATGTACGAGCAAATGCCCAAATAAAGACTCTGTCAGTATAATAGAGTGTCATCTCATGAGTACATAGAGACAACGCACTACTGATTTGGTCAGTCAAATGTCTAGTTTTGGTCGGTTTAGCGTTTACAGGTCCGGCCCAAAAAAGGAAATCCTTGTTTTATTAGGTTTTTGGAAATAAAATTGATATAAAAGGGAAGAAACTTTAAATAATTTTTTTTTTATTTCTCCTTAAGATGATCGACCACCCTCCCCTTTGATCTCTTCACGTCCGAGCAACAGAGAAGGAGGAGAAAATTTTCGCCCGGAGCCAACCGTCGTTGTCACTATCCGCCGAAGTTCCGGTTAACTCCGGCGAGTTCAGGTAAGCGAATTTTTGTTGTTGTGTGTTATTCATGAATTGTTCATAAAACAAATTTCATGTGTGCATGCATGCGTAGGTTTTATGAAAATTTCGATTTTAGCAAACAGACGTCCATCCGTCGATTTAGGAAACAAACGATAATCCCTAACTTATGAAAGAGATTTTTTTTTTTTTTGAAATAGACCTGCGTCTAATGATAAAATCTTTTTTATGAGCTTCCATGAAAATCAAAATTTATTTAGAATATGTGGACCTTTGTAAAATAGAAAAAGAGCCGTTTGATAGACGAACGCTCGTTCAAGCGAAAAAATTATAGACGTGACCTGCTCACGTATGTTTTTTTTTTAAATTTACGTGAGATAAATTTTGTAAAAATAAAAATTTGATTTTTCGAGCAATTGTTGAAAGCAAACAATTACGTGTGATGAAATACAGTTTTCGTGAATTTTGCGATTTAATAGTGTATGCACGAAAATCAGTGAGTGTTCACTCGGTGGGAGTCACTCACATGGTGAAAATTATGTGAATTGCTCACATGAAAATCAAGTTATGATTTTGAATAATGAGTTTTGTTCGTCGCAGGTTTTAAAGGAACGAACAGATCCTCAAGATTTTGCGTTGTAATCACTATATCCAGTGAAATTGTAAACATGTAAGAGTTGGAGAGTTACCATTATAACGCATATTGCTTCCAACTTGTTTTGACTCCAGCACTTTCGGTGACAGCTAGTGGCGGCTCCTGGTGATGACCATGCCTCTGACTCTTCTAGGAAATGCTCCAGAAATACTAAACCGAAGTGAAAGATTTAGGAGATGTTCATGCGAAGGTTGATCAACCTTTAGACAGGGTGAGAGAACTGGTACGCGGCATGACTCTTAACCATATAGGAGTGGTTCGTGCCAAAATCTGTGAGTTCTTGAACTTTTTGAATGCGGAAGCAAAACTAAGACGTGATGAAATATCTCAGAAGAAAAGAGCTGAAAATGAGAAGCTCGCAATTTATCGGCAGAAATGACGTCGAGTTCAGCAAACAATATTAGCAGCAGAAGATGAATTTTGATCCCATGCTAATAGTGTATCTCCTGATTCAGATGCAGATGAGGCGAGTATGAAGAAGATGAATACTTAGATGTGATGGATGATGATCCTGAAGACCAATTGGAAGAAGTTCCCAGTAAAGAAGATTCTGACAATGACTCTAAGGAAGAACTTGAATAAGATTCCATGGAGGATGATGATCGTGAAGACGATGATGGATCCAATTAATATGATAACTAGTCTTGCTTGCAATCCTCCTGAGTAGTTGATCATTTTATTTCTTGTAGAAGTAGATGTCTTGATCGTTTGAGCAATTTTGAAGATATTGAATTAGGATTTTCGAATGACAATCCTTTCATTATACATCTTGATCTTTTCTTTTATACTTCCGTTTTGAATGAAGTGGACGAACGTCTATATTCATAAAAGATTGGTCATAACTCCTTCTGATATCCATCTGTTCATATGTTGAAAATGCTAGACCGGGTAGACATTGTTTGAGTTGAAAAAACGTGTGATATGCACGAACGGTCGACTCAAATTAGTATGCCGACTCTTGACCTTGTCCAATCTTGGTCACAGGCTATCAGTCCCCAATATGATTAATTTGCTTCGCGTCGTGACCTTTTCTTTTCCATGTAATTAGGATCACAAAAAAAATATTTGTTACCTTGTTTCAGATTTTTTTTCCATCGACGGTCTTTCAACTTACTCCTACTGGGCGAGCAAACCATGAATCCATCACCATGGATGAGGACGAATCGATGTAAGTATCTCCTTGCATAATCAATTGTGATACTTATTTGATTAACAATAGTAATTGTTGTTGATGTATCCATGATTTTTTTATATGGATAAACAAGATGTTGAAGGCGCCCATTCATCCTTGGAAAATGGTGAGACAGAGAATCTCCAAGACTCGGGACCGAATGAAAGTAACAATGCTCATAGTAGTGACTCCAGCAACATTGATCCTACGAACGGTTTAGAGACCATTCAAGTAAGTGTTCATCCTGCATTTTCTTCGTAGAAGTATAATACTGCTGATTTTTGGATGAATGAATGACAACCCACATGAATGAATGAAGAGTCTTGCCGAAATACGTCACCAGAAAATTCAGAATTCAACCTCTTAGTAAAAAATATTGTAGAATCTTCGTTCGATGTCGAATTTTTACGGTATACCCCAGTTTCCTCATGCTCGGGAAATTTCCAAGCTTTATCACAGAAGATTTTTGAGTTTTGAGCATGTTTAGGGACCGAAATCGGCGAAACAGTAAACTTCCAGGATACTTCCAGAAATTTTCAACTGACATGTAGTTCAATGTTTCAGCCACATCTCTTTGCTCGTCTATCCAATTGCTATGAAATTTTAATATGTTTAAAGGAAATACATACAAAGATAATGGTATAGACTTAAACCTTATATTTTTCACCAATTTCTCCCAGTTCATCGTCTTATACAGGGAAGTGTAAAATCTCCTCAGGTGAACTTGTCGTAAAACGTGCTTTTATGAATTTCACACTATTTTCCCATGTTTTGAATGTATAGTAAAGAACTTAAACAGTGTTATTTCACTTACATACTTGGATTACATGATTGCATTTGGTTTCCATGCTTCGATCGTTCTAATCTCATGTAATCTTCATATTAGGTGCCAAATGGCGAGAATAATGAAACCAATGATGATTTGAACAATATGGCAAATCGAAATGAAGATGTTATCATCTTCGCGCCTCAAGGTTATGAGATTGTTTCCACTGAAGTTGTTGAGGAGAACGATGCTCGAGTCGTCATTACTTCAGAGACTGAAGGAACCGAACCAGGAATAAAAGGAACTATGATGGAAGAAACTGCTTTTGCTCCACCAATGGAAAAGATTACTCCAGAAATAGGAAAGGTTGCTCCGATTACTGAGACTCGCATACTGGTGCATAAATATTCTACTGCAGGGATTGCTTCCGTTCCTCCATTTGGTGAGTTACACCAGTATCATGAATTAGTTGGTGAATTTAGCGTTCCTATTGCATATGCCGGCATATATGAATAAATATGGAAGAGATATGGTCATATCATTGTCACCAAGGATCTAAAACGAAGTTATTTCTCGACCAAGCAAGTAGGAGCTCTCTTACGAGTTATAGATGATATACCTGATTGGGAGTAAAATTTGGAGCACTTTGAGAAACTGGGTTT